>NW_024039683.1:392500-710000 GCF_016077235.1 Cyprinodon tularosa
AAGTTCAGCTTTTATAAATATACTTTTTCTAAAATGTTATCTGAAATGGTAAAGAAATGTGACAATATAATGCTACAACTATAATGAGCACTGCTGCTTACTGTCATTATCTGCTCTGATAGCTGACCTTAATCACTCATTTCACCCACCTGCCTGGTCTGCCCAGTTCCTAATCATCTCTGATCTCATCCACCTGTAAGTTCTGCCTTATATTCAGTCCAGCCCAGCTATCGGGGCCAGATCATTGTTAGTTTTCTGTTGTTTCCCTGTTTGATTTCTGTTAGTGTCCTGTCTTTTTGAGCCCATGTCTTTAGGCTGCTTTTAATTCCTAACTAGTGGTGAGAGCGTTTCATCACTTCCCCAGTGATTCTGTTTTCCTGATTCTACTCCCTCTCATCCATGCATATCTGTTTGATTTCTGGATGCTCTATGTCTTCACGGTCTGTTGGATTCCTGGAACCCGGATCTGTTTGTTTCTGAGTGGATCAGAACTCCTGATCTGACTGCTGACTCCTGGATTCCAGTATTGCTCCGATCTGATCTGAGTCCCTGTCCTGGATTGGAGTCTGCTTGCTTACTGGGGTTGCTGCATCGGGGAAGCTCTGGAAGGCTCAGGGCCGCTTCTGGTTGGCTGTGCATCGGCTTATCCTGCCTAAGCTTGAGAGGATGGCTGAACTGCTAAACCAGGTAAGTGACTCACTCTGATAATCATCCCCTGTACAGATGATTGGTCACGTACCTGTGTTTCTCCCTAAACCAGAGTGTCAGTGATTGGGCGGTGCCCCGCCGCAGCGTGCTTTTGTTTGTTTTTATTTAAATAATCGTATTGAAGCATGCTGATGAAGATTCTCAGATATCCAGGTCATAGTCATTCTGTAAAAGTTTAAAAAAACAATCCACTGGACTTGGTTTCCAAAGGAAACCAAGTCCAGTGGATTGTTTTTTTTTTCCAGTGGAAAGTTTTTTTTAAACTTTCTAGTTTCTTCCTGTTTGTGGCCAGGAGTGTTTGCATAGCATCTGTATCACTGCTGCCATATTAGAAAAGTTGTTATATTTAGCAACCTACCTTCTATTCTATCTTTTCCCGCTTCATCTGTCAGAGTGGCGGTGGGGCCAGTGCCTATCTGCCGCTTTCTGTGGGTGAGAAGCGCAGCTACACCCTGGACAGGACGCCGATCTGAGGCATGGACAGAGTTGTGATAAATTGGGGGCAAATCATGGTATCAAATTTGCATGCAAAAAAATTCCAAAATGTGGTGGACTGAAGTTGACGTGTGCATTTTAAATAAAACTACTTCATTAGTATTTTTTACAGGTGCGGACTTTTTGCAGAATTTCATCTAACAACACTTAATGGCTGAGCAGCTGTTCCTTATCGGCTCCACTTTGTTTTAAGACCACTTACAGCTGATAATTAAGAAGATACCTTATTTTGACTTGTTGCAGGTAACATGCAATCAGAGAACCATTGAGTTTCTTAAAGCAACACATCCTTGTAAATGTTTATAAATTAATTTTATATGCGTGGCTATGGAAGTATCTGAGTTGGATTATTTGGATGGGTAAGCAAATTTTAGCAATATACAACTTATATTGTACTATTAGGTAATAGTATTACCAAGGATGTGTCGATGCCAAGGGCACAGACTTCTGCCTTCAAGCTGATCTGCAGGGAAAATTCCTTTTTAGATGACATACAAATAAAAAGGTAGTTTCTCCAGTTATCTGTTGCCCAAGTGTGAAATAATCTCAACAGTCAAGGTAAAACCAGATAAAATGCAGTGGAAATGCAGAATTTTATTAGTAAGTGGACTTATATTAACTCTCCACCGAGGTTTACTGAATCAGGAATATAACGTTTTATGAAAATATTGTTAAATCTTTTTGCACCAAGAGGCAGTTTAAGAATAATTTTCAACATTTACCTAATATAGAAAACACAAAAGTGAAAAGGGTGACAAACTTTAAGTTTTCACTTCTTTATTGTCATGTAAATCAGAACATCATCAGCCATGCAAGGTGAGATTCTCTTCTCCAGTTCAATTATCCACATCTAGCAGTTTTATTTCCACATAGACAGACCATAATATTTCTTTTGAGTCAAACCAAGGGTTGCTTAAACCAAACATTTTCCATATTTTACCATTCCAAAATCAGAACACTGTCATTTTGATAAATATTTCTCATCATGTCCACTAGGGGGCTTACAGTGTAATAGTCGGCTGTTTCAAACAGATTTCCTCCAGCTGAAGCAATTCCTTGCTAAATTAGGAATCCCGTCATCCTGCAGACCTCTGATCATCTTGTTTGGGGAAATTTTCTCACATTTGAAATCTTTGGTCAACCTGAAGCTTGGAATTCTGACGAGAAGTCGTCTGTCAGAGGCAAAAGTCCCAAACATGACATTGACCTCTGGAGGAACCCAGCTTGACACATTTAAAGACGCACAAGGAGGTGTGAAATTCAGCCACACAAGGTGGCTGTAAAACTGTTTTCATCTATAAGCAAGTAATCTGTTTTTTTGTTATTTTTTTGTGCAGTCGTTTAGTTTCCTTATTTATGCATTTGTTATTTATGGTAAGACCATCAGAGTTTTTTGTCACCACATAGAAAAAGTAATTCATTTGGTTTTAGATCAATTTGGAGGGAAAGTAAGTAAAATGGAAGAAAATAGATATTTTACAAAGTTTAATTATTATAATTAGAAGAATAAAGTAATTGCTAAAATATAGACAAAGTAATGTTTGAACCTGTTGTTCACACATAAGGTTTGTATCAGACATGGATACTATTAGTTAGTTTAAAGACTTTATTATCAAATGTCTTTCAGGAGGAGGTTCTGAGTTTGGTACCAAATTCCAGGACAACGTAGGAGAAAAGGTAAGTGATTAATAAGCAGCATTCATCTGCAGCTCTGATTGAAAACTATCCACTTCCCATCCAGGGAAAAACTTCCAGAATGGGAAGTGAAACATCTTCAGACTTGGAAACAAAGTCCAGTGGACTGTTTTTTTTTCACTCTTTTGGAATGACTATGACCTGGATGACTGAACCTTCACCACCGTTCTCTGCATGTTCACCCATCCTCTTGGGGAGCAGTGGGCGGCCATTGTGTGGTGCCCGGGGAGCAGTGTGAGGTTAAGAGTTCTGCTCAGGGACCAGAGTATAGGCTGTGGAGATCAAACCGGGTACTAGGAACCTTCTGCTCTAACCACTAGGCCTACACTCCCACTTACAATTTTAAAACACAGCAATCTTTTTCTATGTAGGTGTTAATCTGTCATGTCTGCACTTGCCTGCATGGTCAAACAGATAGGAAGGGCTTGTACAAGATTTTAACCCAGGATCTCTCGCAACTTAAAGCCACAGGGTATGCCTGGCATTCAAGAACCTTTTAAAATGCTGGCATACACTGTTCTTTCAAAGTAATTTGGGGCATATACATAGCGTATTCATAACAAGTCTAGAACGTATGTCCACTGACAGCCTAAGTCATGCTTAACGCATGGCAGCGTAATCCCCAAGAAATGTCACAAGCCACTGTCCTGAGGGGGGCAGCAATGCGCCCGGAGGTGCCTGACTTAACCTGGCTGCTGTTTACCACCCACCAAAAAAAAAAAGATTAAGTAAATGAATAAATAAAAAGAAAAAATAAAGGCGGTTTGCAGTCACAGTTGCTAGGATGTTTGTTGGCTGTAGCCGTGGGCGTGAACGCAGGGAGGATCCATCACACTAACCTTCTGACTCACCCTATGATGAGGATGAAGTCTGGAAGAGAACTGACAGTTTCCTCCTGTGAACCCCCTTTATACCAAAACACTACCAATGCGCCATTAAACAGTAGCTGTAAGTTAGAAACACGTTCCACGGTCGTCTGGAACACGTCATATATTTTGATATATACGTTGAAGATAAGTTCTTGATAAGTTACGCATACATCATGCTCAAGTTACTCATAGTTGTTGGATAAGCTAGACTCCACAAAATATGAGTAACTTAAACTTAACGTATGTTATTACCCACGTATGAATATACGCTGGCACATCCTTGCCGTATGTTGACATGTGGCAGCGTACTTCAGCTTGCTTAGGCGTACTTCAGCATGCTCATTACTTAACCAAGTTATGCCAGCGTTTTGTCAGACATATGCTGGCAAAATCGTCAAGGTGTGACAGTTGTTTAAGCGAGAATCATACCCCTGGACCAAAAAGCCCTGGATATATCTAACAAATACTGCAGAATGGGAGAATAGAGATAGAATGATGAAAAGGGGTTCCTATGTCCTTCAGCAGTCTAAGCCTACAGTATAGCAGCCTAACCCATGTAGGAAGAACAACAAAGTGTTCTGTTGAAACACAACTGGTTAATTTACTCCAAAATCCAATACATTATGGGTGGACCTTTAGAGTTTCCAAATAAGGAGTGCTAAATTGCTTGAGCAAAACAAAAAAGAAAAAGAAAATATGAGTGCGCACTTAACATGCCTTCAGGATCTATGGATAACTGATGTAGAAGTTCTTTTTTTATTTAAATAAGAAGACTGTATGTGTTACAATCAGTGTTGAAGTGGTCTTATAAGAAAAAAAAAGTTCTAGACTAAGTTGGAGGTTATAATAACAATAATAATTATTATTATTTATTGGACTTATCATAAAGTTCCGTAAAAATTCAAAAAATATCCTCTGGACTTGGTTTCCAAGATTTGAAGACGTTTCTCCACCTCTCCTTTTTTGTAAATTGAAATAAAAAAATGCAATCCAGAAACTTTGAAAAAAATGTCTATCAAAAAAAGATTTTTAAAGTAACGTTGCAGTTTTCTTAGATTTCATACTGTTGTTTCTGCTGCTACATCCTAAAATCAATCGAGGAGGGCTATGGCTACATGATGGGTAAATACAGCAGCGCTTCAGCTCATGCTTCGTCTTGTTCTCAGACTCATGTTAGGATCAAGGGGAAACTTTGGAAATTGTTGAGACACTTGGTTGACCAAAAAAACTTGTTATATTTATAGATGAGCTATGAAGAAAAAAACATCAGCACCGTGTGAAAGAGGCAGCGGCTTCCTTGGTTGTTGACACATTTCAGATTGGACCTATTTAAAACTGATATTCTGCTCGCCTGCATCGCTGATGCTGCATGATGCAACATCTGCAAAAGATGATAAAAGCCCTTATTTATCTTCTAACAAAAGTTGTTGTGTCTGAAAACATGACAGACAACTTAGCAGAGAACCAGTTTTAAATTAGATCTTGAGGCTCTTTGTTTCAGCAGCAGCAGCTCACAAAGACAATCTGTTCCGCTACCTTTGATTAAATCTGTGAAAAATTGCAGAGATAACTCAGTTTAACAGACAGAAAATAGGGTTTTGCTTTAAATAAGTTATTCCCAGGGTTCTGGTGTCAGTATATCTTGCTCCTGACAGAATATGCATCTCTTAGGTTTCTGTTTTAGATCTTCTAGATGTGGATTTGTTAGGTAAACACTTCTTTTAACTACATTTTTCCATCTGTGCTCATTGTTAATGACTGCTCTGCATGATAGTTGTGTCAAAAGGACCAAACGGAAATTATTGAAAAGCACAGAGGAGAATCTTTAGCCATAATTTAAAAGTCTGGAAAACTATTGATCAAGATCATTTTAGAAATTACATGATAGAACAGTGGTGACTGGCCAATAAGAGGGCGTTAAAGCGCTGCCCCACTCACCCAATGACCCTGATTAAGACATAAAAAAACAAAATACAAATAAAATTATGCATAAAAATATTTCGAAATATATTAATATCTTTTATAAACGAGCAAGATAATTATTTTAACTTTAAGGACAAGTAAAGCATTTTTCGCGGATTGGTGACGTATTTCCGCCCTGGGGCGCAAAAATCTTTGCCCATAGAAGGTGTGTCTGATTTCAGAGGCTGCATAGACTGCAGTTTTCCATAAAGACCCAGATGAACATGGATCTCAGAGACCAAAACTATGGGCCGGATTTATCAAGATCCAATTTTGCCTGCAGTAATTTGCGCTCGCAAACTGGAATTTTGCGCGAGGGGCTGAACCATGGTTTGCGGGTGATTTAACAAGAGTGATTGCGTAACTGGTGGCAGGTGCAAAACTGTTGGAGATGCCCTATTTAAATGATGGTTTTGCGCGTTTTGTGGTTTGCGGCAAAGTAGTTTGTAGTCTGTACAAACTAGTGCATTAAGAAATTTAAATCTTACAGTGACCCCCAACAAAAAAAATAAATAAGTAAATATATATATATATTTATAAACTGGCAACCTTTATTCCCTAAGGTGGTATGTGCTGCAGTAAAAAAAAAACAAAAAAAAAAACAGGTGTTTTGTATTGGCCTGTGACTGTGGATGAGATCCCCGCAGCATTTGGCACCGTTGCTCCACAGGCGCAGGGGGAGAACCCCGACCCCGTCGGACAGCACTTCTGAAAAAACGAGATTGGGAGATCCCAGCTCTCGCTGCAACCGTACGCTGGAATGACCCAGATGCAAAAAAGTGCAATGTTGCAAGGAGTTTTGTGATATCTGGTATTGCGTGGGTCCTCCTTGTGGCTGGCTCCAAATCCATTCGGAGTTCCCCCAACAGCTCCAAAATGGCAATGCTGGATAAACGATATGTTTTGGTGATCGTTTCCTCGTTCATTGCAAAAATATTCACACGGAGTGAAAAAATGCGTTCTCTGCGTCTCCTTGCTTTATTTCGATGTCTCCTTCTTGCGACAATAACCGCTGCCTTGTGTGCGCAATTACGCATACAGACCATTTGCACCTTCTTTTGAAACGTGTTAAATATAGAGTCAGATACCGTTAGCAAAATTGCGTTCAAGTTTGATAAATCACTTTGCGAGTGCTAAATTAATATATTTACATGTTCTCCTCCCACAAGACGCACTTTTGCGTGTAAACGCCCCATATTGCATATTCATTGCAGAAAAAGTACTAAATGGATAAGAGGCGCTATTTAGCACGTTTTAAAGACCAAATGCTTTTAGCACGCTGTTGATAGATCAGTTTGTACATTTTTTAGCGTGCGCAGTGAAATAGCTCACGTTTTAATACACGCAAACCTTTGATAGATCCGGCCCTATGAGAGAGAAATATTCAATCTATTTAAATATTTCAACATTTTAGTTCGCATATTTTTTTTATTTATGTTTGGATTGCCATGGCACTATAAGGCCATTATCTAGGTTCTCTGTGTAATGTTTTATATTAGAGTCCTATGATTTTAAATCTAGTTTGACAATTTGAAAATTCTCAGAAATAAAGTCAAAATTTCAAAAATAAAGAAGAACGTTTTTGTTCTTTCCTTTTTTGGAGCAATTAAGATTTTATTGATATGTGTGTATTCCATAATTCATAGTAGATCAAATAGAAATACATAAAATAAGATTAATAAGAGACACATTTTTTTGTTTATTTTTAAATTTGTCTTTAAATGCAGAAGGACACAATCGGTGGTCCATAACTACAAACACTCACATCATTTGTCCATCTGTGACCAAATTTTACCACCTGTACATAAATGCTAACCTTCTGCATTTAAAGACCAGCAGGATTCAAATCATATGGGTCTATATAAGCTGAAAGCATTTCCAACTTTAAAGATGTAAATAAAAGATCTAAAGATATTGTTAACATCCTCAGATTCTCCTCAGTTGGTCAGCATCAGCCTTGTAAACCAACCATCCTGTCACCTGCTGGTTCTGTTCCAAATTGTTTCTTATAATCGAGGTGTTTTTTTGTTTTTTGTGAAAGACAAGCTGGTGTTTCAGGTTAAACCAGTCCTACAATCAGAGCGGTTTGTGCAGCACCAATGTCACATAATTGCCTCATGGTCAATTAACCGCCGTTGCCTGAAAGGGAGAGAGAGAGGAGGTGTACAGGTGTTCCCTCCTAAGTGCTCAGTTTATCCTGTTAGTGAAAATCTTCCCTCCTGATTTCCACCAGAATGAGCTCCGAGGACAAAAAAGGACGCCGTCACTGCTGCTGAAGGACAGCAAGGGATCTTCTGCTGGCTTTATGTTACTGAGAAACGTTTAACTACATCACTGCTCTGTAATGTTGAGAAACTGATTACATCGTAGATTGAAACCTTAAAAGCTGCTGTTTGGGGGAGAAAAACATGTTAAGAGACAGGCGCGCTGGAAGCTGTTTCAAGCGAGGGGGGCTGATAGCTGGGTTGGAAAACACGTGACGTCATTATGTTGAGGGCTGTGGCTGACGTTTTTAACATAATATTGTAGGCCTACATTTGTCGCCAAAAACTGCCATTTAAAATGCATCGGAACAAAGCATTAACATTTTAAACTTTATTTCTTCTATTTTAATCATTCAAAACAAACAACAGCTCCCAATCAACAGGATCAGGAATACTTGAATAAAACATGGCCTAAATATACACTATATTGCCAAAAGTATTTGCTCACCCATCCAAATTATTGGAATCAGGTGTTCCAATCACTTCCATGGCCACAGGTGTATAAATTCAAGCACCTAGGCATGCAGACTGTTTTTACAAACATTTGTGAAAGAATGGGTCGCTCTCAGGAGCTCAGTGAATTCCAGCGTGGAACTGTGATAGGATGCCACCTGTGCAACAAATCCAGTCGTGAAATTTCCTCGCTCCTAAATATTCCACAGTCAACTGTCAGCTGTATTATAAGAAAATGGAAGTGTTTGGGAACGACAGCAACTCAGCCACGAAGTGGTAGGCCACATAAACTGACGGAGCGGGGTCAGCGGATGCTGACGCGCATAGTGCGAAGAGGTCGCCAACTTTCTGCAGAGTCAATCACTACAGACCTCCAAACTTCATGTGGCCTTCAGATTAGCCCAAGAACAGTGCGCAGAGAGCTTCATGGAATGGGTTTCCATGGTCGAGCAGCTGCATCCAAGCCATACATCACCAAGTGCAATGCAAAGCGTCGGATGCGGTGGTGTAAAGCACGCCGCCACTGGACTCTAGAGCAGTGGAGACGCGTTCTCTGGAGTGACGAATCGCGCTTCTCCATCTGGCAATCTGATGGACGGGTCTGGGTTTGGCGGTTGCCAGGAGAACGGTACTTGTCTGACTGCATTGTGCCAAGTGTAAAGTTTGGTGGAGGGGGGATTATGGTGTGGGGTTGTTTTTCAGGAGCTGGGCTTGGCCCCTTAGTTCCAGTGAAAGGAACTCTGAATGCTTCAGCATACCAAGACATTTTGGACAATTCCATGCTCCCAACTTTGTGGGAACAGTTTGGAGCTGGCCCCTTCCTCTTCCAACATGACTGTGCACCAGTGCACAAAGCAAGGTCCATAAAGACATGGATGACAGAGTCTGGTGTGGATGAACTTGACTGGCCTGCACAGAGTCCTGACCTCAACCCGATAGAACACCTTTGGGATGAATTAGAGCGGAGACTGAGAGCCAGGCCTTCTCGTCCAACATCAGTGTGCGACCTCACAAATGCGCTTCTGGAAGAATGGTCAAAAATTCCCATAAACACACTCCTAAACCTTGTGGACAGCCTTCCCAGAAGAGTTGAAGCTGTTCTAGCTGCAAAGGGTGGACCGACGTCATATTGAACCCTATGGATTAGGAACGGGATGTCACTTAAGCTCATATGTGAGTCAAGGCAGGTGAGCAAATACTTTTGGCAATATAGTGTATCATAAACTGAGCATTGAACATCTTGAAAGTCCATTCGACTATGGATATGGGGAATGATTTCATATCTGAAACAAAAAACACACACACACAAAAAAAATTAACTGATTTCATATTTTATCACTAAATAGCTTAATACAGACATAAAATTTAGTGATATGCAGCCTTATTCTAGCGTAGACTTCTTCAGCCACAGGACTAAGATGAATAGGCACATAAATAACGTTAAATCTGGCAGTATAGGGGAATTAAAACCATTTCTTACCTCGAAATAGTCAGAAATACGTTTCTGCTGCGTATTGCTAGCCATGCCTTAACGAATGTGAGGTGGCGGAAGCTTCCGGGGGAGTAGCCTAGTTTTTTACGAAATATTAAAATAATGAATCATTAGTTTATATCTTATATACAGCCCATCATTTTAATCCCATATCAAACACAGGCTTTAAAAAAATAAATACATAAATAATTTCATGTTTTTAAGTACAATATTATGTTACTCCACAGCCCCCCACCATGGGGGGCTGATGCTATGACGAGGGAGGCTGCAGCCCCCGCAGCACCCCCCTTCCCGTGCCACTGTTAAGAGATCAGATAATTTCATAATTATATCTACAGACTTAAAGATTTATTATAAAATGAACTAACCACATTTAAGATTTAAAACTGTATTTAAAACTGTAACTGTAAGATTGTATCTGTATTTTGTATTTTCATCTCTTTTTATTTATTTTTTTGTATTATTTGTAAAGTGACCTTGAGTGTCAAGAAAGGCGCTGTTAAATAAAATGTATTATTATTATTATTATTAAAACCACTTAAAGGTGGTTTTATGATTTAAAACCACCTTTACACAAAGTTAAGGAGGGAATGAAGAGAATCCAGCAAACAGTAGCTGCAGAGGACGAGTATAAAGGTCAAACAGAGGCTCTGTTTGAAAACCTGGGCTGCATCCTCCACAGACGCGGTCTACCTAGACTAGATCCTCCACGGACGCGGTCTACCTAGACTACATCCTCCAAGGAGGCGGTCTACCTAGACTGGATCATCCAAGGACGCGGTCTACCTAGACTACATCCTCCAAGGAGGCGGTCTACCTAGACTGGATCATCCACGGACGCGGTCTACCTAGACTACATCCTCCACGGACGCGGTCTACCTAGACTGGATCCTCCAAGGAGGCGGTCTACCTAGACTGGATCCTCCAAGGAGGCGGTCTACCTAGACTGGATCATCCAAGGACGCGGTCTACCTAGACTACATCCTCCAAGGAGGCGGTCTACCTAGACTGGATCATCCACGGACGCGGTCTACCTAGACTGGATCCTCCACGGACGCGGTCTACCTAGACTGGATCCTCCAAGGAGGCGGTCTACCTAGACTGGATCCTCCAAGGAGGCGGTCTACCTAGACTGGATCCTCCAAGGACGCGGTCTACCTAGACTGGATCCTCCAAGGAGGCGGTCTACCTAGACTGGATCCTCCAAGGACGCGGTCTACCTAGACTGGATCCTCCAAGGAGGCGGTCTACCTAGACTGGATCCTCCAAGGAGGCGGTCTACCTAGACTGGATCCTTCCAAGTCCGTAAAAATAAGGAGACCTGATGAGTTTTGGCTGTGACTTCAAACAGGTCTACCCTCTGTTGCTTAGCAACCGTGAAAGTTGACACACAAAGCAGGGAAAGAATGAATACCGAAGTTATCAAAACTGTTTGTTTATTTTTTTATTTTTTTTTATTATAAAGTGAACAAAGACTGATGAGAATCCAGAGTGGAATAAAGGTTCCAACCACCGGGAGCAGGAACCAATCAAATCAAATGTAATGATAGAAACCTTAGTCAGTTAAATAACCTGCTGCTGTCATTCTGCACATCTCTGATGTTGCTGCTATTTTCAAATATCCATTACTGTAAAAATGTCCATAGCTGCATATTGGTAATTTATTCTCCAGTTTTATATTGTTAAAACACTTTACAGGATTTTATTGTTTATATTTTAACTCTTCCCTATTATGTTATTCTTATACATTTTTCTAAGGTCCTCATTTGTGTGACCATTTTCAATAATCTTTCTGCTGCTGTAAATCTGCCCATTGTGGGACAATAAAGGGATTTTCTATTCTATTCTATAAAAGGGGTAGAAATATATAAGTAAATCTAAACAATGTATGTATAAAAAATATATCTGCAAAATCTCTAATATTCAACAACAAAAATTTTCGAAAACCTAGGACGCATCCTTAGAAGACCGGATTCGAAGGCCGATTACGTCATAGCGCGGCGCCGAGGTCTGGTTGGATTCCATGAGTCCTCGTTATGCGGCCTTAAAATGCGTCCTTCTTTTTGCCCGATTTGAAGGACGGGTCCGATGTATCCTCGGTATTCTTGGATATCCCAGGATTCATTGCGAGACCAAGCAAGCTGTGATCAGAGGAAAGGTTACTTGGCGCCGAACAGTGGTGAAAATTGGAACTTCAGTTTAATATAATCCAGTCAGTGAATAGTTTAGTCTGAAATGAATGAAAATAGTTGTTTTAATGGTTATAGAGTCAGATATGTGGCGGTAATGTTTGGTTTATCTAAAGGTTTTTATCTGTTACTGATTAAATGGGTTTGGCTGGAATTTAAGGACAGATTCTAATAAATCTACAGAGTGGGGACTATAAATCTGATAGGATTTTTATCTTTTTATTGCTGTTTTGCACAATATGCTTAACTACGTATTTTTTGTTGTTGAATATTAGAGATTTTGCAGATATATTTTTATACATACATTGTTTAGATTTACTTATATCTTTCTACCCCTTTTATAGAATAGAATAGAAAATCCCTTTATTGTCCCACAATGGGCAGATTTACAGCAGCAGAAAGATTATTGAAAATGGTCACACAAATGAGGACCTTAGAAAAATGTATAAGAATAACATAATAGGGAAGAGTTAAAATATAAACAATAAAATTCTGTAAAGTGTTTTAACAATATAAAACTGGAGAATAAATAACCAATATGCAGCTATGGACATTTTTACAGTAATGGATATTTGAAAATAGCAGCAACATCAGAGATGTGCAGAATGACAGCAGCAGGTTATTTAACTGACTAAGGTTTCTATCATTACATTTGATTTGATCTGTTCCTGCTCCCGGTGGTTGGAACCTTTATTCCACTCTGGATTCTTGTTAATGAAGTCTTTGTTCGCTTTAACTTTTAAATAAATAAATAAATAAACAGTTTTGAAAACCTCGGTTTTCATTCTTTTCCTGCTGTGTGTGTCAACGTTTACGGTTGCTAAGCAACAGAGCATACGGCGGTAAAACCCACCGAAGGGTGGACCTGTTCGAATTCACAGCCAAAACTCTTCCGGTCTCCTTATTTTCAAGGACTTGGAAGGATCCAGTCTAGGTAGACCGCGTCCTTGGAGGATCCAGTCTAGGTAGACCGCGTCCTTAGAGGATCCAGTCTAGGTAGACCGCGTCCTTGGAGGATCCAGTCTAGGTAGACCGCGTCCTTGGAGGATCCAGTCTAGGTAGACCGCGTCCTTGGAGGATCCAGTCTAGGTAGACCGCGTCCTTGGAGGATCCAGTCTAGGTAGACCGGGTCCTTGGAGGATCCAGTCTAGGTAGACCTGGTCCTTGGAGGATCCAGTCTAGGTAGACCGCGTCCTTGGAGGATCCAGTCTAGGTAGACCGGGTCCTTGGAGGATGCAGCCCAGGTTTTCGAACAGAGCCCATCTGCAGAGATCCCTGTCTCTGATTGCCCCGCCCTTCCAAACATTATGGGAGAGTATGTCTCTCACTTTAAGCTTCTACACAAGGAAAATCTACGGTTATGCATGAATACTTATAGGGAATCTCACACAAGTTTAAACAACATATTCATAATAAAGAAATAACCATAGGCATGTATTTATACTCAGCTACAAGGCAAACATCTTTATTTTCATTTCTTGTACTTTTTTACTAAAACCTCTCAATTTGCAGCAAAGCAGAACTTGAAAAATAAATAATTCAACCCATGGACCTTGGCTTAAAGCTCAAATAAAAACATGGATGTGAAGTTTACTCATAACATTTTTTTGTGAATCATCTGCAGGTCTGAGAGGACACAGTTATAGAATTAATCTGAGTCAGAGTGGGGAAAACTGATGGAAGCTGCCGGGTTAAAGAGCGGACAGAGACGGGAAGCTCGTCCTTCATCCAATTTCCATTGCTAACCTGCTTCGTGTCCCTTTGCACTCATTACCATGACCACGTAGCACATTTTACAAACACATCAGCTGAAGGAGAAAGAGGTGATACTGGATGGTGAATCACCGAGTGGCGAGGCATCAATCATGCTTAGATTATTCTGACAATGGCTGTCAGGATGAACAGTGACTTTATGGGTCAGACCCAAATGTTCATGACACCAGGAGGAGAAAGATAAGCGTTCGCTTCATGTCTGCATGTTTAAGGTAAAACTGAGCTGTGGGTGCTGGAAATCATGGAGGTTCAAATTAGTCACATCAAATTAACACCATAAGCATCTGACTGTCAAGATCAAGCTGAACATTAAAAATGGCAACAGCTGTGGCCTTAATGTTTAGAGGCGATCATTTCCAGTTTTCACACCATCAGGCACCAAAATACCTATAGGATCTCCTCCCAGCTGTGAGAAATGTCCCTCTGGGGGTTTAAAGCAGCAGGGCTCTTTCAGCAGTTCCTAGAGGTGTTAAAAATAGGACCCTGATTTGGACTGGGGTGTCATTTTTCTACCTGCTGCCTCTGTGTTCCTGACCTTTAATGTTGTTGTAGCTGCAACAAAGCAGCATAAGAACAAAGTTGGAAGACGTGTACCAATCTATGTTGAGTATCAGTGACCTTACCGGGTTAAAATCACTTTCATGGCTTTGGTACAAGCAGGGGCCATTTAATGAAGATTAGGGTCCATAACTGGCCTTTCCACAGTTTCCCAGAACAGAGAAGTCATTTTAAAACAAGCCAGTTTTATTAAAGACTGTAAAACAGGAGAGGTTGGATTTCCTTCTGCATGTTCAGCTCAGTTAAAACTTTCTGATCTGCCAGTGTTTGGTTATGGTTTTTATCTTAAGATTTACAGCCTGGTCCCTATTTTGTTCCTATATTTTAAAGGTCCTGCCATTTTCCCAAAGACGACAGGATGGATGGATGGATGGATGGATGGATGGATGGATGGATGGATGGATGAATGGATGGATGGATGGATGGATGGATGGATGGATGGATGGATGGATGGATGATGGCATTGCTATCCAAGTTTTCTTTTTATATCATTGCATAAATTCTATTAGTTTTTTTATGTTTTCCTTCCTGTTGGCTCCTGTTTTCTTCCTCAGCAGCTACATGTAATTATTAGATTTGGTTTATCTTTGCATCCTACTTTCTGCCTGTTGCTTTCACCTGTTTCCCCCATAGCCTTCAGTTTTTTGTTAGTCTTCGCTTTGATTTCTCGATCTCTGACATGCCTTCTCTGTGGAATTAAAGACTAGGTGCCTTGATTTGAATAAATCACCCGAGTCATGGACGGGATCAAAAAAACTTCTAGGCTGGATGAGATCCACCCTGAGGATCTTAGGCCTCTAAATGGTGATGGGCTGTCATTACTGACAGGCCTCTTCAACACTGTGTGTAGGATGAGGACAGTTCAGCCATTTTAGAATAGAATAGAAATAGAAAATCCCTTTATTGTCCCACAATGGGGAAATTCTGGTGTTCACGGGAGCAAGGAGATTATAGAAAAAAATGGTCACACAAATTTGGACCTTAGAAAAATGTATAACAATAACATAATAGAAGAGTTAAAAGATAAATAATAAAATAATGTACTGTAAAGTGTTTAAACAATATTAAAAAAAAAAAAAATGTGACCCTGGAGAATAAATACCAATATCCAGCTATGGACATTTTTACAATAATGGATATTTGGAAATAACAGCAACATGAGAGATGTGCAGAATGACAGCAGCAGGTTATGTGACTCACTATGATAGAAGCTGAGCAAAATCAGCATGAAAGGAAAAACTTTTTGAGGTTGTTGGGAACAGTGGTGGTTATAGAGTCTTACAGCTGCTGGGAGGAAGGATCTGTGATAACGCTTCCTGGTGCATTTAGGGTGCAGCAGTCTGTCACTCCAGTTCTACAGCAGCTTTATGCATGGGATGGGAGACTTTATCCTACAGAAATGTTAATTTAGTTAGGATTCTTTTGTTTCCCACCTCCTGTTCTAAGTCCATAGGGCTGTAGAACAGTGGACCAGCTGTGCAGCATCTGGAGCAGTGGTCCCCAACCCTGGTCCTCAGGGACCCCTGCCTTGTATGTTTAAAATATGTCTCTGTTTTAGCACATCTGATTCAAATGAGGGCTCCTCCCCTGCAACCAAGTGCTGCAGAACCATGTTGACCATCCATTTTTTGTTTCTGGTGTGATGCAACAAGGAAACACCTAAAACATGCAGGACGGGGATCCCAGAGGAACAGGGTTGGGAACCAATGCTCTAGATGATGCACAGCTGGTCCACTGTTCTACAGCCCTCTGGACTTAGAACAGGAGGGCTGTTTTTTAATATTGTTTAACAGGAGGAGCAGGGCTTATAGGAGTTTGCCCAACTGGTCCACAATTTCTTTATGGGTCTACAGCAGGATTTTGATTGTGTCCATCATGGGGACCTGTAGGGGGCACTCCAAGAGAACTGAGTTGGGGGCTCTTCACTGGAGGAAATTCCATCTCTGTACGGGAGGGGCAGGTTTCAGGTCCACATTGCAGGTATTAAGTCGGACCTGTTTCCAGTGCATGTTGGATTCCTCCAGCGCTGCCCACTGTAACCGGTCCTGTTCTTAACCTTTATGGACAGGATTTCTGGGCACAGCTGAGGGCCAGAGGTGGTCGTGTTCGGGAAACAGTGAATTTTGTCTCTGCTTATGCAGATAAAGTGATTCTGCATTTCTAGGCCTAGTGTGAAGGTGGAGCTCCTCTTCAGGTCGGAGGAGAGGTCCTGCCTCAAGCATAGAAAATCAAATAGCTTTGGGTCCTGATTAAGACAGCTGATGGGACAATGGGGCGGGAGATCAACAGACCCACAGGAACTGGAGGAGGTCTAGCAGATATTGGAGTTAGGGCTTCTCTCTGAGCCTGCTGCCCCCTGACCAAGTCTCAGATAAATGGGAGATGATGCGTACCAGGGTTTCATTGTGCCCTCAATTTTAACTTTTCTTCAAAATGTGTGAGTAAATTATGTGAATATAATATCCTGGAAACCTTAGCAAAGTTATCTGGTTGTTTTTTCTTTTTTTTTGTCATGTCTTTGTTCTATTTAAGTAATTAAAATGTAGGGTTTCCTTTATTCTTTCAGCTAAAAAACACATTGTGTTGAAATCATTTTTTTAAGAAGTAAAATATGTTGTTTTTTTTTAATCAGCTTTTTTCAAAATAGTAAAAGATTTTTAACAGAGGGCTCAACATTTACAATAGTTTTTTTTATCAAATGACTGTATAGAATATGTCTCATAATAATTTCCTCCAACAACTGGATGAATCACCACAGAAACTTTCACTTTGTTTTGTGACCTTCAGAGTTTCTTGTCTTCTTTCTTGTCTTGCTTTCCTCTTGGGAGAACAATGTGTTATGCACCGATGGCTGAGATCAGCTTTCCAAACATCACATCATCACACTTCAGAAACTTTTAGTTACCGGTACTTTGTGCTCATTTTATTCTTACAGGACATTTATTGACTTTATTTCTGGAGATTAACAGTACATTTTTGTTTCCAAGTAAAGTTTTCTACAGTTTATCAAGGAGCACAGGAGCAGGTTCTGACCCAGTCACGCATTTGCAGGGTTTATGTTTTCTATAAACAGCTTTGTCCCCCCCTACCCCGACCACTGACCCTCTTTCATCAGCTGACATTAGATCTGACTCATGATAAGAGGCCAGAACTGGCAACCGTTGCCAGAACTGCAAATAGCAGAGCTCCAATTAGCCTGTCTCTGACCTTTTTCGGCGCTACAGACAGAACAAGCTTTCATGCCAAGTTGGGACTCTGCCACATTCTGCAAATGGGAAATGCTGAAAATGAAACAGTAACCAACGTAAAGTTTGGATAACTGAATGAACAATGGAACAGACTGAGAAACACAACCTGCAAATGGTGGAAAGTGTAGATTAAAATACTTATTGTTCTGAATCCTCCCTGTCATGAGTTTAACAGCAGTGTTTTTCTATCTTGTTTTGTTTGATCTCAGGGTGACAGTTCGCTGTGAGGTCACAGTAGCTCTGATGTAAAAACTAACCAGCAATGGATTGAAATCTGGTGAAAGGTCCACATGCTGTAACTATAGGGTTGCATTTAAGGGAGGAGAGGTGGTGGCAGACTCGACAGACTTGTTTTTGACTCGACAGGTCTTTCAAAAACTTACAACCACGCTGGTATTGGGAATTCCACAGTGTTGTCCTTTAATAAACACTCTTTTCACCAACCTTACAAAGCCCGGTTGAACAGCTGCTTTATTCTCAAACATGAAAAATGAGCAAACAAACAAGCCGTAAGTAAGAAGTAGAGAACTAAAGACACATTTCTATCGGTCCGCATGTGTCAGGTTGAGTGGAGGTTTCAAGGACCCCAATGCAGAGATGAAGGCTGAGGTGGTTCCTTGCAAGTTTATCATTGTTAATAATTAAAAGAAAGGGCCAAAGAAACAAAAATCCACAAACATTAATCCACAAAATCCATCAAAATACTGAAATCCAGTAAAGAATTACTGAAGGGTAAATAAATGACGATAAGGAGGAACCAGCAAACAGTTTCCCCATTTACACTACCCTTGAAAAACCGATCCATGCCGAGACCGGTCCGAGCTCGGCTCAGTTAACCAGGCCGAGCTCGGTTCTGACGACCGTTTACACATCACGCTATCTCGGTTCCTCGACTCCTAGTGACGATCTGCGGTATTACTGCCAGTATTAAAGGAGGAAATCAAGCAGTTGGTGGCGGTAATGCACCAAAAGTTGTTTGTCGACCGCCATAAAACACAAGAAGAAGAAGATGAAGAAGGAGGGAATCAAGCAAATCAAAATGGCGGCGCCCGTCACATTCAGAAAGTTATGCTTGATTATTATTGCTGTACTTCGGTGTTATTGTTTAAAATGCCATTATTTTAAATGTTGGGTGGAGAAGATTTCGATTGTTGTTTAAAGTTGAAGAAGAAGTTGTTCTTCTTCTGTTTCCAGAGGGGCATTACCGCCAACTACTGGAATGGAAGGTGCCTTAATACTCCATCATCATCATCATCATCATCAGGTCTTTGACTCTGGTTTCCTTTTCAAATTTTTGATTTTCCAGTATTTTCCTATTGTTTGTTTGATTGATTTATTAATTGATTGATTTACTTTATTGATCTCACAGTGGATAAATTTACTCGTTAAATAAGCTCAAGTATTTTTTTTTTTATAGTAGGATTTAGTCTGTTATTTACATCTGTATGTGTTCATTTATTTTTACATTCAGTGTTTCCATTTTTCTGGTTATTTGCTTGTTTTTCCGAAAAGGGAAATATAGTTTTTGGTACAACCCTAAAAACAAATCTTAGTCTTTGTAAGTTGTTTTCTAGTTGTTCTGTACAAAGAAATTTATTTTGCCTCAAAACGTTTTGCAGTTGGATCTCACAATATTAAACAATATTATAGCATATCAACTGATTTAAAGGAATAGTACACCCAAAACATGATTAGCCTTCATTTTCTACTCCCCTCCATGCTGAACAACACTCTGGAGTACTTTTTTGATATCTCAAATGCATCTGGAGATCTGGGAGGCTTCTTGCTGTCTGCTGACATTCAAATAATGGAGGTCTATGGCGCCCGAGACAGAAAGGTCCATAAAAGTCCACAAAAAACGTGTCAATATTCCTCCATACTGCTCGTCCAATGTAATCCAAGTGTCCTGAGTGGGTAGCATCCAGAATTTACTTGAAACGAAGTCATTTAGAACGTTTTAGAGCCTAAACAGTAGTGTATAGGATTTCCTAATAGCGCCCCCATGCGCGCTCACGATTCTACAGAAGCCGGCAGACCAAACCAGTGCATTCAGCTCGGCAAAGAACTCATGCTCTTCCTCAACACTGAAGTCCTCAGACATTTTTCTTTCGTTGTTTCTTTCTTTGCACAGGTAAACAGCACATTTCTTCTTCTACGCTTGCATTATCGGCAGAGCAGACGCTGAATGCGCACTTTCTTCCGGTTTGGTCTGCCGGCTTCCGTAGAATCGTGAGCGCGCATGGGGGCGCTATTAGGAAATCCTATACACTACTGTTTAGGCTCTAAAACGTTCTAAATGACTTCGTTTCGAGTAAATTCTGGATGCTACCCACTCAGGACACTTGGATTACATTGGACGAGCAGTATGGAGGAATATTGACACGTTTTTGGTGGACTTTTATGGACCTTTCTGCCTCGGGCGCCATAGACCTCCATTATTTGAATGTCAGCAGACAGCAAGAAGCCTCCCAGATCTCCAGATGCATTTGAGATATCAAAAAAGTACTCCAGAGTGTTGTTCAGCATGGGGGTGAGTAGAAAATGAAGGCTAATCATGTTTTGGGTGTACTATTCCTTTAAGGTTGAAGCAGAAGAATTTTGAGGATACCGTCCCATTCTTTAGTTGACAGATTGCTGTAAAAGTTGACAAAAAATGCAAGCGACTGTCCGCTGTTGTTCATCCAGGAGTCAATGACTCAATGCAATCTGCTTTATCTCATTAGATGGAAAACCTATAAACAAACTCGAGCAAAGTGCCTAACTTTACTGCTTTGTTTGATACTTAGGATAAATGTGAATTGATATTTTTTACATTTTATTCGACTAAATAAATCTTTATTTTCTTGCTACAAAGTGCCTTGAGACAGCATGTGTTGTGAATTGGTGCCCAATAATTAGGGAACTGAAGTCTATGAAATTATGAGTCTTAAAAACGGTCCATTGCTAGAAGGAAACATGATACAAAAAAGGTAACAAAATCAAAAATTTAGTATTTATTCTGTTGAAAGAAAAAAGTGAAAATAGGACACACACATGTCCAAAGTTCACACACACTTCTCTAAAGTTCAATCTGAGGCTGAAGGCTAGAGGAGAAAGCTGCAAAGTGCAAGAGCTATGAAAGGTCAAATCTGATGAAAATCTTGCTCAATCTTACATATTTTTTTACTGAAAATGTGGTTAAATCCAGGATATAAGGCGTCAGAGGTGATTAAGACAAGCAGACAGTAAGAGAAGATCTGCTGTTATAGTATGAGGAGAGGAGATGTATTTATAGTGAGATTACTCCAAAGCTTAGCAGGTCAAATGCTGAAACGGGTTCATCGGGCTGCACTTCTCACGCTTCTCTTCAGTTCTGATGGCGTTGAGTCATCAGAGCCTCTAAATACCAAAAGGATGCACACAGGAAAAACAAAATGCAGCGTAACCAGCGAGAATGTCAGCTCACTGGAACGAAACAAAGCAGCTACAGCAGCACTCTGAGAATGTGACATTTCTTCTCTTTGACTGACTGCTGCTGATTGACAGATTAATCTGTTAAACTTCAGACAAAAAAAAAAACTTTTATTGTCTCTGCACTACTTTCTGATAACTGTGATAAATAAAGTGTGATGCAGAGTCTGTGACAAGATTTAGAAGGTTTTTCAACAGTTCAGCAGTCTGATGGCTGTTGGGAAAAAGCTGTTGCAGAATCTGCTTGCCCTGCAGCGAATGCTGCAAAGCCTCTTCCCAGAGGGCAGCAGGGAGAACAGTCCATGGTGGGGGGGTCAGGGGTCATTGATGATGTTACGGGCTCAAGACATGCAGCGCTGTGTCTTTAAATGTCTCTAATGGAAGGAAGAGGAGCCCCAATGATCCTCTCTACTGTTCTCACCACTCTCCTCACTTTCTTCCAGTCTGAGGCGCTGCAGCCTCCACACCACACAGTGAGACAGCTGCTCAGAATGCTCTCCATGGTGCTTCTGGAGAAGGTTGGGAGGATGGGTGGGGGCAGGTGGGCTCTCCTCATCCTCCACAGGAAGTACATGCACTTTTGTGCCCCTTTGACCAGTGATGTGGTGTTTACAGTCTAGGTGAGGTTGTCTGTGATGCGCACCCCCAGGAATTTAGTGCCGCTGACCACCTCCAAAGCGGAGCTGTTGATGAGCAGTGGAGCGTGGTTAGGCAGGTTCTTCCTGAAGTCGACAATGCTCTCCTTCATCTTCTCCATGTTCAGGGTCAGGCTGTTATTTCAGCGCCAGTCCACCAGCTGCTCCACCTCCTCTCTGTAGTCCTGGCCGTTGTCGTCTCTGATGAGGCCCATCACCGTTGTGTCATCTGCAAACTTCACCATGTGGTTAGTGGTGAACCTGGGGACACAGTTATGTGTCATCCCATCATGTGGCAGCCCTGAGTGGAGCCTGTGCTTAGGGGGATAACTTGATAGGTGTTCTGTCCAACCTGGACTGACTGAGATCTGTTGGTGAGGAAGTCTAGCAGCCAATAGCAGAGGGGTGTATTGAAGCCCAGCTGTTCCAGTTTGCCCATCAGATGCTGTGGGATGATGGTGCTGAAAGCTGAACTGAAATCCAGGAACAGCATCCGTACGTGGGTGGAGTGTTCTTCTCCTCCAGGTGTGCCAGGCTCAGGTGGAGAGCAGCAGAGATGGCGTCCTCAGTGGAGCGGTTGCGTTGGTAGGCGAACTGGAACGGGTGGAATGTTGGCGGCAGACTGGAGACGATGTGTTCTTTAACCAGCCTTTGGAAGCACTTCATCATGATGGGAGTCAGAGCGACAGGCCGCTAATCATTGAGGGAGGCGACCTGAGGCTTCTTTGGGACTGGAATAATGGAGGCAGACTGGAAGCATGCTGGCACTACGGATTGGTCCATCCTTGTAAGCCCAGGTATGTTATCATAGCCTGGGACCTTTCTCGGGTTGACTCTCCTCAGAGTCTTGCAAACATCAGCTGTGATGAGGCAGATACCTCCTCTCCCTGATGTGAACGGCCTTCACTGCTAGAGTGCTGTTCAGTGCCTTAAACCTTCCAAAGAAGTTGTTTCGTCCATTCAGGAGGTCAGCATCAGCCTTCTGGATGCAGCCATGGCTCCAAACAATGCACTGAACATTTTATCAGGTCAGTGACTTTTACTCCAAGTCATGATCAGCCCCACATTCCTGTCACAAACTGTGTTTGCTAACTCTGCAGAGCGTCCGCCCGCTGATGCCCACCCAGTCGCTGAAATCCTTCTGGTTTGAAAATATATCCCATAGAAAATATGTCTGCCTGTATGAATATTGGATGCTAGTTTCTGAGGTCATTACAGTGAGGTCTTTAAGTGGAACTTTAAGGGGTGGCCTATAGGCTTCACCCTTAGAACTGGTGGGTTAACATCAGACCAGAACAGAATGGAGTCTATAAACGTCCATCCAGATCACAAAGCATCTGCTCACAGTGTGCCCTCAGCATGTGTAAATATGCGCTTTCAGACTCCCTGCTCAGCAAAGCAACCAAGGAGAAATTGTTGTTTCTGCGAATGATGAAGACAAAGTTTAAACACTGTAACAGTAAGAAGAGCAGAAGAACAGGAACCAGCTGATAGAATTCAGTAGCTGGATCAGCATAATGACGCAGCCCTTCGTGCATAAAGCGCCACTGCAGATGGAAATAAACTCTGACCAGTCGAAGTCTGATGAAACTCGGCTCAAGTTTGAGTCATTGAGTGAAATTAGGCCTCAGGTCATATGGTAGCATTTTTGTTCCCGTCACTTTAAAGCTGTTTACTCTAAAAGAGAAGTTCCCTTCTCTCTTTCTTTTTCCTCTGCCTGCATCTTCTCTAGATAGTGAACATATCTCCCAAACTGCTTACAGGAGGCACATAATACTATGAGATAAGTAATGAATGCACTTATGCTTAATTGGATCTCTCTGCACTGATCAAATGAACATATTTTTATTCTATGCCTAAAATAAAAGCCATCAGACTATCCTTGTGTATGATGTTGGTTTCTTCCTCTGTTCCTCTAACCCTTACAGAAGGTGCGCTGTAGTAGGATTATGTTTTAAAATATTGTGCGCACCCTTATGCAGTAGTACATAGAACACATTTTTGCAAGAATTAGTTTTCCAAGAGAACAAATAAAAAGTTTGAGTGAACTGGCGGACTGATGCTAAGTTAGCGGTGACCTTCATGCCTGCGAATCAGAGATATTCATTCAGCACTAGACAGACATTAATTTTTAATTCCTGAGCTGATCTCTGATATGGGTGGAAACTTGGGGGATGCGTGGTAGAAAGGTTTCAGATAGCGCTGCTGTAATCCAAAAAGAGAGAAGTTCCTGAAAGAACGGGTTACAGTGCGTAGATGAAAGCTTGTAAGCCAGACTGAACACCCCCCCACCCCCTTCCCAGACCGCAGACGAGATAAGGGTGCATCATTATTTAATGATGTGTGATGGTGCCAGTAGTCACAGAAAAATGAACAGATGCAAAGGAGCCTTGTTTCTTTTTAGAAACACTTTCAACTAGCTACATTCACTTTGAATTATTGATGTCCTGTGTTTCTCTGAATGGCTTCAACTCTTAGGGTCCCTGTTTTATTTCAGCAGCAACTTTGAATATCATGTCTACATTGTATTAGTCAAGCTTTTCCTCTTAAAAAGCCAACTACATTTAGATTTTTTGTTGATTTCCAAAGTACAACTTTGTCTTTCCTTTGATGGAGATAGAAGAATCCTGACTCATTTATCATTCTTTAAAATTTTGCTTTCAGGCAAACCTCCTTACATCAGCCAAAAAATTTCAAGGCCTGATACCAACCAACTGTGCACCCTGTTTTACGTATCATACTTCTCACTGCAGTGCTCAACTTAAATCTACTTCTTATCCCTTGATGTATATATATATATTTTTCCCCCCTTATTATATATATATATATATATATATATATATATATATATATATATATATATATATATATATATATATATATATATATATATATATTCAGCCCCAATATATATATTTTCTTTTGCTTCTTCCGCTGTATCCGGGGCCGTGTCTCCATCTGCTCTGGGGTCATCCCGTGGCGACACCAGGTAGGCTCAGAGACATAGTTCCTCCAGCATATCCTGGGCCTTCCACAAGGCCTCCTCTTAATAGGACATACCTAGACGCCTCCTGAGTGAGGCAACCAGGAGGCATCCGGAATACATGCCTTTCACAGTGGAGGAGCAACGACTATACTCCGAGTTTCTCCTGGGTCGCCACTATATAAAAACTAGAACTGCACTATTCTGGACCGAGATATCTTATGTATTTCCAGGGATCTGCTGTGGCCACTCGGAGAGTTTGTGGGTCTCTGCCCCGAGGGCCCCAATGACCATGGGTACCACTGATGCCTTGTCCCTCCAGGTTTTCTCCAACTCTTCTCTTAGCTCTTGGTATTTCTCTAGTTTCTCATGTTCATTTTTCAGGATATGGTCACTTTGTATTGCTATGTCAACCACAACAGCTTTCCTCTGCTTTTTGTCCACCACCACAATGTCCGGTTGGTTTGCCATTACCATTCGGTCCGTCTGTATCTGGAAGTCCCACAGGATCTTGGCTCGGTCATTCTCTACCATCTTTGGGGGTGTTTGCCACTTTGACCTTGGGGTTCCCAGCCCATTCTCTGCACAAATGTTCCTGTACACTATTCCAGCCTCTTGGTTATGGCACTGATCATGTAAGCTTTCCCTGCCAGCATCTTACACCATGCAGTTATGTGCTGGATTGTCTCATGGGCCACTTTGCACAGTCTGCACCTCGGGTCTTCTCTAGTGTGGTAGATCTGGGCCTTTATTTCTCTGTTGCTCAGGACCTGCTCCTGTGCAGCCATGGTGAGTGCCTCTATGCTGTCCTTCATTCTGGCTTTGTCTAGCAATTGGTAGGATTTCCTGATATCCACATCTTTGGTCATGTTTCAGTGGTCCATCCCGTGTAGGTGCTCATCCTCCCATGACAGAACCTCTTGCCCTTCATCTTCTGTTCCCCATTGTCTGAGATATTCACTGAGCACATCGTCTGTTGGAACTTTGTCCTTGATGTACTTATGGATCTTGGATGTTTTAGCTTACCTTATTTTTCTTCCCACAATATGTCCTTTGAATGGGCTGTCACTACCAGATCCGTCCCTGAAGCACGATCCATTCTGCGAATGCGCCATCAGCTCATTCGCTCATGCGCACCCAGGTAAACTTCCTGGTCGTCCTTGATTTTATTTTGTTAAAATTACCTAAATGACGTTTTCCCTCCCCAAAAATAGTAGAAGTACTAAAATATAATGTGTTAAAGGTTAATAATGTATTTCTTGAGAAAATAAATGCCTTAAAATCCTTTCTTTTATCAGGCGTCTCTGCCTGATCTGCACCGGAAATGGGATCTATGCTACTTCCGGTGGCTAACTTTTTCAGTCTTGGATTTCAACATAAATCTAGTGTTTTTGAGTTTTGTGTTTTCGTTTCCTTTGACCCTTATGCTACATAGTGCATAATCTAAAGAATGAAAAAACTAAAATGCAGATAAACGTGGTTTAATCATATTTCACTGGACTGCTCTGAGCATGTCTGATAATGACGTCAGAGAAGCAGTTTAAAAAAGATAATGTAAAAAGCATAAAAATTGTCTCACAAAAGTCATTTTTTACAGATGTGTATTAATATTCTTTAGTGAGTTTAGAATAGAAATAAGTGTTTTTAGTATCATAATTACATTATTTATGGACACCCGGATGTACTGTATATCTGTTCATGCATGCGAATTAGCATGACGGATTAGCCTATAAAAATGCTTGTTTTTCTAGATTCAGCTCCTATAATCCACTTACATCAACAAGACGTTACCCCCAACATTTTACAGCAAATCCCATTTTCACTCTGGACATAGTTAATGCATGTAAGCTGATGAAGATTCTCAGTCATCCAGGTCATAGTCATTCCGTAAGTTCAAAAAATATCCACTGGACTTGGTTTCCAAGGTTTGAAGACGTTTCTCCACCTCTCCAGGAAGCTTTCTCAATTCAAATGTCTGGATCCGCAGTGAGTTTGAGTCTTATATAGACAACGCCTTGTATCGCTTGGAAACATGCAAATGGTAACCGATGAATGGGTTGTTTGGTTCCATTGTTAGCCTGTAATATCTGAAACTGTTGGGATTTGGAGGTCTGTCCACTTTCTCCACCAGAGGGCGTACGAGGTCTCCTGGAGCTGGAGCTGATTGTACCACCTGTCGCTCGTTTGCTCATCAGGAGACCAGTATATAAGTAGGCAGAGGACGTCTCTCCAGTGCCAGAGTGTTTGCCAGTTATGATTAGCAAGCCTGAGTCAACCAGCCTGTCTGAATCTCTGACTACCTGAAAACCTGAACCTGAACCTGATCTGTTTTCTCCTCTCTGCTTCCTAGATTGAACCTGCCTGAAACCAGACACCCAGAAGAGTTTCTCTGTCGGAATCTGCCTGTCTGTTCTCTGAAGAATCCTGGAGTATAATCCCTGTCAAAGACCTGCCTGCCCACTCTCTGAAGAAACTGGAACGGAAACTCAAATCAGACCCTGCCAACACTCAAACCAAGCTCTGCCTCCGCCAAGCCCTCTGCCTGCCAACAGCCTCTGGACCCTCCTGGTTCCCCCCCTCTGCCGCTCAGCTCAGACTCCAGAGCAGGTACAGACCTGCATACTTTCATCTTTCGAATTACCTGGACATCAACTAACTCCTCTGTCCCCTCTGCAGTGAACCCACTCGTGACCAGTCCTGGATCTGATAACCCCTGGATCTGTTTATTGATTGTGCTCTAACTTCAAAAAATCTGAACTTTTTCCCAGTCTCTGAGTGTTTCTGCATGTGGGTTAGGCACCTGAAGCCCAACATGACAGAAACCTGTCTATGATTAATGCATGTAAAGCAGAATAGGTCAATTTCTAATCTGACCAATAGATTATCTTCTGATTGTTTGCTGTGTGCCCTTCATGAAGACTTTATGGCTTCATTCTCAATAAAGACTAAATATTATTTGACTTTATCCTGTAAAGTATGTTATTAGTTGAATTTTTCATGTGAGAGGATGTAAAAGCGGATGTGAAACCGTTTTGCAAAATTCATCCATCATCTGGATGTGCATCACAATAAAGGTTTTCCTAACGTCTGACAACCTTCTACCTTACATGTTTTCTACATTAAGTAACATCAAAGAACGGGCGGTGATGATTGGGGCTGAAATCAGGCCTTGGAACGCAATTTCTTTCAAAGGGATCTTCAAAGCAGAACACAAGTATTGAAAGCTAACCCGTAACCTATCATAGACATCCTGTTATGTTTCTTTTATCGTATAGAGGCTTTAAAGCAGCCTTCAGGCTTTCCATCATAGCTCACAATGAAAATATGACAGAGAAAAACCAACAGTAATGAAATGGAAAACAGCTTCTCTGTCCCGAAGGCTTCACTTCCATAAGGAGCATCATTTCAAGTACTTTTGTAATTTTTAAAGGTCTCCTCAGTGAGGGTTTCAAAGCAGTCTGGGTCATTTGGTTATTTATATTTCATAATCTTTTTAAATTTATTTTTATTACAATATTTGGAAGAAGCTCCATTTATCAATGCTCTTTCACCATTTCCATGTATTAAAGCTACAGAGAAAGAGTTCTCTTTTTCAATATTCCATCACCTCTGCGACTTTAAATTAACATTCAGTTAATTTAACAGGATTTCAGAATTTTTATGAAATTACTTTGCATTTGCAAAATAAACAAGTTTATGTCATCACCATCCTGAGTTTTTTGGGTTTTGATTTTTTTATGTTCTAATAATTCCCATGTGTTAACTGTGTTGTAACAACCCTTATCTTATACCTCTCAATATATATGTACTGTATTTTCTTATATGCCTTCGTTAATTTTGCACTTGGTTTGTATGATAGAGTGTTCAGATTCGGTACTGACCATGTTATTTTCCCACACATTTGTCTAAATGTTAAATGAGCTTAAAATGTACTTCAATATGCTTCTCTATCTGCGGGGCTTTGCTTTGTGAGTATACATACTTTTCCTTTAAATAGAACCCTGACTTGTTGGGCATAATATCATAAACTTATGGTGAAATTTTTTACTGACATGAATTGCTGTTGCTCCTTATATGGGCAGGAAGTAGGGAGTGGTTGAGAGTTTGAACACGTTGTTGCAGTGCACACAAGCCATTTATCAACAGGGTACATGTAAATAGGAAACATCTCCTGTCAACAAATAACATTGTTTTTGGCAGAAACATAGCATTTATTTCAAAGGTTCATTAAAGAAAGTACTCACCATCTATCAGGAAGTGAGAACACTTAATTTAAAAGTAGGGATACCCCTGTTAGGACTCCTGTCTGTGTGGTTTGTGTTTTGTGTGTTTGTCTTCCTTTCTCCACCAGGTGGCGCCTGGTCCTGGTTTGCCTCCTCTCACACCTGCGGAAGGTTACCTTGTTAACGGAGTGCTCTTAAGCTGCTGACTGCCACTGCCTCGATGCCAGAGTGTTTGCCAGTTTTGGGAAGTCATCCTACAATTGGATGTTTAGGACCTTCTCTCCCCTGGAAGGATCTTCTGAGAAACAAGCTGAACTGAGGATTCAAGGGTGTGATTCTGATCAACCCATTTCCCCAAGGAACGTCTGGGGCTTCTCTCTGAGCAGGGGATTCATCACCACTACAACCCATTCAAGTACCGTGGGAAATCTATATGGCAGTCAGCTTCTCCGTTCACCTACAAACAACCGCATTCTGGGTAAACCCTGTCCGCCCTGCATCGAATAAGACTAACACTGGAACACCACCACACCGACTGGAGTCAAAGAGTCAACCATTTTCTGGAAACGTGAATCTGCAATCTATTTCTCCAAGTTTCAGAATCAAATTTTCAACTGAGCCTGAACTAACCGCAGTGTCTTCCCCTCACTTTCCAGTTCCGGTTGAGCCATGTTAAGAGCTACACTGGATTCATCACAATCATCTCGATAAACCTGTTAAACTTTCCCCTGGTCTCTCTGTATTGGTTTTCTGCATGTGGGTCCGAGCTCTTGATAAAATCATGACAACCCCATAGATTAGGGCAGTTTGGGACTCCTTACATATATGTGTAGGAATATCGGCACTGATTACTGTACTACTTGCTCTACCTACTTAAATGTGTTATAATCTATTTCCAATCTAATGTGATTCTTATATTGTTTTAATGTGGATCCGCTGTAGAAATTAATTCCCAGAGTGTAATTGAATCAATGGTTTAAACCCTATTACCAATTTGAAGCTGCTAGTTTCAGGTCCTTCTGAAGCCCTCCTCAAGTCAACAGGAAACTATTTTGAGACCAAAGCAAATAAACAACCTCACCAGTTGAAAAGCTTTTGTAATGATAAGGTTGTTAATATTTTAAGAAACTCCTTGTTCCCATCTTAGAAAGTTTCTCACATGAGCTCTTCATACAGACCAAGAGCTCGGACTAAAGTAGCTGATATACTGATTTAAAATATGTGAATAGGTTGCTTTGTAATGGTTCAGTTTGCATTGTGACATTGTTGTTTTTAAAGCTTTTTTCCATGTGTGGTTTAATTTTAACTGGAAGGGTTCAGTGGCAGAGCCAAAGGGATAGTCGGGGTGACAATAGCCACCCCAGAACAAATCCTTGCCCCCCCTGTTGCCACAGCGCTGAAAACATTAATACTGTCTGAATTTTATGAAGATTTGCAAAGAAAATGGTCAAATTTCTCAGCGGACTTGTATGCATCCTCACGCAGAACTCTTCTGCTATACTTTTAATTGCTTAAGCTGACCTACAGGTCCTTCATGCTCCAAACGGCTACAAAACAGAGTGCGGCAGCAGCACACAGGATCAATGAAAAGCATTTCCTATCATACTCCTAGGTCTGGGTGCAGGACGTTTTTTTCCTTTCTCTCTCCTCAGCAGGGCTTGATGGGCAGGTGCTCTTTGTCTGAGGTAAGTATCACCCTTCTTAAGCAGCTGGAAACAGGAGGTTGGCTTCAGTTCATTAGTGCTCCTGCGTGATATAAACTGATCCTTTACCTAGCCTTGCTTTCTAATTTACCCCGATCCTAACCCCGCTCTCTGTTTGCTCCTTCACAGAACCCTGGATCCCAAGACTAGAACCGCTTTTAGAACTCACTTCACTCTCGACTTCACTCTTAAAACCCTCCTGCCTGAGCTCACCTGCCTGTCACCCTCTGACACCACCATCGGATATCACCAACCTGACCTGCAACATCCGCCCAGACCACTGGACATCATCCTGCCAAAACAGACGCCAAGTCTCCTTCTCAGTGAGTTACATCATTCAAACCAGCACTAACAAGTTGCTCACCTGTCACCATTCACCATTCAAGTCAGATTTAGAAGACCTTAAGCATGAGCTTCATCAAATGAGAGGTCTTCTTTTAAGAAGGGAGAAAAGTGTTATGATTCTGGCCTGTCTGCCTGCTCTGCTCTCCCTGTGAGCAATCATCTCCAGCTGCTGCCTGCTGCACTGCAGTGCAATCAGCAGAATGTCTCTCACCTGTGTTCAAGCAGTTATAAGACAGCCTGTGGCATCCAGACAGGGCCAGATAACAGCAAACCAACTAGCAAGCAGTTTCCAGCACTTAAAGTTACCTGACCAAGTCTTTGCTTCACGGATTTTCCCTTTTTGCCTAGCCCTTTTTGGATTTCTCTGCCCTCTGGACAACGACCCTGTTTCTGCCTCTTTGACTTCTGCCTCCTGCCAAGCTCCCTGTTCACTAAGCCTGAGTCTGGCTTCCTGGACCTAATTCCTGCCTCTGTGCTCCAAGCCACCCAACTGTTGGCCACCCAACAACAGTTTTAAGGAGCAATCTGCTCTATTCAAGCTGCTGAAGGGAGAACTCTTTTAAGGTTAGTGGTTTTGTTGGTTTCATGCTTTTCATTATTTGAACTCCTTCAAGCCACTAACCTTAATCTCCCTTCTTAGAAATCCCTGGCCCACGGTGGATGTGCTCCTGAAGTCCTGAGTTTTTAATAAACTGTGTTCTGGCTGAAACTTTGGGTCTTCTGACTGGATCATTACAAAAAGTGGAGAGAGACCAGTTTCTATACTTGAGTTTGTTGTGTTTTTGGAACCTTACAAAGAGGTTTTCATTAACTTTTTAGGCCTAGTGAAATTGTCCTTGTGATTCCAGTTAGCACTGCAAAAGACATTTCTCTGCGCTTAAATTAATAAAAACCCACCCTAGGACAACAATGGGAGATGATAGATTAAGTCACTCGGACAGTTTCTCAATATGCGTACTTGTGTGTTCTCATGTGCCTGTGTACTTGTGAAACGTCATCAGTCTCAGCCCTAGCACTGTTCCAATTCACAAGACAAGCAGACTGAGATTTGACAAAGTTCCCGGATGTTGTTCTCGCCCCTCCTTATTCACAGAGTATGAATCAGAGCAGACTTTTCAGATCTCGAGATTCAATTAAATTCAGTTTATTTTTATAGCGCCAATTCGCAACACATGTCAACTCAAGGCACTTTAAAGTTCACCAGATCATCCAGTCAAATTTATTCGAAGTTTTCTATCTAAGGAAAATCAGTTGATTGCATCAACTCATTGACTCGAATGCAATCCACACTAAGCATGCTTGAAGTGACAGTGGACAGGAAAAACAGACTAACAGCTGTCCCAGCATGCACTGCGGCAGCAGCTTCCAGGTTAGTGCTCACAGAGCTCAGAGTATTTAGTTAAAAGTTCTCTTTCTGTTGCTGTTGTTCAATAAAAGTACATTTTAAGATAATTTGAGGCGAGGACATTATACTTTTAAGCGTCACTATATGGCCCATTAACCAATTTAATGCGTAATTTCAAAAACTATTTCCAAAGCTGAGAGGATCACTGCAACCAGTGGACCTCTGAGGGTAACGGCAACCAGGTCTAATCCGCACCCGTCTGCAGTAGCCCTCTCTTGGCATAGTCGTGTGTGACGGACCGCTGGCTCTCATGGCGAGTTTTTTGTTTAATTTGCCAAAATATTCATTTGTTTTGTGTTTATCTGACTGTGTCGGCTATTATTCCCCCACTAAATTAAAAAAGTAAGAATTTATTATCATCTAGAGACTATTAATAACAGGAGCTGAATTACAGCTCCAGACGAGCCGGGCATGTGGTGATGTCATCAGTATGCATCTGTTCCAATTGACCCATATTTATGCTGCATGCTCCCGTTCTCCCCAAATCCACACTTGCCTGTGTTCTTCTCAAGAACATACTTGGCAAGGACACAAGTCCATACTCGCGTTCTTGTGAATTGAAAAATGGCCTCAGTGTTGAGTAAAGGAGGGCATATTCCTTAAATATGGAAGTCTCTGTAAAACATTTTTGCTTCAGCTCACCAGAACCATAGAGTTCTGCTGTTCTGATTGCTTTATGAACTTGTTTTCTTATCATTGGGCATTGGTCAACTATATTCAGTTTTAAAGAGCTGTATTGTTTTTTTTCTATTATTATTAGTCTTATGGTGCAGATTTAAATGTCTACCCCTGCTTGTCCTGTCTTGTTTTGACTGGTATAACTTTACGTCAAATTTTTCTTTAATATTGGATTTCATCAGTCCGTGGAGCACATTAAGTATTTGTTTATTTCAATTTCTCCTGTATACTTAATTCAAAATACATTTTGCGGAACATAATTATTGTTTGTGGTCTAACTGAACCCTTAATATATTGACCCCCTGAATAAGACCTTGCCACCGCTTTGCCTCCCTTGTTTTAAAAGCCTAGCTCCATCACTGGAAGGGCAGGTATTGAGATCTTCATTTTAATTTTTTTATTAAATGTTATGTCATCTGCAACTTTAGTGACATTTAGATTTAGGAAATTGGTGACTTGTTTAATCTGGTTTTATCCTCTGCATCCATTTGTGTTTTTTTTTGCTTTCATTTCTATTTGTTTTGGACATTTTGAATCTTCTTTTTGGGATTTGTTGGCTGGTTATCTGTATATCTTAAATAGAAGAAGGCAGCATGAATAAAAATACATTAAGGCAATTTGTAAGGAGTTTTTATCAATGCTCTGTGAGGCCGCCTTCATCTTGATATGATCTCCATACAGATGGATGTCTGTTAAATTTCATAATGTCATCATCACACATTCCTTCTTAAACAAGTTAATTTTATTTGATTTGATGGTGAGGAAATAGAACCCTAGACACTATCTATAAATAATATTCTAGTGTCTGAGCTTCAGGTGACCTCCTCTGTGCTGACATTAACTACATAAATAAGCACACATGACACACGGTTGTCATACATTAGCTTTTAGACTGCAAACAGATTGACGGCATGCCTCAGCATCCACTTACCTTCATGAGTGCTGGAGGCTGTGGGCAAGCTGACACTGATCCAACCTAAATATTCCAGCAGCTGGAATGAGTCATGGTGTCCAATAGGATGCACTAACTCAGCTGGACATTCAGTGGAAGGCTAAAAGCACTCTGACTGTGAAAACAAATCTGACTGGTTCGCTCGAGTCAGCTGAAGAAACTCTTGGCTTCTCGTCCTGCTTGCCTGTGTGAGTAACGAACTGCCTCTGTCAGATAGCTTTTAGATAGCTTTGTCATGTTTCAAGGCAAATATTTAAGCACAAATCTGCATCAAGAATCACTTCACCGCCCAAAGCAGAGAAAATCCCGAGGTCAGCAAACAGTGTGGCTGCATGCTCAACACAGAAGATTAGTTTTGACAGTGTTTTCCACTGATTGTAATGAAAACAAATTAGTTTTTGTGGAGAGAGAGGCTGTTAAAGCTCGGCCCCATGAGGGCAGTAAACGGCCTCACATAGCAGAGTATGACAAACTTAATTAAATAAGCTACACAAGTAGATAAATGGGAAGTTTCAACATTCAGCAGTTTGAGAAGGAATCAATGTACCAAATGTCAGCAGGTCAATCAATCAATACATCATTGAACTTTAACCCCATAATGTTAAGTTTAGTGCATTTTAATTGTGGGCCCAAATACAGAACTAAAGAGGCATAGATGATTTCTTGCAAAATTTAATAAAGTAGTAAAAGTTTTTGTTGAACCGATCGACATGAAAGTCAGGGACCAAAAAACTAGGAGACACTAGGGAGGAATAAACCTAAAGAAAGAAAACGCTCCAATAATGAGTAATTGAACAAGAGGTGTATATATGGGAGACAGAAACAATGGGAGGACTGATTAGCTGATAGGGAGCAGGTGGAGACAGAGGTAACTTGAAGGAACTAAGAGAAAAGGAAAGGACATTAGGAGGCAAAAGAGAATAACCAGGGGGAACAACAGGATCTAATTGAACCTAGAAAATAACTTAAATAAGGCTAAAGGGAAATAAAACTAATGACTAGAAAATAGGGAATGATCAAGGGGAAAACTACACGATAAGAGGAGGGACTGAAAACAAATAAGGATAAATAATTAATAGTGAATATGTAGGAAAAGGAAAAATTATGTATATCTAGAGAACACAGAACAAAACAAAGCATACTATAGAAATCCACAAACTAAATGCTTAACAGGTTCAGTGAGTAAAATCACAACATCTAAATATACCTACTTAGGCCAGGCCAACTGCTTACACATCCCTGTGCATATTAGAAACGTAATTATTAAATAAGAATAGATATTTGTATGTGCAAACTTTATGCCCATCTGGTTGTCTAAAATGTCAATTCAATTCAGTTTAGTTCTATAGGGCCAATTCACAACATGTCATCTCAAGGCACTTTACAGAGAGTATTCAACTAGATCATACATTCAAATTCATTCAAAAAGTTCTATTCTAATTTACTCCAAGGCAATCCCTCACACCAAGCATTCTTGTAGCGACAGTGGAGAGGAAAACTCAGGTTTAAAGGGAAGAAATCTCCATTAGTACCAGGCTCAATGAGCGGTCATCTGCTGAGGCCGACTGGGGTTCAAGGAGACAGAAACAGACAGAAAAAGAAGCAGAGATAGAAAAGACAATTGTCAACCAGCTCCACAGGCGGCCCCGTCCAGGAAACACACAGCCAGGCAGACGAGCTCCGAGCCAGCTCCCATGTCAGAGGATGAAGAGAGCACATCCAGTTAGTCACAGTCAGAGAAACAGGACTACACTGGAAAACAGGCCAAGCTCCAACATCTAGAAACAAAGGTGTTGATGGCAGCAGCACAGCTGATATTTCTCTCCAGGATGGAGTCACAGCCAAACAGGAACAGACCAGATGAAGCTACTATGAGAAAAAGCAGAGAGAGCAGAACGTTAGAGATTGAACTAACAGATACAGCAGAGTGGGAGAATAGAGATAGAATGAAGCAGAATGATGAAAATGGGTCCCTATGTCCTCCAGCACCTTAAGCCTATAGCAGCACAAATGCAGAAAATAGCTCAGGATAACCTAAATATTATAGATGAGGTAAAAGCAAGGTAGAGCTAATTCATCAACCCTTGGCTACTGCAGATAAATCTGCCAAAAAAACTGTGTGCGCTTCAATATTTATACTCAACAGACCCACTAAAAACTCTGGAGATTTAAAACGACTTTTAAAATTATTATGCAAGTAAATAAAGGGGTGATGCTAAATGGAGAGAGAACTTTTAATCTGCAAAATGAGAATGAAAAAAATCAAGCAGAAAACAACATATTGTTACTGGTTCTAAATATGTTTCTACAAGATGTTAAGTCCTCTCATTATGTTTTACATTGGTATATATTTAAACAGCACTGAATGCGATAATAAGTAAACTACCATCATTACATATTGAAATATGTTCCAACAGAAAAAATATGTTATTTATTTAATAAATGTATATTTAGCACATTTCTGCCATCATAAATCAGGATCAGGCTCCAGTATTATTTCTTCCCCAAAGAAAATATTTTCAAACTTTCCCCTGGGCAGTTTCAGAGAAAAAGCGAGAACACGGTCATTTTTTTAACCTGTCAAATAAATCAAAACCCGCAAGGGACACAGAGTCAACATGACTGTCAACATAGCAGAGGTGGCGTTATTGTTAGACCTCTGCACAGGATGGATGTTTGTAAACGGATTTGATTTAATTTTCTCTGCCCAGACTTCAGTTATGAATGACAGACCTGTGAATGCAACACAATAACATTTCAAAAGGTAAACATTTACTTAGCACCATGTGAGTTGGAGAAATGAAACAGCTCGCTTTATGAGTAGCAGACATCATATTGTTCTCTCTTTTGGCTCAGCTTAGCTTTGTAATGCACTGTTGCTGTTTTTTTCATGATGCAGAACAGAAGGACAAGAAGTGGACAAGAAGTCTGACCGACAGTGGGATAATTCAAAGTATTTATTTATGTCATAATTTTATCAAGAGTTCGGACCCACATGCAGAGAAACCAATTCAGAGAGACCAGGGAAAAAGGTTTAACAGGTTTTATTGAAGAGATAATGCAGAATGAAGTGTTGCTCTGAACACTGCTCCATCGGAACTGAAAAGTGAGGGGAAGACACAGCGGTTAGTTCAGGCTCAGTGGGAAATTTGATTTGTGAACTTGAAGAGGAGGATTTGGTTGCTGACTCACATTTCCAGAGAAGTTGTTGACTCTTTGACTCCAGTCTGTATTCTGTTGTTCCAGTGTTTGTCGGATTCGGTGGAGGGCGGAACAGGGTTTACCCAGAATGCAGTTGTTTGTAGGTGAACGGAGAAGCTGACTGCCACTCAGATTTCCTGCGGTACTTGAACGGGTTGTAGTGGAGATGAATCCCTTGCTCAGTGTGAAGCTCAAACGATTTCTTGGAGAAAAGTAGATTCAAACCTCCAGTTTAAATCCTTAGCTCAGTTTGAAGCTCAGATTATCCTTCCAGGGAGAGAAGGTCCGAAACATCCAGTTTGCAGGATGACTTTCTGCCGAGAGGCAAAGACAAAAAAGAAGATTAGGACTCAGGTTGACAAGAACTCAGTTTGGCTCAGCAAAACTCAGCTTGGCTAGAGTACCCAAAACTGGCAAACACTCTGGCGTCGAGGTAGTGGCAGTCAGCAACTTAAGAGCGCTCCATTAACGAGGTAACCATCTGCAGGTGTTTGAGGAGGAGGACCAGAACCAGGCGCCGCCTGCTGGAGGAAGGGAGACAAACACAGGAATCCTGACAATTTATAACTAGGAGCGAGCTGATGATCTGTGGTATCAGCAGCTAGGGCGCTAGGTTGGAGAAAAAAACAGATTAGTGACCAAATTAATCTGACGAAGGATGATTATCCATATGAGTCCCTAACCTGGTTTAACAGTTCGGTCCATCTCCATAGAGTGAGGTAGGATCCAGACGGTGGACTGCCAACAAGATGCAGATTCTTCTCAAGAACACACTTGGCGAGAACATAACTCTGTAGTCACGTCTTGTGAATTGAGCCAAATAATTACCTGAACTTCTTAATACTGCTCTGTATGTTGATAAGATTTCTGAGGATCTTCAGCAGCAATACTTTCTTCTCAGATATCAGAATTATAGTCCCCACAATGCAGAGATATTGGATTCTGAGCCAATGTCAGCCAAGCCCATTTACAGAAGGATCGGATAAAACCTTTCAATAAAACAAACATTACCCGCTACATATCTGACTCAATAACCATTTAAAACAACTATTTTTATTTATTTCAGAAAAAAACTATTTAAATACTTGGATTATATTAAACTGCACTTAAAATATTCACCACTGTTCAGCGCCATTTCCGGTTTTTCTCTGGACATGGAGCACCCAGCTTGCTTGGACGCGTAATGAATCATGGGATACCAAAGGCTACGGCGGATACAACAGACCAGTCCTTAAAAATGGGCGATAAAGGATGCAATTGTCGGCCACATAAGGACGAGTCTTCCAACCGAACAGACCTCGGCGCCGCCCTATGATGTAATCGGCCAATGAATCTGGGGTTCTGAAGAAGCAGCAGCTGAATTTGAACTGAGCAACTGGCTGCGATAGCTTCTGCTTTGTGTAAACATATTCCATGCAGTAGAGAGGTCTTCAGCTGCGCCGATGTTGATATGAAAAGCACATAACATGCTATCAGTTTAGAAAACATTTTAAAATAATCTTTTTACCAGAGAAAAGCATCCACAGCATCCTTTGCAGTGGTTAATTCACTGTAGGCTGCTTCAAAAACAGCCGTTATCGGGTCACATTTGGTCAAAGTGACTCATTAAGATGCAGAATTAATCAATTATAAAATAACTTTTATTTATATCATAACTCTTTTTTTGCTACCTGCCTGCTTTCATTCATATACTTGTATTAACACCAGAGAAATAATACAGATTTATTCTTTCCCCATAAAACAAATTTGAAATCTTATACAGAAATTATCATTTTACTGGAGGTTTGCTGAGATTTCCCATCTGACAGCTTAATGTGGGTGAAATCAGCACGTGTTGTGTGACTAGCCTGCTCTGTGACTGGAGGCAGGGTTAGCACACTGTACCACCAAACAGTTCTATCCTCATGATTTTAAAAATCCTCTCGAAATGTTAAAATCATACTATATGTTGCTAACATTACTGTTCATACTTTCTCAGCTTAAGCTGATAAAGTATATATTTCATTTTAATTAATGAAGTATATTTTTTATTCCTACTAAATTAGCATAATCTGAGACTTTCCTTCAGTGCCTCATAATGGATTTGACCTGACTGTAGATAATATCGGGGCCCCTTGAGCAATCCCTTCAAAGAAATTTGAGTGATGGTGACTCAGGTCATCCTTCAATCTTCTGCAGAGGTATGAATAAGAACATTCTATAACCTTCATCCCGATTTTGACATACACTGAAGTGGAAACCTCATAACGCTTCTCTTCAATGCGGCTGATTTAGCAGAGTACAAAAATCAATTTGCTGGTAGATGCTGAAGGGGATAAATTCTAAGACTAAAACAGTTGAATGAACGAGCGATTTGTTGAGCAGAATATATATCTGCTGCTGGCCTGGTCGTAAATAATTAGGTGGGATGGACTCAAGTCAAGGACGAGTGGTCGAAAAAGTACTTCTTCCTGCCTAAACTAATGTGAGGCCCATTACATTAACAGGACCAACCACTGTTGTAAATTAAACTAAATTGAAATGCACTGTCGTCTTTCGTGCATAAATCAGGACTGAAAAAGGAGAGACCTCCTTTAGAGTGGATGCATTCTCCATTAATACACCTTTGCTTTCAGTATTTGTCATCTATTTGAGTGTTTTAACACCGGAAGCAACCTGAATTTATCAGCCTGTGCTTACATAGAGTATGAAACGCCTGCAGTCTGTGTGCTCATGCTTTCCAGAGACATGTCCTGGCCATCCTACCATGACAGATAAAGTTATCTTATGGTTATATAATAGGACGTGATGAAGAATATAATGTAAATATAAAATAAATATTAATGAGGATAAAAACTTTGACAGCCTTGTTTCTCTTTTCTTTCTCTGGCTTTTAGCTAAGGGTTTAAAAGCAGACATGTATAGTAAGAGACTATAATCATCTCCTCAATTCAGTTTATTTATATTCCTCTATCCACATCACATATCATCTCAAGGCCATTAAAGACACAGAGACAATTCAATCAAATCATACAAATCAATTAATCTAATCGTTGGTTAAACGCCTTGACTCCTTTATTTGTAAAAGTAAAAGTCATTTTTTATGTTGGCTGAAATGATACAATATAACCTAAAATTGCTCTTAAAAAAGATAGTTCTATTCACAGAGAATATGTTCATTTCCATCTTTTACTCGCTGTGCTGGTGGGAGAGAACATAAAAAGTACTGACTCAGTCTAGTTTTTGTTTTGAATTTAAATTTCCGACAGGCTAGTTGACTGTAACAGTAGCCCTGCATGAGGAGCTGGGCTACTGTTACTGTTGGAGCTCTGGTATTCACAGCATTTAAGATGCAAATAAAACTTGGAACATGTAAACATTCTCTTTTTCATGATGATAATGACAACTAACGATCATATTTGACTGTATGATCTGGTCCACCGTAAAGTGCGTTGAGATGACTTTTGTTGTGAATTGGCGCTATATACATAAACTGAATTGAAACTGAATTGAATTGGAAATAAACATGAATCTTTTTTGACCAAAACTTGAGTTTTATTGGTGTGAGTTTTAGTCAACGAGGCGAGACCAAATAGAAATTAGCCGGTAGTCGGTCAAACATTTAAATTGCATTATTGTGCAGTAATTTGCTAAGACTTATCAGGTGTGATGCTACGTCCTGTTTGGATAGTTGACAGTAACAGTAGCCCTGCATGAGAAGCTGAATATAGAGCTCTGGGATTCACAGCATTAAAGTTGCAAATAAAACACTGTAAACATGTAAATTTAAGGTCTAATAAATGGGGAATACAGGGGAGATGCTTTGCTCCTCAAAATCTGATCCATCATGTGCAATGTTTTCCACCCCCTGTCTTTGTCTATGTTTCAGTGTTTTTGTCAGGGCTCCAGTCTGTGTGGATGTTTTTTGTGTTGTTCTCCTTTTCACCAGCAGGAGGCGCCTGGTTCTGGTCCGCCTCCTCACACACCTGCTGATGGTTTCCTCGTTAACGAAGTGTTCTTAAGCTGCTGATTGCCACTACCTCGACGCCAGAGTGTTTGCCAGTTTTTGGTACTCTAGCCAAGCTGAGTTTTCTCTGAGTAAGACTGAGTTCTTGTCTACCTGCGTTTTAACTTTGTTCTTGTCTTTGCCTCTCGGCAGGAAGTCATCCTGCAAACTGGACCTTTTCGGACCTTCACTCCCTGGAGGAATCAACTGAGCCTCAAACTGAGCTGGGGATTCAAACAGGAGGTTTGGATCCAGTTTCCTTGAGAGGACGTTGAGTTTACTCTCTGAGCAAGGGAATCATCTCCACTACGACCTGTTCAAGTACAGCAGGAAATCTGAGTGGCAGTCAGTTTCTCCGTTCACCAACAACCATCCTAGTTCTGGGTAAACCCTGTTCCGCCCTCCACCGACTCAGACTAACACTGGAAAACACCACACAGAACGGAGTCAAAGATTCTACAACTTCTCTGGAAACGTTAGTCAACAACCAGATCCTCTTCTTCAAATCCACAGATGAAATTTCCCACTGAGCCTGAACTAATCGTTTGTCTTCCCTTCACCTTCCAGTTCTGGCTGAGCTGAGTTCAGAGCAACTCTGCACCGTGCCTTATCAATAAACCTGTTAAACCCTTCCCCTGTTCTCTCTCTGAATTGGTTTCTCTGCATGTGGGTCCGAGCTTTAGATAAAATCATGACAGTTTTTTTATGAGCAACCTGGGCTCCAGCTGGACTGATCCCCCCCAAACACAAGACGTCATTTAGACGGTGGCTTTAGGCTTGTTCGGTTGGTCAGTCATAGCCTTGATTTAGTCCAGAAATAGTTGTTGACAATTGGGCTGTGTTTGGTTGGTCTGATTTTGTCCCAATTACGGCTGAGAGGGCGCTAGGGTCCCGCCCCATTCACCCAATGACCTTGATAAAGACATAGCAAAAATAAAAGTAAAAATGTAATTATAAATTTTATTATTTCGAAATATATCAATATATTTTTGAATGTGCAAGATGAATATTAAATCTTTAATGACCAGTAAAGCTGTTTAGTTTTTCATTGGATTGTGACCCATAGACTCTCCTGCACCCAGAGCTGAAAGCAACTTTATTTACACACCACCTCCCAACACGGCACTGACATCACAATCACCTACAGTATTATTGATCGGCAGGATTTCTAGCCCAGATGCAGAACACACACACAAAGGCAGAGAAAAAGTCCAAGGGTTTATTGAGTTCAGACAGGGATCTTCCTGGAAAGCAGAGAGGACAAAACAGGTTAGAGTGAAGTTCCCCTCCAGCTTATATAGGGAAACTCTTAATGAGCTAATGGGGAACAGCTGCAACGACTGAGCACAAGCTCCCAGGAAGGATCTATGGCGCCCTCTGGTGGGCAAGCCTCTGGATCCTGACAATTATAAAGTGTGGCTGATTGACAGGTTTATAGAATTATTTAGCAACAAGGCTCGGCTAACTGCATGCAGCAAGGCTAATACTCGTACTCGTTGTCTCCCGCTTTATCCTGAACCGGATCGCAGGGGCAGCAGACTAAGCAGAGACTCCCAGACTTCCCTCTCCGCAGACACCTCCTCCAGCTCTGTTGGGGGAAGCCCTAGATGCTCCCAGGCCAGCCAAGAGACATAGTCCCTCCTGTGTGTCCTGGGTCGTCCCCTGGGCCTCCTCCCGGTGGGACATGCCTGAACACCTCCCAAGGGAGGCGTCCAGGGGGCATCCGAAGAAGCAAGGCTAATGTTTATTCTGCTTTCCCTGCCTCATTTTTAAATGTCAGGATCTGACCCAGCATGGATTAAGACAGCTATACCTGATTTAAAGCACTTTTCAGAACATCTTAGCTATTTGTTTTCTTGTGCAGTAATGCATCTTTGTGTGAGCTTAGCTTTGCTGCCTTCTTGCTCCACCCTGATGGTTCGCTCTCAGCAGTATGTCTCCTCCTGCCCTCGCTACTTCATAAACTATGTGGCTGATCAACCTCTGCCAACCGTCAAAAAATCCCTTTGTCTAACTATCAAATTTTCATTTCTTTCAGCTCACAGGAGGTGATACTAAACATTCTTCAATTGCATGTTTACAAGGCTTTGTCTATAAAGACTCAAACTCACTGCGGATCCAGACATTTGAATTGAGAAAGCTTCCTGGAGAGGTGGAGAAACGTTTTCAAATCTTGGACACCCAAGTCCAGTGGATATTTTTTGAATTTTTACGGCATTCCTATTTTGTTCGTTTTGTTAGCTTGTCTGTCTGCTATATTAACCAATATTATGTGTTGAACTAGATCTGCTATTTTCACAACTTTAGTAAGACAGAGTTTTGTAGAAGTTTTTTGAAAGTAGGGCATTATTTCAGAGTTTTGTAGAAAGTAGGGCATTATTTCATAAAGAGAGTTTATTTGAATTCTATAAATCCATGTTTTCTGCCCATCAGCAATGATGAACTGCACAGCAGCATCCACTAATTGTACTATCTAGGCTATAGCTGTCAGTCTGGTAAATGATGTGGTTGTTATTTGAAATGGTAAATATTAACTGTTTTTGCAACATAAAAGAGAGTTTTTAGAGTTTTAGTCGACTAAAACTGACTAAAACTATCACTAAAATGTGATAGTAGTTTGCGTCCTTGATGACTAAATCTAAGATGCCTGTCAAAAACAACGCTGTTGTCAACCAATTTTTGCTTGGTGGGATTATGATGGTGCTCTGTTTTGTTACAGGTGTCACATCATGTCGTTTTAAAAAAAGTAAGGAGACAACTGAATTGATCATTTAGTTTAATGTGTTTAGTAAACTTAAAGTAAATCCTTAAGTTAAGTACAGATGCAAAAAAAAAGCTACTTAAGTAAAATAATTATTTATAGTGCTCTCGGGGGGCGCCTGTTCGGCTCTCCACAACCACTATTGAGCATTTTTCCTTTGGATAAAATTTACATGCACAAGTGCACTTTCATAAATGACTACAGGTGCTTGGTTCCAGTTACTCAGAGATTCACTTCTATACAGAAAGCCCATATTCTTATCTTCAGGTAACACAGAGTACATGTCAGATTAAATAATACTAATTCAGCGATAGTATCCAGGTGTTACGTTATTGTATGTCTCATAAAATGTCTGTTGCTTTTGCTGTTCTTTTTAAATCTCTTTGCAGGTGATGAAGCAGACTGAAGATGTTTTATCATTATCTCTCTTTTATCTCCTCTTTCTATAATATTTTCTCTTTTTTTCTGTCTTTTCCTTCCCTGTTCCACTTACATTGCAGTGTCCATATAATCTGTAAAACTCCCTGCATAATTATAATAAAGCTATTTATATGCATAAAACAAGTGGAACACTGTGGGGATAGCCGTACTGCTCCACGTGTGAAAGCAAAATCTGTTGGGCTCTTTTTGGCATCAAGACAATTATTCTTATTTGAACGTCGCCAGACAGGACACTGTAAATAAAAAAAATAAATAAAAAAAGACGACCACTCATTTAGATGATCCACCCAGAAAAATCCTCCACTATACCTTTAAATGAAATCTGTAATTTCAAACATGGACAAACCTGTTGTCTTTACAGAAGGTTTCTGACATTTGGTCAACAAATAGCTAATGGAAGCCTTGTTGCAAATAATTTTTACCAGTCATTTTACTTTAAGGAACAAACACCAGTTTAAATTCAGACTACCAGTTCTGCTACCTCCTTTGCAATCATAGTTTTAGGAAATTGCATCTGTATATCAGAACATGTATGTATTTACTTTGTTTGCATCACATATGTTCCACAGTGAAGTAAAACATGTAAATATGTGTTCACGTGAATAGGTATATTTTCTCTACCACTTTCTATGATTTGAATATATGGAAGATGAGGAAATATAAGGACATTGATATATTGTTCTAATTGTTGCGCTGCTTGTTTTAATCATCTTCTGAAATCATGAACAGTAGCTCATTAAAATAAGATTAGGCAATGACTAAAATATGAAAAAAACACAGTACTGCAATACTAGCAAACTGCTAGAGATGCATGCATCAGCATGAGATCGGGCTCTTCAGAAGAAGCACAATGGACTCTAATGGATTCAGCTCGCCTCCTCTTCGAGACATGAGAGGGATTATGTTGTCTGAGAGACAGCTGGAGGACGGAGACAGGATGGACCCGTCCGCTTTGATCCCAGAGACACCAAACATGCGTCAGAAACATAAAGTGCATGCAGGAAAAAGCTGAAAGAACCATGGAATATTCATGAGGAGACATTGTCCCATTTTCCTTACAGGATTGAGTACAAACACATCAGCACCAGCATCAGAGCGGGTAACGCCCCAGCTTCAGTGTTTTCTGTCAGAAAGCTGGATTTAGAGACACTTTTAGTTCATATTGGTTAACCTTAATTATAAATGATGCAGAAAGTGAAGCATCCAGTGTGTTTAATTAACACCTTAATAATCCAGACTATGTGATACAAAAAAAGTTCATCAATCCCTTGTGGCATAATAAGGGATTAATTGAAATTCTTGTGTATAAGTACAGAAGTTATCATGCGTGGTAGCTTTAAAGTAACCTTAAGGATGTGTAACCCAAGTTTAGGATAAATCCAGTTGTTCCATGATGTAAACTTTTCAATTAAGACGACTTACCCTTGTCTGCAGCTGAATGTTCAAGGTATTTGTGTGTTCAGCAACACATTACAGTTCATCTTGTCCTATTACTGCCTCAACCTTTCGACAGGCAACCAAGCACAAGCTGCTTTCAGAGCAGAACCAAAATAAACATAGCAGGTCAGGCCGTTACTGGCTAAAACCAATTTAGTTGGGCAAGCACTAGGTGTTGCATTTTCCAATTAGCTCAGAAAGTTCTTCCAAATGTCTCTCCTACTCATTATCGATATGAAACTGTTAGGATTCCCGTCTGTGTTTTGTTTTGTGTTTGTGTTCCTTCCTCCACCAGGCGGCGCCTGGTTCTCGTTGGCCTCCTCACACACCTGCTGATGGTTACCTCGTTAACAGAGCGCTCTTAAGCTGCTGACTGCCACTACCTCGACGCCAGAGTGTTTGCCAGTTTTGGGTACTCTAGCCAAGCTGAGTTTTGCTGAGTCAAACTGAGTTTTTGTCTACCTGAGTTTTAACCTCGCTGTTTTTATCTCTGCCTCTCGGCAGGAAGTCATCCTGCAACTGGATGTTTCGGACCTTCTCTCCCCTGGAAGGTGTCATGAAGGGCGGACAGATGGACCCAGTATTCAAGGAGAGACAGTCAGTAGTTCAGTTCAAAACGTTTATTAAATAAAACAAAAACTGAAGTGGAGCTGTGGCTTGCGGACACTGCAGGCGGGGGGGTGCACCGCCCAATCTCAGACACTCTGTAGTGGGAGAGACACAGGTAAGTGACCACGATCATCTGACAGAAGATTATCTAAGTTGGTCACTTACCTGGTTTAACAGTCCAGACCAAGAATGTCCCCAAGTGCTGCAGTCCCAGAGGTCATGCTGGAAGCCGGTCCTGGTGTGGGATCCAGAACAGACAGGAACATAAACAGGAGTCTTCCCCTCACTTTCCAGTTCCGGTTGAACAGTGTTCAGGGCTACACTGGACTCATGTCATCCTTCTCAATAAACCTTTTAAACTTTTACCTGGTCTCTCTGTGTTGGTTCTCTGCATGTGGGTCAGAGCATTTGATAAAATCATGACAGAAACTGAATGCTGTAGGTCTAGATATATTCATGTTCTAGAATGGCCTAGAATGGCCTAGTCAAAGCCCAGATCTTAATCCAAATTAGAATTTCTTTCAACACTTAAAAAAGGATTAGATAGGGATATTGCCTGATCCTTATCTAATATAATGGATTATAGAACAAGTAAAAATATCTTATACTGTGTAAATGTGGCAGAGAAATACCCTAAAGATTTTTAGCTAAATGTGGAACAATAAGTCTTTCAAATAGGGTTGAATGAGGGAGAAGGAATTCAAATGCATTTCTGATTTTGTTTTTTTAAACAATTTCCTCTGTTGCCTTCCATAAAGTATTAATCTGCATGTTAAAATCCCAGTGTTATATGTAAGATAATGATTGTAAAGTGAGATCATTTGAAAAAGTTCAAGGGAAGAATAACTTTGCAAGGCACGATATGCATTTATCTTAAATACTCTGATTTGTGTGAAATGCTAAATTTTACAGGAAATTATGGTTTATCTTTTATTTTTATTTATAGATAAAAAAAATACCATCAGTTCAAATATTCTTTAAAAATATGAATAAAATATAAATCTGTTCCTAATATTTGCTGCATAGTTGAGTATTTAGGATTTATCTTTTTATAAACAAATGATTCATTGAGTCTTTTAAAGTTTTCAAAGAGACATTGAATAATAATTTTTACATTGGAAGTTATTAGAACATTTATCAGTCAGAAAACACCGTTTTGTTGATGCTGTTCTAACATATCTTTAAACGAATGTTGCTAAGCTTTTGTAAATCTTCAGCTGCGACAGATTTTCTTTCTGCACCATGATAAACACATTTTCAATTATTTATCAAGACAAGGCTGAAAACAACCAGCAGTTCCTTTATGGTGGTTTCTGTTGATGGAATCCATCCTCCGAAGCTTTGATTCTTTGTAAGGAAAAGAAGAATCAAGGGACATATTTCAGACAAATTGAAGGTCAGCTCATTTAAGAAGAGTACCTGAGCAGAAAAAGAATTTCACACAAACCAAACAAAGTAATCACAGACTTTACACTGCAGGCAGCATTGAGGCAGTCCAAATTAAAATCTGCCTGGCACAACAAATGGAGAATCATCGTTCATCCATTTTACATGTTAAGTGCTAAACAAAAAAGTTAAGACTCTAACTCATAATTTATGGACATCTCCCAGTGCTATAAACTTATAAGCTTGCTAAATATTAATATCCCTGTAATAAATAAATATTTAAAGAAATTTTATTAAACCCAAAGGGAAATTAAATGTTGCAGTAACTCATAGGGTTTATTTGTTTTTCTAATCAAGGTGCTGCAGGCATTGATTGCTGTAGGCAGGAAGGATCTTCTGTAGTGGTCTGTCTTGCACTGGTTCTTAGGAAGCCTCTGACTGAAGACACTCTGTTGTTTAAATATCGTCTGAAGAGGATGCTCTCTGTTTTCGATGATCTTCATCACTTTATGAAAAATTATTTGTGAAATCATCTCCAGAGGTTCTTGAGGAGTCCGTAGAACAGAGCAATTTAAGTAATTTGCTGATGCTGTCCCCACAGCAGATAATGGAGGAAGAGATCACACTCGCCACAACAGATGAACACAAACGTTTTTAGATTTCTCCACCACCTCCTTCTTCTTTCATTATGTTAACAGCATTCAACTCTTTTCTGTTTCTTCTGAAATCTGTAATCATCCCCTTGTTTTTTTGATATTCAGGATCAGATGATTGTTTCCAGAACCATGCCAGAAAGTGGTTCACCAGCTTTTTGTACTGAGCTTCTTGTAAATTTTTGATGCACCAAATGATTACAGAGTCATCACATTAGCTCTGCAGATGACAGGAATCTGTCTGGTCCTGGAAATCCAAGGTGAACAGAGGAAAAAGGAATGGAGAGAGTACCGTCCCCTGTGGTGCTCCTGTGCTGCTGACTACTTGATCAGACAGTTGACCCTTTAGTCTGTTGTCTGTTTGTCAGCTAGTCCTTGATCTGAGTGATTGTTGATGCCTCCACATGAGTCTTCTGAAGTTTCTGACAAAGTCAGTCAGGCTGAATGGTGTTAAATGTTCTGCAGAAATCAAAGAACATGATCCTCACAGTTATGTCTGCCTTGTCAGTGGGTTAGTTGAAGCAGGTGTATGATGGCATCATCAACTCCAACTCTATAGTGATAAGCAAACTGCAGAGGGTCCTGATAGCTGATTGTTTTTTTGCTGAGGGGAACCAACAGAAGTGTCTATAGGACCTTCATGATGTGGGATGTCAGGGCAACAGGTCTATAGTCACTGAGGACTGCTGGCTGAGTCTTCTTTGGTTCTGGAACAAGGCAGGAGGTCTTCCACATCACTGGAACTGTCTCCAGGGTCAGACTAAGGTTAAAGAGGTGCTGTAGAATCCAACAGAGCTGCTCTGCTCAGGCCTTCAGGACTCTGGGGCTGTCAGCATCAGGACCTGGTCACTTATTACCATTCAGTCTCTCCAGTCGCCTCTTTACTTGACCTCTAGAGACACACGGCCCGTGTTCCACCATCCACCCGTGTCACACTTCGGAGTCAGCTTCTCCGTTCACTCCAAACAGGAAGTTTGGACCCACCTTCCCCAAGAGGTCGTTTGAGCTTCACACCAAGAAAAGGTTTCATCAGCACTACAGCCCGTTCAAGTACTTCAGGAAATCTGAGTGGCAGTCAGCTTCTCCATTCACCAGGGAACAACCGCATTCTGAGTAACCCAGTCCACCCATCTCCAAGCAAGACAATCTCTGGTACAACCCTCACAGTCTGGATTCTGTAAAGGACACCTTTCGCTGGAGAAGTGAGTCTGCAACCTTCTCCAATTCTAAACCTAAGATTCAAATTTCCCACTGAGCCTGAACTAACCGCAGTGTCTTCCCCTCACCTTCCAGTTCCTGTTGAGCAGTGTGCAGAGCAACACTGGACTCATTCCCTTCTACTCTGAGCAGCACTGGTTTCATCACATTTCTCCTTAATAAACCTGTCTAAACTTTTCCCTGGTCTCTGTTTGGTCTTCTGCATCTTGGGGTCAGACCTTTAGATAAAAATCATGACATTTAGTACATATCAATGTAACAGGGATAGATAAATTACATTTAAAATATAGGAGGAGATCAAAGGGAATACTTGCTTGAATAAGTTGGTTGGAACTGGATCAAACATACAAGTTTAAGGCTTAGATGAAGACAATAGAAAATTATTCTCATTCTATAGTTCCCTTAGATGTTAAATCAATCATATTTGGAAGGGTGCCATTTGTCTTATTGTAATAGAATCAGTCTTATTTTTAAAGAATCCCATTAAATAATTACTGCTAAGAGCAGGTGGGATGGAAGGTTCAACAGAGCTATGGCTCTGGGTGCGTTTGGCAACTGTGTTGAAAAGAAGTCTAGGCTTATTCTTATTCTCTTTTATTAGTGAGGATGCCAGAGTCCCTGTGTGTTAGTGAGTGTTAGTTATGAATCTCTTCCAGAGAGGATCTTTGGGGAGAACCTGGGTAGCCTACACAGGTGAAGATAGTCTTTCCAATCAGAGTGCTGGGCTTATAAGAGCAGCAGAGCCTTCACTCAGTGCTGGTTTCTTGTGTTTTTGTCGTTTCACTGGTTTCTAGTATCTTGCTTCCCTTGAGTATTTTTTCCTAACATTTATTCATTTTTGTTTGGTTTTCAGTATTTTTGGATTTTTGCCTCTGTTGCCTTTGGACTTTCATTAAATCATCCAAACTCATCTGTGTCTACTCCTCTCTCCATTTGGGTCCTCAAAACCTCCACAAAACCTGACAGAGGATATATATGTTGTTGTTGTTTAACAACTTTGAAGAACAATCCCAGTCACTACTTCTATCCCTTTGTCAAAAGTTAATAACGAAGTTCAACCCTAAAAAACAAGATTTTATCTACTGTAACCAAACCATTGGACAACCTCGGGCTTAAAGCATCTGTCTGATTTAATGTCCGCCAATCTGTAAATATTGTTATAATAAAAAGAGATAAAGCCAAAGACACATTTGTTTCCAATGCCTTGCATGATCTAAACTAGAAAATGACTATGAAGGCATTTACTGACACGGACCAACAGCATCTAAATAAACACAGCCTTAGGGTCTTACATGATGCTTGCTTTTAACAATATAGGAACAGAATTTGTGAATAAAAGCTTCAGCTCAGTCTAATCTCATGAAGATGTCTTGATCAGATTCTAAAATATGAGCATATGTATTCAGAACATTCATGTTGTTTGTCTGTATTGTTCCCCCAAAATAACTGATGCCTAATTGAAATGGCAGCAGAGATCAGTGATGATGCAATGCTGTTTTAATCTGAGTCATCGCACTGAGCCATATCTACAATAGATTCAAACAGCTGAGGTCACGCATCATTGCTTTGTGGAGCTAAACATGAGGCAAAATGGCTACTCAGAGCGTGATTTATTTTTTATAATTGCAGTGAAAGTTGTACATTAAAGAAAGCAAGTCACTAATGCAACCACTAAGTGACCACTAGAGAATGAATAAATCCAGCAGATCATTAATTTAAAGAGACATGTTGGGGAAAAAAAACTTTTTAAAGTCATCATCCGCTGAAACTTCTCAGTGCTTATCTGCTTCCAATGTCCTCATTTACTTATTCAGGACTATGCAGCATTAACACGCAGCCACACTCGGCTGCATGCATTCACACTCCATTGCACCGGGCCCGCTGTGTTTTCACATGAATGCAACATTAATCACATTTGTGATATCATTGCACTGCACTTGTTTCTCCTCCACACAAGTCAAACATGCAGAGATACTTTAAAGGTGAGGAGGAGGAGAGTGCAAAGCTCACATGTCATCGTCTTTCATGTGACTCAAATAATGTTTAAATATGCTGCTTATTCCGCCTTTCAAAATGGTCATAGTCTGCAAGAAAAATAATACAAACCTTATATAAATGAAGGAACCATTGTCAGATGTTCCAGAAGAAAAACACCATGTATGAGTGAAGAACAACAGAATAATTGCCAAGCTCTCTGTTTCTTCAAACTGAAGACACTGAAATAGCCACAACTTTTTTAAATTAGGATGATGAATTAAAATTGTCTAAACCCACTTGTCTCTATGATGTTAGGGTTTGAATAGTGTCTTCCTCTGGCTGTCATTGGGAACAACCAGCTACACCTAGAAAAGATCGCCGATGAAAGGCACTGTCTCATGCTTTTCGGTTCTTGCTAGTACTGGCATTTAAAAGAAACAAAGTTCAGCATTTCAATAGGGCTGAAACACTTAGTCAGATTGAAAGTGATTCATCAATTTTTGAAATTATGTTACAAATAGGTTCAAGGCTGGGGAAAGACTACATGACGGGTACATTCTGAGCGACTCCTTGTTTGGAGTGATGATGAACAAGTTCACGGTAGAGGTTAAGAGAAGATTACATAGACTGAATTTTAAAAAAAGAATTACCCTCATTGCAGATGACACCTTGATCTCTGAAGAGAACAGTGAGCAGGTCAAACAGTCTGGAAAGGTGAATGTTCAAAGAGTAAAAGACAGAATAAGTCAGTGTAAACTACTGTAGAGGTTGAAAAGATGCTGGGACAAGCACAGACACTAAAGCTCAATGAGGTTGAGTACCTAAGGAGTGGTTAGTAAGTAGAGGAGGATTGCCCCAACACCATTTTTTGAAAGGAGTAGATTTATCTTTGGAAACAAAGGAATTTCTTGGCAATGAGCAAAAAACAATATTTGCTGTCATATCACATGTAATATACTTTAAAGCCTATCTTCTCAGCTGTATTCTGTCATGATCTGGCCTGTTTGCTCTACTTTAATTGTTTATTTCTTCCACCTGCTGTTTTTCTCCCTGCGGCAATTATCATGTATTCCTCTCACCTGTTTCCTTTGGTTTATATTCAGATCTTTATTTGTTTTCTGTTAGTTGTTCTGTTCAGTTCTGTTTATTCTAAGGTTCATGTCCTGGATCCTGGCGGCCAGTTGAAAGAGGGTTTGTGTCTGTCACGTCTCCTGCTCGTCCACTCTTCCTCCCCTGCTGAGTCCTCAGGGTTTTTGGCTCTTTACGCGGGGAAGTTCAGTTTAGTTGAAGGTGTTATTTTATCATTTCAAAAGAGGAGGGATGGAGGAAAACTGGACAAAGGATGATACCAAGAGGCAAAGACAGATTAAAAAAAAAAATGATGAGGAGAATATCCACAAATTTCATTAAATCATGTTTTCTGGACTGTGAAGCAGCATCTTGCTGAAATGCAAAACAATCTCAGTTTGCTTGACTTTTGTGAACTTTTTTATTCTAAGATTTCATATTTTATATGACCAAATACTTGTCTAATTGAATGAGAAATGCAGCAGCTCACATCAGAGTTCAAAAGCTCAGAGAAAAGGTCCAACCTCTAAATGTCATGTTGACCTCCAATTTGAAAATGAGCTTGAATCATGACCCCCGTTTAAATCCTGGATTTTTTTGTTTTTATTCTTACAGCCATCAAGTTGACTCGGTCACTCATTAATACATCCAGCTGTGGGACTGGGCGGAAAGTAAGACACTGAAGTGCTGACAGGGATGAGCGATACTCTGAATGTTATGCGACTCTCGCTGCCCTACTTTGTGTTCATGGAGCAAAGAGACGCTCTGCAGTGGAAACGAAAGGCTAATTGTCTGGAGAGAAACAGAACTGAACCAACTCTAATTGGGACACGATTAGGGCCAACTCTCACAGCTGTACAAACCCATTAACCTTTAATCGTACAGTTCATCACACACTTGACGTTAGAAAAGGTGTGAGATGTTGCACCAAAGGAGTGGAATGTGGATCCAACTGAATCTATTAAGAACAACAAAAGAAAAAAGCACATTAGAAGATTCATGGCAGCAGTTATAAGATCTTTCTATTTATCAATTTTTCATTTTTAAACAGAAAAAACATCTCACTTTAAAAAGCTTTCCAGCAGCACTTTGGTATTTAATGTAGTTTAAAAAACTTAAAACTATATTTTTTGTAAGTTTTGTCAAATTATAAAAAAAATTATTACAATTATGTGATTCTGTGCCCAAGAAATTTTATATAATAAAATATTTTTAGAAGTTATAATTTAATAGCCTGTTTCAAGATTTAATTTAAAAACAAAACAGACAACAACACAGCTCTATAAAAGAAAAAAAAAAACAAGAAATCCTGTAATGCTTTGTTTGTATCTGTCTTCTGATTATAACTTGACACACACTAAATGGTGTTAATAGGTTTTTGTTGTAGTTTATGAGGCTGTTTTTAATTAAAACATGTGTTGTCATGGCAACATTCATCCTGTCCTCATGACTTTTAGCAAAAGCCTCAGATTCTTTCTTCTGGAAGGATCTGCTGGAACCGGCGACGCCCCCAGCTTTGTTCAGCTTTCCACAGTAAAGCACTGTGACTCATTCCCTAAAATCAAGGTCCAACATGCCGAGTTGAAACCGACAACCAGCAGATTGGATGACATGATTGAGTCTTTCGACCGTCGGCATTCAAATCAGCTGAACTGACATCCTTCACCATGCAAATTTCAGCTGAAGTGTCAGGCTAGCAAAAGCAGACAAAACTGACTTTTTATTTGCCCATTGATTTTATGTGGACAAACGCTTACACCTCATCTTTGGGTGATTTGTTAGTTAATAGGAGTGTTTTTTAACCTGACTCCGCCAGATGGATTTGCTCCACATATCCATCTGGAAACCTTCAGTTGAAGTAATTTTGGGAAGGGGTGAAAATACTGGTTAGCTGATTGGCCTATGTTGGTGATAGACGGGCCAAATAAACCAATCAGATCAACCAAGCATATGACATACTAACAGCCAGGCTACTCTTGCCGAAACCAGTCGGGAGAAGAGCAAAAACATCTTTTCCTCTGACGAAAGCCTCCAGAGCAGTGTTTTGCTCTTCTTTCAGTGAAGAAATACTCTGGAATTCCCATAAAACTTGCTCGATAGCCACGCTAACGCTAGTTTCATCGGCTGAAGCCGCCATGTTCTATAGACTGAACTGTCGCGCTTCTCGTTGCGTCACACCTCAACCCGCTTCAAAGCCAACGCTGATTGGACGTTCGTTTGGTGAACGGCTCCAAATTTTCTTCAACGGAGAGTCTCCAGACTGATTAGCGAGTGAAATCTTGAAAGCTCGCAAAATCAGGATGGTCTCACGAGGCTTAGTGTTTTCCACATTTCCCACAAAAAGACCCTTAACATAAATAAGCAAAAATTTGCATATTGCACTTTGAGCAAACAAAGAACGGACTGCTCCAGTAGAGGTGTGGAAATGCAGAAAAAAGGATGCCAGTATAGTTTGTGGATATAATTAATGTTAGTTATCGTTAAAGCAGGAGCTAAAGCTACCAAAGATGCAAGTTGATGGATGTAAGATTAAGCACTGTCAGCAGATGGTGACGGTATACAACAAATATTGCCCTGCAACCCAAGGGTTGTTCATTCAAGCCCTGTCCCCGTTGTGTCCTTGAGCGAGACACCTCAGCCACATTGCCTTCTGATGGAGGTCAGGACTCATGGCGCCAGTGTACAGCAGCCTGGATTCTGTCAGCGAGCCCCAGGGCAGCTGTGGCTACAATGTGGCTCATCACCATCAGTGTGTTTGAATGAATGAGTGAATGACTGAATGTAGTATAGAGTTCTTTGGTCAAGTCCTCTGACTTGGAAAAAAAAGCGCCATATAAGTACAGTCCATTTACCCTGTCTTAGGATAGGCATTGTTAGTAAATAAGTCAATTTTAAAGGAAAGGATTTTTGTGTACAAAGATTTTCCCTTTATTTTCAGTCCAGATTTGTTTACCTTTAATTTGGGCATTAAATCTCTGGAGTGTTTTAATGCAACTGAAACTATAAATTTTAGGAACTAAAGAACCCTTTAAATATGGAGATATATGCACCACAAAACAAAAATTAATAGCAAAAATAAATTCATTAAATGATCTAACCTAAACATTATGCTGATCAACCTAAATTGGATAATTAATGAAACAAAGAATCTATTTTCTTCCTAAAACATGATTAACTCTATTATTTCATGGCTGTGTGCTGCAGCTTATTCTACCACATGAACTGAAGCATAAGTTGAGGTTTTCTGGGAACAGATGACGATGGCAATGTAAGCAGGGGATCTCTGGTTCCTGGGGGTTTTATTTATTTTAGGTGGATAGTCATTAGCCAGTGGTGCTTCTGATTTTCTGTCACATATTTTTCCAGGTATTTGCTGTTCCTTTCAGCCAGTTCTATCTCAGAGTGAGAAGCTGCAGCTCGGTCACCCACAGCTCATTAACTGGCATCTGTTTGTCATTTAGTTTAAGTGGTCCCAGTCCACACAGGTACACAGTGCACCACCACTGTCATTATGTGCTCAGCACAACCCAGGGAGACTGAGGTCGGATCTAAATTAAAAAGGGATAACAGAAATGCGTTGATTGAATTTGCTCCGTTAGCAGAAGTTTTGACCGAGGCTGAATCAAGGAAATGCCACTAAGACCTGCTCAGCAGACTGCCCCTAAAAAAAAGTGCTGAATATCCAAAAACAATTTCAATTTAATTTCAACTGCCTCCTCTAGGGGGCACCACAGTGGATTTTATGTGCCTCCTTCTTTTCTCTCTCTCTATGTATCCTCCTCTTTCACTACAACCCTTTGTTTATTCTCCTCTTCATGCATGGACCTCTCTCTTTACCTCCTCCCAGTTGGCTCCATAACAAACCTCTTCTATTCAGTATTTCCAGTGTCCCTCATCTGGAAAAGTGAAAGCGTGTAAGGCTTGCCTCTCTGCCTTCAACTGTCTCTGAAATTAACTGAAGTTCGCCACCTTTAAAGATGTGGTAAAAAAAAACAATGTTTTCGATGTGTCAAGTGTTTGAGTAAAGGAGGTGTTATTTTTAATGCAACTTCCTTGAGACCTGTTGGAAAACTGGGAAATGGCATGCATGATTTTTAAGTACAACAAGAGCATAGAAGAAGCTACAGCAAGGGTGGAATTTATTTTAGCAGAGATTCTGTTTCAAGCCTCAAACACACAATTCTAGGTTTTTAATTTGTAAAGTTTCCCTTATATCCTGGATATAAGCTTCTTGTAAACTGGTACGAAAGTATGCAGTATGAAACTGGTGCGGTCAAACTTCCTTAAACAGGCTGTGAGTCATTCTGGTAAAGACTGAGACTCTCTGATCTCAGAGGAGGAGTCGGGGGTTCACCCATAATGCAACAGCACTTTTGTGTATTGTTACACTCAAGATTGCAGCCACAATGGAGTGATGCTCTACCCCTTCTCTTCAGACTGATGCGCCACATACTGTTTACACCATACGTCAGTCTGGCTGGCCGCGCTACTAAACCGGCAGTCGTAAACACTAAAATCCTGTCGGGTCGTAGTCCTGCAGTCCTGACAGGTCCCTTACCCCACGCACTGAAAACAAATGTCTTAACTGCCTTACTAACATGCAGTAAAGACTTCCTGAGTACAAAAAGTCAGTGAAGCACTCTTTAGCCAAAGCAGAAGTGGGTCAGCTGTACAAATATTACTGGCATAAGTCGGGAGGTAGGGAAGGTTTGAGTGCCGATTTGACAAGCATCGTCCTTTCAAATAATGATGTCTGTACAGGTTTAGACAGTATTGATCCAGTTGAACTTTCAGAGTTAGCAAAACTCAGACGGCTTGGTGAATTATAGACCTATATCCAATCTTCCTTTCTTCTCTAAAATTCTTTAGAAAGTAGTTATCAAACACGTGTGCGACCACTTACACCATAATGGACTTATTGAACAGTCTGGCTTTAGAGCTCATCATAGCACTGAAATAGCTCTGGTGAAAGTCACTAATGATTTATCATGGCTTCAGATAATGGACTTGTATCTGTTCTTGTCCTGTTCGATCTCAGTTCTGTATCTGATATAGTTTATCATAATATTCTTTTAGAAAGACTTGAATATTTTGTAGGAATTAAAGGAACAGCTCTAGACTGGTTTAAATCTTATCTATCTGATCGAATTTAGTTTGTTCACGTTAATGATAAATCTTGCTCCAGGGTTGGAAGTACCACAGGGATCAGTGCTAGGTCAAATTCTCTCTACTATATATATGCTCTCAGTCGATAAAATAATTAGACAGCATGGGATTAATTTCCACTTTTATGCTGATGATACTCGGCATTATCTTTCTATAAATCCAGGTGAAACTAACCCATTAAATAGTATCTCAGTCGCCAGTGCCAGATTATTCTTGAGCCCTTGTCGAGAGTTTTTCTAGCGTTACTAATAGTGTTCTGATTGCCTGATCTTGACCCGTTTCTGTAGTCTGACCTTTGAGCCTGCCTGCCGCTGTTCCGGTCTGTTTGCTTGACCTGTCTTTGGATTGTGTTGTATTAAATTGTGGACTGAACCTGGATCTGCCTCACTTCGCCCTTTGGAACATCCTGCTTTCCTTCGTCTATTCGGATCTGATCTTCTGTCAGTTCTGTGTCCTTCAAAGCTTCGGCGTCTGGAACTCTCTGTGCGGCAACCGCTGCGTCTTGTCAGCTAACCAGCTGGTATCCCCTCGTTCTCTGGGCATGGACAGTACTCTAAACCACATTAGCTCATCCTCCATCAGTTTTTTTGGTCACTAAGCTGTTATTCCTCTCTCCAGATTTCCCTGCCTCTGATGCTCCAGCCGCTGCAACCTCCAAAAATACCTGCAAAGGCCACATAGGTTCTGTACAACACCTGCTCTTCACCAGGGTTTTATGGTGGCTTTATTTCTTCAGTGTTGTGTTATCTCAGTGTCATCTTACTAACTCTGTATGAAAAGAAGTAGAACCCCTCTGTATTGGTGCATAAATGTTTTATTCCTGAGGCATCCTCTAACTTCTGTCGTATTAAGAATCAAGATAAACATGTCATCATTTCTCTCCGTTATGATGCATTTCCATTAAAGGTCAAACTATTATATGCAAATATGTAACTCAGAGGGTACAACATTTGACAGCACTGCATCCGTTCTCCTTGTCCTGATCTTTACGTCAGGTTTGTGAGTGGCCGGAGGATGATGTTCGAATCAAGAAACAGCATTTCACAAAAAGGCCATGTCTGCAGGAAGTGAGATGGATGACACACCTGGAGGAGTGCGTGAGTCATTCTGACCTGCAGAGGTGTTTAATCCATTGATTTATTTCCATATTAATTCATCCCAATGGCTGAATCCTGTTTACAAACACATAGTGCTATGAAGCTATGAAGCAAATCATAGCGAATACTCACAATCTACTGTCAGTAAGTAAAACAAGAAAATAATCAATCTATCCAGCTCTCTGAATTCTTTTAAAATAGAAATAAATCACTGTTTTCTTCCTCCCACTTTACTCTGTTACCTCTAAATGAAATCCTGTGGTAGAAGGTGCTGGCAGACCAGAACTTTGATCAGAAAACCAGTTAATAGAGCGATGGTAGCTCTGGATGAGCTGCAGTTCAATTTGAAGCTCAGGTATGACAATGCTGAACATCTCTTATTACGCAATTTACAAATCTGGGAGATGGAGCTCTGCTCTGATAAAGAGGTCAGTTCTGCTGGGAGTTCAAACTGAAAGCTGGATAGAGATGGATGGAGGTAAATGGAGGGCAAACCTGGGTTAAAGCCTGGTTGCTGCAGGCTAGGAAGCATCTGTCACTCATATGCAGAGGCCTTAGTTCTTTTGAAGCTGTTTTGGGTTTGAATCCTGACTCAGAGAGGTTTACTACATGTCCTTCCCTTCGCTCTTTGCCTCCTTCTTTCAAATAACGGTCAGCAGTATGAAGTTAGTTTTCTTCCTTTATTGTATTCCAGACACACAAAAAGACTTTTATGAATGGAAATTTTAAAAATACTGCAATCCAGAAATAAATAAAAAAAAAACCGTCTGAAACCAAAAAGATGTTTTGAGAGTTACGTTTGCTTTTTTAAAGATTTTATCTTTTAATTTTTTTTTTTTTTTTTTTTACTTTTTTGTATCTAATATTTTCAATTAATTTCCAAATTCAGTTGAAATCCTCTGGAGTGAGGAGCAAAGATGCATTTCCATTGGTCCGCAGGATGGTAGAAACATTAGTATTGGTCAATGTATAAAGAGCAAGTATTTGTGTAATTGAAAATAATTTAATGTGTAAAATGTAATTCTAAAATAATTCAGTTTTTTAAAATTCAATCTGAAAAAAAGAAATTTGAAAAAAAAAATTCAATAAATATTAAAATCTTAAAAAAGGAAAAGAAAAAAAGGGAAAAAATTCTTTTTTGATTTTTATTAAGAGGTTTTTAAAGTTTTATTTAAAAACATGTTTGTTTGCAACAATAATGGAACAAAACCCACTCCATACAGTTCCACAGCGAATAAAGAAATAAAATAAAGAAAATAAAACCATGTGTCAGTTTTATTTCCTCTTCATTTATATCCTACATTGTTTTTGTTTAAGTGATAAAGGTTCGAAAGTTAAACAAAATTCTGAAGAAAAGTTGATCACTTTCAAATGTTAAAAAGGATTGTGGTTTACAGAAAATAAACTATAAAAGGTTTTGCTGGACTCCAACCTCTGTATGTGTGCAGAGATTTTGTTGATGTTTCTACAGGCAATAGAGTGAGAAACAGAATGTCCTCACAACATAAGTAATCCCCAGCTCAGAGAGGGATGCTGTGTTTTACACCATCTACACCACCGTGGATGCAGCAAATTAGCATTTTGACAAGTGTTGACTTTAATTATACATGATGATGCTGAACAACAAACACGCCTGAGACGATAATGGGAGAACCCTGCCACATTAGCCCAAATGACAAATTATTAAAGTACAATCACACTCAGGCTGAACAAAAAGAAAGGAAGAAAGCAAGGATGTGAGTGTCGGAGTGTGTACACCTACTTGGTAATATCATTATAAGAGCTGTTATATCTGCTCCACCATGTTTGCATCTTTTCTTTAGGGAGTGAACGAGTGATGAGGGTGTGGTCGTCTGTCATCAGCCTGATTGTGTCGCAGATACTGCAGGCGAGCGCTGACCCAGAGGAGGGAAACTTTAATCCTGATGAGTTAAGCAGGTGACTCCAAACATCCAGCTGATGATGCCAACAGGATCCCAGTGGAGGGAAGTACGTTTAGAGCTGCAGGACTTCTGTTTAGTTCATCTTCAGTAAAAATAACAAATCATTTGATGTTGTGTTGAACTTTTCCCTATTAAGCTATAAAACCAAACCTTCAGTTTGAATCTGTGTGAAAAGATCTTTTTGTTGAGTAAACTTTCCTAACAACATTTCACATTTTCCCAAAGTATTTTAATCAGGCAAAATGACATCAAGAGGAAATAAAGACAATTTTCACTCAAATGGATCTCCTCACTCCAACACTCTTTATGGTTTCATCTGAATTGTGTTTTATTACAGTTACATCCAGCTGCACTGTGCCAAAGGTGCTGTGTTTGTCTATGAGGTCTTCCAGGTTTCCTTTGCATCCATCACTTTGGCAGCACCGGACAAACTAATCTTCTCCCTGTCTCCTCTCATTCCATCACCTACGCCCAACCAGCAGCCTCAGCATCCGGTCGGCTCATATCAAAGCTCCTGGAGGACAAATGGTGTCTCGCTGAGATAGACTAACTAAGGAGTGTATTGCTTTCTGATGGCCTGAAACTGATGTCTGAGTTTACTTCTCAGGATGGAAAAAACAAACAAAAACAAACTCTGCTGGGAGTTTGGTTGTAAGTGGATGTTCAGATAAATTAGAACAAGAAAGTTACTTTCAAAAACAGGAGCTCAAAGCAGGATAAAGACTTAAGTGATCAACAGTTAGGTAAAGTTGAAGCACCAGGAGGATTTATCTGTTCTATATAAATGGCAGTAGCAGGTTTTATGCTAACATGTTGTGTTTGGTTTCTTCATGCCTGTTTTTGTCTGAATTTCCTCCACCTTGATCATATTGGCTGACAGAAACAGGGCAGAGCTAGACAGGTGAATGAAATGAGCAATCAGGACAGCTATCAGTGCCAAGATCATGACAGATCTTTTCTAAATGACCATTTTAAATGCACAAACCTGCACTAATAAAGCAATAGCCATTCAGTATATTTGCTGCGTTTCTTACACCTCACTGGGGTTTTAGCTTCACGCAACTAAAGCTCCTCCTATTTGATGATGAGCCACTGCATCGGAAACGCAGAGCTGCAAGCTACCTGGGGTGGGAGGAAATAACAGCGTTCATCGGAGGACATTAAAACACAACCAACTGTAATCCCTCATTTAAGAGAATTGTCATGATGGGATTCAGATTTCTAACCCACATGCAGAACACAACGGAGGCAGATGAAAAGTTTGACTGTTTATTAAAACAAAGACAATGTTAATGGATAGATGCTGGGAAACAGATCCGGGACTGGTCACACAGGGTTCTCTGTAGAGAAGGACAGTTTGGTTAGCCAGGATGCGGTTGATCTTGTCAGAGGAATTGAGCAGGTTTGTACCTGTGACGTGATTCAGGCTTAGCAGCTGAGGGAGGGAACCAGGAGGGTGCAGAGGCTAGAAGTTGGCAGAGGGCTAAGCAACGGCAGGCCTCGACTTCAGACTTATCAGTGTTCAGGTCCAGAGTTTCTTTCGATCCTCTTCTTGAGGGCGGGCAGGCAGGTTCAGACAGTTAGATTCTTCAGATGAGCTCCTGAGAGCCAGCAGGCAGATTTCAGCAGAGAAACTCTTCCAGAGTTCCAGGGTTCAGTCAGGTTTCTTCCTAAGAAGCAGAGAAGACCAAAACTGATTAGGTTCAGATTCTGGTTTCAGGGGAGTCAGAGAATCAGACAGGCTGGTTGGCTCAGGCTTTGCTAACCATAACTGGCTTAACACTCTGGCGCTGGAGTGCAGTCCTGCCGCTGCTTATATGCTGGTCTCCTGATGACTGATGAGCCACAGGTGTGGTCGTCAGGAGACCTAGGGCGCCCTCTGCTGGAGGAAGGTGGACAGACCTCCAGATCCCAACAAGAAGTATTTTTATGTATTTATTACTAACAAGCCACTCTTGTTGACCCTGTAGAACCTAAGTGGAAGTTCTTTTTTTTTTACCATGTTTAAAGTAGTTTTCAGCCAACAGAAAGATGATCTTTACTGTAGATAGTTTTAATCTTCCAACTCTAAATGATGGAGAACAGGTGTTTTCTAAGGTCATTGTAATATGAAACAGAGAAAACAACAAATAGGTTTTCTAGATTAGGTTTAGCTGTTGTTGGGTTAACCCTTCTATATTATTACAATATTTTCTCATATTAATGCTTTTGTAAGTTTTTGTTTTACTTATGCTCATGTTGAATCATTTACTCTGAAAGACACAGCAACAATTTTTATATGGTGTTGGTCTGTGTAGCAAGAAAACATTAGAATAAATCAGGACTATGACGTATTGAACAGATTTAGCCTACAAATCAACGTCTAAATGACGTCTGGTGTTTTTGGGGCTGGGGGTAATTTGTCACTCTAATGTAGGTTTCTTGCCGTTGGCCCTGAGATGAACCAAAGCAGTCTCACTCCCAAGCTTGGTCAAACTGACATTGTGATAAGACACCCTTTCATTTTTTTGACATGCAGGTTGGATGACAGGTAGTGGCTGGAACTTGCTCAACTTCTCTATGAACTGCAAAGTTAAAGATTAGTACTAACCTATTATTTAGCCGGTTTCTCCTTGACTCTACATTGGCTCTACCTTTTTTATGCATCATCCAAAATACTCAGGTTGTTCAGAGCTTTTTCCTTCATTTGTGCTGCTATAGGCTTAGGCTGCTGGAGGACATAGGGACCCCTTTTCATCATTCTATCTCTATTCCCCTACTCTGCAGAATTTGATAGCTAAATCTCTAATGCTATGCTCATCTGGTCTAATCCTGTTTGGCTGTGCCTCCATCCTGGATAGAAATATCAGCTGTGCTGCTGCCATCAACACCTTTGTTTCTAGATGTTGGAGCTTGGTCTGTTTTCCAGTGTAGTCCTGTTTCTCTGACTGTGACTAACTGGATGTGCTCTCTTCATCCTCTGACATGGGAGCTGGCTCGGAGCTCGTCTGTCTGGCTGTGTGTTTCCTGGACGGGGTCTCTGTGGAGCTGGTTGAAAGTTGCCCATTTGTATCTCTGCTTCTTTTTCTGTCTGCTTCTGTCTTCTTGTCTCCTTGATCTTGAGTGGCACTCTCACTGAGCCTGTTTCTGCTAGAGGTGTCTTCCTGTTTCTTTCTTCCATGCCTCGAGATGATGTGTCATGAATTGGCTCTATATAAATAAACTCAAATGAGTTGAACCTCTAAACATAAAGAAACACTATTATAGATGTAAACACACACTCCTAAAACTACCAATTAATATTTTAGGGTAAAATCTTTAGAAAAATGTTTGCAGATCATGTCCTACAATGAGCACAGCCTGTCATTTATTATGTGATTGGTGTAGGTACCCTCTTTACCTCAGTATGTGACACTCAGGAATCTCATTGATGTTGTTAGGGAGAATGTGTTCGATGAACTGGTGACCTCATGGTGACAGTGTGAGGATCAGCAGATAAACACAGTATATGTTTGGATGTTTGCTACCTTAGATAACTTGTTTTTATGACTGAATGCTGATGTCTGCCATAAGCATTACTTTCATCATCTCAGAGCAAGGAGTGTTTGGTTCGTCTTTTTTTCATAACAGCAAAAATATGATAAAACAAACATGTCACTCTTTGCTCTCAAGTGAAACCAATCAAGTCGAGAGGCTGCAGAACCGAGCGCTGACAGTTCCAGGTAACGGCTAAAGGCTTATAAAGCTGTCAACCCCCCCCCACCCGCCACCCCCCCCCCCCCCCCTGTGGCCTTCAGAGGAGCATTTTAATAACGCCATGTAATTGGAGAACGAAGGCTGAGAGTCGATTTGTATTTGTGAAGATATGCCTCTTTAATTGGAGATGTTCCAAAGGAACATTCCTGAATTTTAAATCACTGTCATTCATAGACTGGGAGAGCCTGATATCTAAAAGCACACAAATCCCTGGGAGCAGCGCTGACCTTGCTGTTTATTATGTGGGAAGGTTTCTGCAAACAAGGTGGCTGGAGAATTTGGACACACGGGTTTAACACAGCAAAACTTTTGGTTTAGAATATTTTTTTTTATTCTAAAAAATACTCCAAAACAAGTTTTGCTGTTCCTGCTTCAAAAGAAGCTTAAATGTGTGAGAGATCAATCAATGCATGAGTGGGGTTTGATAGATTGACAGTAAACTTACAGTATTTAACATTGAAAATGATTTCTGTGTGGGTGGGTGGTTGGGTGGTGGTGTGTTGTCCTATATTTGCTACCTTGTGGGGATAGTTTCAGACCAGTTTCCCAGGAATATGCTGTGTTGTGGGGAAGTGTGAGCATTAAATATGCATCCTGTTGAAGCCTGAAAGAAAGAAGAAGATAAAATCTGAATAAAATATAAAATCCAGGTAAATCAAGTAGAGTCTAATTATTAACATTGTTATGTTAGGATAATTATCATTGATGATGTGTGAGTTTATTACACCTTGGTATTGGCTGCCTGTTGCGTGTCAGAACTTTTTTCAACAATAGTTTATCTAATTAAGACAGTTCCTCTGTCCGGATATACTGTTATAATCTTCATTCTGTACGTGGCGAATATTTTGAAATGGAATGATAGCAGTGTCCATCAACTAAGAACTTATTTTGATAAGGCTGGAGGCATGATGTCTATTCATCTGCAAACATGTATGATGTAAAATGTGATGATGTGGTAGATTGGAGATTTAAAAAACGCCTTTTTAACTGTTAATCGGGGCCACTTCCTGAGAGGTGAGCCCTGCGGTGTCACGTTTTGGTTGTGGTTTTGAGCACCCAAATGCAGAGGCAGAGAGGCTGAGGGGAATTCTTGTATTTTTTAATGATGAAAATTGTCAAGAAAGCAGGACTCCAAAAATACAACTAAAAATGTAACAGACCAGAACCATAGAGACATCAAGGGAAAACACGCACAAGGAGCCAGGGAGAGACGAGGTGAGAGGACAACGGCGACGACAGGAGCAGCAACAACAAGGAACCAACCAAGAGTGAGAGCAAAGGGAGAGCATATATAGCTGACAGAGACAAAGGGAGGGCTAACGAGCTGACAAGGAGCAGGTGTGAGAGGAGAACACGAGGGAGCAAAGGGGAAAGGAACACACACAAGAGGGCAACAGAGGACAACAGAAAAACATGAGAACTAACATAAATCTAGAGATTACAACAAAACTGGAATTAAACCAATAAAACTAGAAAACAAGGAGCAAGGTAAAGTACAATATAACAAAAACCATGACATGAGGTGAGCAGCTGCCTTTTGTAAATTCTAAGCAAATTCTCTGATCTGATTAGGATTACAATTTCTGTCAGAATCTGTTGTCATGGTTGATTAATACATATACATTATGAAGTGTTATTTAAAGAGTTTGTCCCGAGTGATCTCTTATCAGGAAAATAGCTTCAAGGTGCAGACACAGAGCCAATCTTTAACAGTTATGTTTAACAATCTGAATCACATGACATTCATTCGCCATATTTGACATAAATAATTGATCATATGTAACTGGTTCATATATTCAAATGATGCAGCTACAATGGATCAATTTTTGTTTTTTAAGCTCCATGCAAAACAGCTGTACAAGGTAGAAGAAAATATAAAACAAAATAAAACATTTTTTAGTGGAGTAGAAGCTTTTATTAAATTTATTGCTGGGGACTCAAAAAGTGTATATATTTATATTGAGGTTTTTATTTAATCCCAAAATGCGACACCATCTATATTATAACCTCCAGTGAAACATTCAGTTTTATGGATCTTTTCTTTATCGTGTGGATTTGTGACTAGAGAAAACCACCAAACTGTCTCTGTTTGGAGGATGCAGTTTATTGGATTACCATTCATTTACAAAAGTTTCCAGAGCCTTTCTATCCGCAAAGCTCCAGCTTAAACTTAAAGTATTTAATCTTAAAAAAGAAAAATTATTCAGATTGTGTGAACCCCAGTCTGTCCCACACTTAACTAGGGTTATTGGTATTTATGGTGTCTTGTTAGAAATCTTTAGCTGAAATACAGGTGCTGGTCATAAAATTAGAATATCATGAAAAAGTAGATTGATTTCAGTAATTCCATTTAAAAAGTGAAACTTGTATACTATATTCATACATTACATACAAACTCATATATTTCAGATGTTTATTTTGTTTAATTTTGATTATTACAAATGACAACAAATGAAAATCTCAAATTCATCATATCAGAAAATTAGAATATTGTGAAAAGGTTCAAAATTGATGGCCCCTGGTGCCACACTCTAATCAGCTAATTAACTCAAACCACCTGCAAAAGCCTTTAAATGGTCTTTCAGTCTAGTTCTATAGGCTACACAATCATGGGGAAGACTGCTGACTTGACAGTTGTCCAAAAGACGACCATCGACACCTTGCACAAGGAGGGCAAGACACAAAAGGTCATCGCTAAAGAGGCTGGCTGTTCACAGAGCTCAGTGTCCAAGCACATTAATAGAGCGGCGAAGGGAAGGAAAAGATGTGGTCGAAAAAAGTGTACAAGCAAGAGAGATAACCGCACCCTGGAGAGGATTGTGAAACAAAACCCATTCAAAAATGTGGGGGAGATTCACAAAGAGTGGACTGCAGCTGGAGTGAGTGCTTCAAGAACCACCACACACAGACGTATGAAAGACATGGGTTTCTGCTGTCGCATTCCTTGTGTCAAGCCACTCTTGAACCACAGACAGCGTCAGAAGCGTCTTGCCTGGGCTAAAGAGAAACAGGACTGGACTGCTGGTGATTGGTCCAAAGTTATGTTCTCTGATGAAAGTAAATTTTGCATTTCCTTTGGAAATCAAGGTCCCAGAGTCTGGAGGAAAAGAAGAGAGGCACTTCATCCACGTTGCTTGAAGTCCAGTGTAAAGTTTCCACAGTCAGTGATGGTTTGGGGTGCCATGTCATCTGCTGGTGTTGGTCCATTGTGTTTTCTGAGGTCCAGGGTCAACGCAGCCACATACCAGGAAGTTTTAGAGCACTTCATGCTTCCTGCAGCTGACCAACTTTTTGGAGATGCAGATTTCATTTTCCAACAGGACTTGGCACCTGCACACAGTGCCAAAGCTACCAGTACCTGGTTGAAGGACCATGGTATCCCTGTTCTTAATTGGCCAGCAAACTCTCCTGACCTTAACCCCATAGAAAATCTATGGGGTATTGTGAAGAAGAAGATGCAATACACCAGACCCAACAATTCAGAAGAGCTAAAAGCCACTATTAGAGCAACCTGGGCTATCATAACACCTGAGCAGTGCCACAGACTGATCGACTCCATGCCACGCCGCATTGCTGCAGTAATACAGGCCAAAGGAGGCCCAACTAAATACTGAGTGCTGTACATGCTCATACTTTTCATGTTCATACTTTTCAGTTGTTCAACATTTCTATAAATCCTTTGTTTTTATTGGTCTACAGTAATATTCTAATTTTCTGATATGATGAATTTGAGATTTTCATTTGTTGTCATTTGTAATCATCAAAATTAAACAAAATAAACATCTGAAATATATGAGTTTGTATGTAATGTATGAATATAATATACAAGTTTCACTTTTTAAATGGAATTACTGAAATCAATCTACTTTTTCATGATATTCTCATTTTATGACCAGCACCTGTATTCAGAATCAAGAGCACAGCTAATCACCTGGTGTTGGGATCTGGAGGTTTGTCCACTTTCTCCACCAGAGGGCGCACGAGATCTCCTGGAGAATGAGCCGACCGCACAACCTGACTCTCATCTGCTCATCAGGAGATCCGTACTTAAGGAGGTGGAGGGCTTCACTCCAGTGCCAGAGTGTTTGCCAGTAACGGTTAGCAAGCCTGAGCCAACCTGCCTGTCTGTGATCTCTGACTTTCTGTGAACCAAACCTGATCCCGTTTTTCTCCTCTCTGCCTCCCAGGTTGATCCTGCCTGAATACCTGAAACTCTGGAGAGTTTCTCTACCGGTGATCTGTCTGCTCGTTCTCATTAGGACTCTGGAGAGCAGCCTCAGTCAAGTACCTGCCTGCCCGCTCTCAGAAGATTACTGGAAGGAAAACTCAATCTGTGATCTGCCTGCACTCAGTAAGCTCTGCCTCCGCCTCTGCCCTCAGCCTGCCGACAACCTCTGGACCCTCTAGGTTCCCCCCCTCTGCAGCTCTGCTCCACTCCAGAACAGGTACAGACCTGAACACTCACAACCTGCAAAAGACCTGGACCTCCACTAATCTCTCTGTCCTCCTCAGCAGTGAACCCACTCGTGACCAGTCAAGCCCCCTCTTGGATCTGAACATTCTTTGTACATTTATTATTAATAAATCTTTGAACGTTTTCATCTGCCTCCGAGTGTTCTGCATGTGGGTTAGACACATTAATCCGAACATGACACCTGGAGCATGATGAGCATTTGCTCTCCAACATCTACAGGTTTCTGCAGAGAAACACATTTGATTTCTAACACTTTCAAACAGCTCTCAGCTCAACTGTACCACAGACCAGAGATGTCAAGTAACAAAGTACAAACACCTTGTTTGGTAACTAAAGTACAAGTTTTGGCTAACTATACTTTACTGGAACAGTTATTTTTTAGACAACTTACTACTACTCATTACATTTTGAAATGAGTATAGTCAGTTTTGTTAAATTTCAGCTCATTTTCTTTATGGCCTGTTGGAATTTAAACAAAATGTAAACCATCAAAATAATTAGTTTCATCCAGACAATTCATTTCTTTGTGGTTGGACATAGTGCAGCTCCAACTTGTTGTTCACCACATACCAAAACAGTTTTTCAAGATGATGCAACGCTAAATTTGACACTGTTACCATTAGTTATAAAATTAAGAAAATGAAGTCTAAGAAATTTATCATCCAGAATATTAGAAAAAGCTTCATTTAACGGCGTAGATTCTGTCCTTATAATTTTTTCCTGCATTACTTTTACTTTTATACCTAAAATGGTACTTTTACACTTTCCTCTAACTTCTACAAAAGTGTTTTTAAACAGTAGGATTTATACTTCTACTGGAGTAATAAATATTAATACATTTGACACCTCTGTCACAGACAATGGAAAAGTTAAACGAATCCTCGTTAAGTCCAAAGAGTATCTTACAGTATAACCCTGACTAGGGATCACAGCTATCTGGCTGTCTGACTCCAATAAAATAATGGATCTGCTAGGATTTACCCAAGAACTAATTCTAAAACGAGGCCAAGGAATGCAAAGCTATTATAATGATGTGAAGAGGAGTACACTGATCCCGCAGCATCTAGAGTTAAGACCAGCAAAGCAGACAGATAGCAGGGGGGTCGATCAGGAAGTAAAGACCCTGCCCAGTTTTTCCTCGTCGCTTCACCAGGTGAGTTTATACCAGTGGTTTTTAACTGTATTGCAACTTTTAGATGTGCTCTGTGTACCTCGTTAGCAGCAGTTAATGGGTTCGTATAGTAGTCCCTCCAGGACTGGAGTTTGAGACCACTGGTATTAACACGAGTGGCTCTCATTGCTGTGGAGCTGGAGTTGCAAATGGTTGGACCGATTTTCTGTGAAGGCTTCTTATCTACAGAGGTAGATCTATAGATTATTGAATGCCATCTCGCCAGCAGTAAGTCAAGCATGTGACCCGGTGGCCAGGCTCTCCCTCCTCCTTAGAGAGGTGGAAACAAAAGACCTGCTGTCTCAGAAACCACTATGGCAGCCTTCCAGCACGGTGGTGGAGGGCTGATGGTCTGGGCTCGTTTTGTAGCCATAAAGCTTGAAACTTGGTTCAGAATAATCCCAAACAGAGCATTTAACTACCATAAAATGAGGAAGAATGCCAGAATCAAGGTGCTGCAATTGCTGCTGTGAGCAGAACGTAGGAATGAAGGCAGAAGGGCATCCTTTCTTTTTACCTCTTGTGCAAAACCTACATGAATGGAGGTAAACTGAAACCAGACCAGAGCCCAGTAACCAGCGGCAACAACATGCAGACACATAGAAAGTCAGAGCCCTGGATAAATATCCTCATTATGCAAAAGAAATATTCCATTTCAGTCATGAATGTGTCCGCTCAGCCTCCCCCCCCCCCCCCCCCCCCCCCACATATCAGCTCAGAATAACTCCCATCCAAATTACCATGTAAATGACCGGGTTACAAACCACAGCGGAGACCTGTTTTCATGATTGAATAGGCATATATTTATTAAATAAACACATAAAAAAAAAGCGTGATGTGATCTCATGAATGGAGAGGTAGAAACACTGCAGGAGAAAAATGTAAATGAGCCGACAGTGTCTCTCTGTGTTTACAGCAAGCTGACGGGTATTATGCTGCTGCCCGCTCCAAAACACTGATTTATGCCTCTGAGGAAGGCTATTAGTGCTACCTTCAGCCTCCACAAGGCTTCCTGCGCACAGATAAAGGACTAAACAAACATTAAATAAGTGATGAAATTTACTAAAAAGCTGAAATGTGTCCGAAAGTCAGAAATCTACACGGTGAAATTTATAAGAAGCAGCAAACAGGTTTGCAGATATCTCCTTTTTGCCTATAAAATAGGCATTTAAACACTGCTGTAATGAAATCTAAATCAGTAATTTTTTTTTCTAAAATATGCATGTTTTCCTTTGTGTTGTGCAATTGTGTAAAATTGTTTGCCAATGGAATAAGATTATTTCCATTTAAAATGAGAAAAAAATATCTTATTTTAAATGCATCAAATCTAATTATTTTCTTTTTTTTAATGTAAATTAAAGGCAAGTATCTTCTTAGTATTTTAAGCAGTTAATTAAGATTTTCTATTTCTAGAATTTATAAAAATTATCAATTTATCTTAAACAAAGGAACAACAAATACCTTTATTTTTTACAGAATGATTTGATTGAGTCACCTTTATTAAGATGAAGAACAGTGGTTAACCTACCAAATGATTAAAAAAACTTAGTTCAACTGAATTTAATTCTGTTTAATTCAAAATATATAGAACCAGTTCAAGACACATGCCGTCTCAAAGCGCATTACGAAGAATATTCAACCAGATCATCCAGTCAAAATGGTTGAAAGTTTTCCATCTAAGGAAAACCACTAAAAGACTTTGTAGGATTCACTTTTTGTGGTCACAGTAGACATTCGTTTGCATTGTGTCCTTGACGCTACAGAAATCCCTCATATGAGCATGTATGAAGTGACAGTAGAGAGGAAAAACAGATTTAATGGGAAGATACCAGGCATTCATTCTGCAGATTGAGAGCGAAGTGCTCTGTTAGGAACATAAGGAACAATCAGATCTCTGATATCAGATGGAGCTTGGCCATTTAAAGCTTTATATGTGAGAAGGAGGATTTTAAATTCTATTATAGATTTAACAGAAAGCCAATGAAGAGAAGCTAGGATAGGAGAGATATGATCTCTCTTTTTAATTTTCATCAGAACTCTGGCTGCAGCATTTTGGATCAGCTGGGGCAAAAACACTTTAAATACCTTCTATTTCTTTGTACCACTGGTGCTGGCGTAGATATTATATGCAGAACTCCATAGATTTGGCACTAAAGATGCGATCATACACCTGCTTCAACAAACCCACTGTCATTTAGACAAGGCAGACAGCAATGTGAGGATCATGTTTGTTGATTTCTCCAGTTCATTTAATACAATTCAGCCTGACTGACTTCATGAGAAACTCCATTTCAAAGAATACCTGACAAACAGACCACGGTTTGTTAGAGTGAATGGACAGCTGTCCAATCGAGTAGTCAGCAGGGCTCTGGCTGAGGCAGGGGAGGTTATCTGCAGTAATAAGGGTATTGGATTGGAGTCCCTGCTCCATCCTCACTGGTTATGGGGAGGTGGATCTTCATGGTATCATGATCCAAAAACTTATTTGAAGGTGGCAGCTTTCATCAACTTTGACTTTTTGAGCTGATGTAACAAGTGAATTTCTCCACTGTGATCAATAAAGTTGATCAATCAATCAATCCTTTCACATTATTCCCTTTACTTTATGCAATACTTCAGTGCAACTGGGAGCAAAACCACCACCATGCTCTGTAGAGCTCTGAAGTTTTAGAGCTAGCTTCCTTCTAACATTCTTTTCATTTCTACCAAAAAGCTCATTCTTTATCTCTTTATTATTTCAAAAGTTTCCCCCAAATTTTATTAAATTCAGTTTATTTCCGTAGCTCCAAATCAAAAAACAGGAAACTTTACAGAGACAATTCAACCAGATCAGTCAGAATGGGTAAAGGTTTTTTTTATTCTTTTATTTCCTCTCCCCAGCTGATTGATTAGAGTCATGGAGCAGGAAACGCTCCTCCTGGATGAGCTTGTGTAAAGTCGACAGTGAGCTGTAGGTTTTAGTCAGGCGTGGTGTAAACACCCTGCAAATATGTGGATTTGCGGTAAATTGAAGGAAAAAAAGTTACCGTATGCTACAACAAAGGGACTCACACAGAAAGCACATGCAGAAGAAAAAAATCTGCAAAACAGAAAATAGAACGCAGCAAAGCGAAAAACTGCAAATATATAAATCCTGCATGCTAAAGTGCAAGCAGGATTAAATGTGACTTTATTTATATACTTTATCAATATATCAACGTTTCTATAAAGATAAGACATGGACTCCACTGAGCTGTCGATCCATGCAGCTCCTCCAGAGTCACCATGGAATCTTGGCTGCTTCTCTGATGAAATCTCTCCTTGTCCCGCTTGTCAGTCCAGGTGGACGTCCAGGTCTCAGTAGGTCAGCAGTCGGTCTATCCTCTCTCCATGGTCAGGTGAGATCTCTGGGAGGTCTATACTGGCCACTTTCCAGTTTTGCACTAATTTGTGTTGATTAGTTCCATAAAATCCAAATAACAAAACTAAAGTTTGTGTGTTTTAATGTGATAAAGTGTTGAAACCATCCTTGGGTGTTAGGACTTTCTTCAGTGCACTGTAACGGTCTCTGACCTGGTGTTCAGCACAGCGGAGCAGAGGTCTTCCTTCCCTTTGATTCGTCCTGACATCCAAGCTGTCGCTTCTGGCCCAGTCCAGGCTGCAGGATCATTACGGCGCTGACTTTGTCAGATGAGGCCTCTGCAGCCGGTGTGACTGACAGCTTTAGTACCTGGTCTGACATAAAGGTAACAGGAGCAGCTAATTATTTCATGAGCACTTGACACTTCTGTCACCTCTCAGTCTTCCCACGTTCGCTCAGGGACAGTGTTGTCAGTTTGCTGAAAGTCCCAAAGAGTGAAGTTTACCTCCTCTTCCCTTCTCTTTCAAGAGATAAGGAACAATCTGTCTAGGAGGCAGAAATGGAGAATTTTTATTTCCTCTGACAGCCACAGCCACCCATCAGTTTTATCATCTCTGAACTGGCAGAGCTGCGGATCAGGTGTGGGTTTGTTTTCAGTTTCTCCAGCGGCTCTACGCTCCGTTCTAATGAGCCATCTGGGCCATCTGCATGCTGGCATCAAATTCACACATGTCCTGTTTGGGTTGACACCACATGGCCTCAAACCCAACAAGCTGCAAGGAGGGTGAAATCAGGGCCCAGAGAAAGACAGGAGGGATTTAAAAAAACACCAGCTCCTCAGCCTGACCTGAGAACAGACGACCCATTATGTCTAAATAGTTCCTACTGCAGCTTTAGCCTCAGAGCAGAAATAGAGATCTGAAGGCTAACTTAACCAACTGAAAGACTGAGGATCAAACACAGGACTAGACCTGCTGCTGGATCACAGACAGGATTGATCCGACCACCTGAGAGCAGAAAGTCTGGTGGAAAGCAGGGCGAGGCTGATCAAGGAACAAACTAATACAGGGGTTCCGGTTATTTTTATGTTGCATCTTTGAATTAGAATAGAAACATTAAAATTTAAAAAAAAAAAAAAAAAAAAAAAAAGAATAGAAACATTAAAATTAAGGCAGAGGCAGAAGGATTTGAAGGAGAGAAGGAACATTTTAACCCAATTTTTATAGAAAATGCTTCTATGATTCCTTGATTTTCAAAATAAGACCAATTAGTATATTGATACAATGTTTGACTTGAAGCAATAAAAATGTTGTATTAACATAATTTTGTGTGTGTTGAATGATTGGTAGTGAAGACGATTGGTAGGACTAAAAAAACTGAGTTGATAGAACTTAACTTGCAGATAACACTACAAAATCTGAGTTTGTAGAACTAAAAATCTATATGTCAAACTCACAAAACAAAGTTGATAGAACTCAGAACTTAAAGGTGAAACTCAAAAACCTAAGTTGGTAGAACTCAAAATTTCTATGCAACACTCCAAAAACCTAAGTTGGCAGAACTCAAAAATCTTTGTAAGCTCAACCACAGTGAATTTAAGTAAGGAAAACTCAAAAAACCAAATGCATCACGTTGCCTAGAAAATTTAAGTTCTGTCAACCTCTATTTTTTTTTCAGTGTGGTAATTTTCACAGCTTCAGATGATCTCCAAGAACACCTTAATATAGTCTTTTAATATTTTATTACAATTATTCTAAGACTATGCTAGAGAACTTTTTAATTTCTTCCTGTTTTTCTGTTTTATTTTAGTGATTTGTGGCTTATTGACTGCATGGGGAGGCAGTGTGGCGCTGAACATAATGTAATAGCTCATTCCCTGCTTGGTGGATCTCAGACCTGAGAGAAAAACAAAAATAAAATTTTAGGTTTGAGAAATAAGAAAATAATCTTTACTGAGTGCACCGGGTGGAAATTTGTTTAAAAAAAAAGACTTTGAGGAAGAAACAGTTCCTCCATGTAACAGAGGTTGGCAGCAGTGATACTCACAGGTGGAACATTTTAACTAATTTGACATTTTAAATTTGTTATATGAACCACAAACCCGCAAAAATACACTAATTAAATTTCACCTCAGTATACTAACTTTGAAGATAACAAAAGCAGAATTCATTGTCATTATTTTGGCGCTGATGGCTGGCTTGATTGCTCATTTCCTTCACCTGTCTAGCTCTGCCCTGTTCTTCATCAGATCCACCTGTTCAGGTTTCCTGATTAAGCTTCGAGTTTCCCAGCCAACAGAGCCAGATTATCCTTGAGCCTGATTGTCTGATTCTGATCCATTTCTGCCTTTGGACTTATTAGCCTGCAAGCCCCTCTCTGTTTAGCTGCCTGTCTGACTTTGGAGTCTGACTTTTTTGTGGATTAAACCTGGACCTGCTCCTTCGCCCTTCGGATTACCCTGTCTGCCTCGGTCAGCTCTGATCTGATCTCCTATCAGTTCTGCAGCCTTCATCTGGAACTCTCTGGCAACGTCTGCTGCTTCTCTTCAGTCTGAAGGCTGGAATCATCCTCGGTCTTTGGGCACAGGACTGAAGTGACAAACCAGTTTAGCTGCTAGTGCGTTCATAATCATCCTCCTGATTATCGCAGTCGCTAACCTGTGTTTCCCTCACATAGACATTCCTGCTTCATAAAAACCTAGCCACTGCAGCAGCTGATATCATGTTCCCTTTTATCTTAAAAAAATGTTTTTTGAAGTTATCCCACTGCCTGTCTGGCCTGAATACTGGGTCCCGCTGTTCTGTGTCATTCGTGCAGTTTCTCCTTCATCTTCTTATAAAGCCTCGTAGCCATTTTCCAAGTATACAGGGAAAGCAATGGAGCAGAAAACATAAACAAAAGAAGGGTGCATGCACAGCGTTAAGTACATTGGCTTTAAGTGGATAATCCTACTTAAACTCAAAGCCAGAAGATGATTGTCAGCCGTACCTTTAATTTGGATAACATAAATTTATATATTTGGTTGTTTATTTAATAGAAAGGGCTTAAAGAAAATCTACTCTGTCTTCTTTCATTTATTTAGAAAATATGCTGTGCTCATTAATTTTCCTGTTGATAAAGTAAGATCAGTTTAGATTCACTCTGAACTGGTCCATGCGTGGCCACCGCTTGGAAATTTATCTGGCCTCATCTCTGAAAATGTGTTACTCAAAACGACCGTCATGGGTCTGAGTCCCACCTTCTCTCAACCCCATTTCCTGTCGGCTGACTTTCTGATAAAGGCCATTAGTAATCAAATAAATAAAGATAAAAAATAACTAGAAAGCCCAGAGAGAACAGACCTCTGCCAAGCATTACATTTTGCCTCATATTGTAACCTGCACCTATTGCTAAAACTCACACATCTGGATCAGGACTTTTGGAGTCCAGTGCTGATGTTGTCAATAGTCACTGCTGCCACCCTCTGGCTTATTGGGGAACTGCTTGTTTTCTCTATAAATCACTATCTCACAATGTTAAAGAATTCTTTAAAAAGAAAATCCTCCGTCCGGATTATGATCTGGATCCTCACCAAAATGGCCTTGGCATGAGGAATATCTCTGTTAAAAATGACGTTAAAATCTGTTCATGTCTTTTCAACTGTCATGGTTCTGCCTTTTCTGGACTTTCTAAGTTTTGGGTTTTTTAATAACGCTTTGATTTATGTCATTCTGTGGTTTCATTTCCATTTTGTGTCATTCGAGTTTCTTGTTGATCGGTTCTGGATTATAGCTTCTGTATTTTTACTTCTTCAATAAATTTTGCAATAAATCATCTCTGCCTCTTCATCTTTCAGTCTGGGTCCTCAATAAGTCTTCACTAATTCTGACATTAAGTCATCTTGTAGAGTGACAGACAGAAAACATCCACACACAAACTCTCCTGAAGACATAACCTCCTTGGCAGACGTAATACAGTCAAGCCAATGCAGACTACCACTCTGGGTCCCTGAGCAAGACCCTTAACACCACACTGCTCCCTGGGCGCCACACAAAGACAGCCCACTGCTCCCCTAGGGGATTGGTTAAATGCAGATGGTTGATATTGTTGCCTTGTACTTCTGACACTGTAATGGCAATAAAGTTAAATTCTAAAAAAGTAAAAATAAAATTCATCTGGCTTGAGATAACATGTAGATTAGTCGATTCGACACATTTGGTGTGAAAGCACGAATGTAATTAATATAAAATGTAAATATTTTTTCACAGTGTTTTTAACAATGTTTTCAGCCTTCTTGGCTGTTCTGATTAAAAAAGGGAAAACCTTTGTTCTGCCTCACATCCGTCCTCTGTCCCTTTTTAATCCTGTTCACATTCATGCGCAGGAGGAAACTTCAGTCATTATCCACCTTCAGAGTCCTCATAATGAAGCTCTGTGATCTCTCCACATAATTACTGCATAGAAACCGGAGCAGAGAAGCAGGAGGTGATACAAAAATACTAAATGACACTGAGCTCAAAACTACAGAGACAAAACAGAACCAAAGCTTTCAGGTTATGACAGGAATATATATGAAGACAGGAAATCTAACTGAACAAAAGGAGAACAAAGAGGTAAACAAATAATAAAAACCCAACTGCAGCAATCGATGAAACTTGAGAGCAAATGAATTAATAAAAGAGGAAAATCAAACCCAGAGCAGGAGAAAGAAAGAGCAGATCATGTCACATTATTGTGTTTAAACAGCCCTCATTTAAATACAGCCCTGATTAGCAGGAGCAGAGGGTCATTAAACAGTTTAGCTGTGAATCATTTTAGATTTCAGAAAAGTTTTGGCTTCATGTGTCAAATCAATCCTTTCTGCAGAGCAGCATCATCTCTGTCCCCGTGCTTATCACTTGGGCTGCTGCTGTTCTGGTTAGATTCTGTTGTCAGAGTTAGGCAGACAGATCTGAACCAAAACAACCCCCTACCTCCCCCACCATGTGTCAGGTAGCAACTTGCTGGTTCCTGATTTATCAGCCAATTATTCCCCCCCAGTCGCACCACTCTGAGGGACACACTTATTCCAAACCCATTCAGCGTGGAGCCCACAACCTTTACAGCTGCAGCTGATTAAAATCATGCCATGTTGATGGAGAGAGCGGGGACCTCGAGGACGTGTCGACAGGCCTCCCGTTCGCACGCTCTGCAGTGTTCATTTGTCACCGTTTACCAGGGCTCCCAGCCTCACAACGTGCACTCACTGCAGATTGGGGTTGTTTCAGGAGAACATCTGATAACTGAGGCTGCTGCATGAGGTGGTCACCTCGCAAACAGCAGAAGTCCAACAACTCTGAGATTCCTCAGATAAGGCGTGTAAAAACTAAACACATCCCTAGACCTGAACGTAAAGTAGCAGCTGCCATACAGCTAAAAACAGTTTGAGGCAACAGCAGCTGTCTGAACAGGTAGGTGTTGAAAAGAAAGGACTTATTTGGAGGAGTATTAGTACCAAACTCAAACCCAAAGACACTTTGGGCGGGTCTGCAGAAGCAATGGCTAGGACATCTAAGGCAAGAGCGTCAATAGGCGAAACACAGATTAGTGACCACTATAATCTGACAGAGGATGATATGAACGCGTGATGACTGGTTTAGCAGTTCAGCCCCTGTCCTGAGAACAAGATAGGAACTGGTGTGCTGCCAACAAGATGTGGTGGGCGCTGACCAGAGTGTCCCAGATGCTGCAGCCCTAGAAAACAAGCAGGTGACCGGAGCCAGGTCAGGGAAACGGATCAGAACAGGAAGGCTTAGAGGTCCAGGAGTCCAAAGACAGTTCAGGCAAACAGATCAGACGGGAACAGGCCGGCTGAGAGGCAGAACAGGTCAGGATCAGGAAATCAGAAACACTAAGGAACTCTAAAGACACTGGATATTCCCGGGAAAAAGATTCAGGACAGATACATTCTTGCTCCTTCCTTCATGGCTGATATCATTTGGACAAGAAGTCTCCAATGACCTGTTTTGAGCAGAACCAGGTGACTGTGTGTAACTGAGGTTATGAAAGTCTCCGTCACAGTTACTTTACTACACACTTGATTACATTCAGCATGGATGTCCAGACCGGCTGTGATGGCCAATCCCGCCGCTACAGAGTCAATAACTCCACACACCAACACCTTTTCACTTTGAATTTTCATACATGTTCTTACTGTAGTGCACATTTGGTTAAGCTTTGTATATTTCATTTAGTCACATACTTTTTTTTTTGCTTTTGTTGGAGCTGTGGGGGATTAGCTCCAACTTGTATGAACCAATGGGCTCTGACTCTGACAATGTGCTTTCTCTTCCCTCTTCCTCAGTGTGTCAGGGTCGCTCTGATAAACCAGTATTTAAGGCCCCTTTGCTTCTTGTATGTCAGGTCAGTTTGTTTTTTCTGTGCAGCTAGTTTATTTTTTTTTTATGTTAAACACTGATTATTTTGCTTTGAATTTAAGTTATTTATTTTAGCTATTTTAGGGGGCTTTAATCATTGGTTGAATTTTGTTACTTTGGGGGAAAAAAAAAAATTTCCTTAAAAAAAATTACCCTGTCCTCATGCTTGACTGGTTTGATCCCTCACACTGACCAAAAGCCAGAAAGGCTCTATCATTTGTCCAAGGTGTCCCACCAGGAATATAAGCCCCTGTTTTGGCCAAAATCCTTTTTATGAGGGGGAAAAAAAACAGTGGTACATTTGACTAAGCTCTGTCTGGGAAACTGTTTTCTAAAACCTCTGTCCCAAAAAATATGCTTCAACTGACTCTGTCAAAATCTGCCATAGTGGGGAAAAAGACATTGATGAATACAATATGAGGCGCCTCCTGGTTGTTCTAAAAGAGTTCATTTTAAAAGAGAAGTTCAAAGAAATGTGATATTTTTCTTTGTTTATCACTAATAAATCAGACGTAGTAACAGCTGTGATGATGATTTAACTGAAATAAGATATTATTTTATGTCTAACCTTTACACCTGTGTCAAAGGGCTTCATTTAAACCCAAAATACTTCTGAGCTCTTCTCAGTTTTATGCAGTTATCCATTTTCAGGCGGAAATCGCCTAAACTATTTGGATTTAACAGTTTAATAAAGAGATTAAAAATATAATCAATAATGAAACAAAGTCACCTGTTAGGAATCCAGTTTGTGTCGGTTGTGCTTTAGTTTGTCTTTCCTCCACCACCAGGCGGCGCCTGGTTCTCGTTGGCCTCCTCACCCACCTGCGGATGGTTGCCTCATTACCAGAGGACTCTAAAGCTGCTGACTGCCACTACCTCGACGCCAGAATGCTTGCCAGTTTTGGGTACTGAGTTTTGGTCTACCTGAGTTTTAACCTTGCTGTTTTGTCTTTGCCTCTCAGCAGGAAGTCATCCTGCAAACTGGATGTTTTGGACCTTCTCCCCCCTGGAAGGACTCTCTGAGCATCAAGCTAAGCTGAGGAGGGGTTTCATCTCCACAAGAAACCGTTTATGTACCGCAGGAAAACTAAGTGGCTGTCAGCTCCTCCGTTCCTCAAGGAAAAACCGCAGCCTGGGTAAACCCTGTCCGCCCTCCAATGAGCAAGTCATTCACTGGAACGACCCACACTGACTGGATTCAACAACAGACACTTTTTTCTGGAAACGTGAGTCCTGTTGCCTTAATTCCCTTCTACAAATCGAAGACACAAATTTCCCACTGAGCCTGAACTAACGGCAGAGTCTTCCCCTTCACTTTTCAGTCCCAGTTCGACAGTGTTCAGAGCAGCACTGGACTCCTGTCAACCTACTTTCAATAAAACCTTTTAAACTTTTACCTGGTCTCTCTGTTTGGTCTTCTGCATGTGGGTCAGAGCTTTAGATAAAATCATGACACCACCCTTATATAAATCTAACTGTGGACTGGATTGGAAATCACTACCCAATTTGCAGCACCGCAGAATGGAAGAAGGTGAGAAGTTGTGAAAACTGCAGAGAAGATAATGGGGGCTCCTCTTCCCTCCAGAAACGACATTTCATCCCAGCGCTGCGTGTCCCGAACCTGTTACATAATTAATGACCCCTCACCCCCCCACCATGGACTGTTCTCCCCGCTGCCCAGAGGCTTTGCAGCATCTGATGCAGGTCCAGCAGATTCCTTCCTCATCACCATCAGACAGCTGAATGTTGAAAAAACTCTAAATCATGTCACAGACTCTGCATCAAACTGACCATATGAAATCGTTTTTTTTTGCACTAATTTTTTCCCCCACACTGTTTACATTTGAACACTGCTGGACTTTAATAAATATATATGTCAATGTTTTGTTTAAACTGTGTGTAGAAAAGGACAATAAAAGCTGTCTAAGTCTGAGTCAGTTTGGACCAATTGAAGCGGTGTGGGGTGAGTTTTCTTTTTTTTTTGGTGGGGGGGTGGGGTGCTGGGGGGGTGGGGGGTGGGGGGTGAGAGCATGTACTACATCTGCTCTCCTGCAGAGCACTTCTCTCAGTTTTTGCTTCTCTTGTGTCGACAAGTTATCACACATCAATTTTAATTTCACTTTCTTCTGCCCAAACTAATTTTAACTTTAAAGCTGAAGTTCCTCCTTTGAACAAATATCCTCTTTTGTCCCCTCAGCTATAAAGTGTTAATATAACTTTCCTTTAATCTCCCCCAATAAACCCCCCAAAGCTTCAGATTGCTCCTGGACTGATGGGAGCTGCATCACCATAATGGGACGTCGGTACAAATTTCAGGATGGTATCAGTCGACACCAGCAGCATACTAATGCCTCATTTTCACTACATCCCATTTCTTGTTGTAAAATCCTCTGCCCACAAAGACAGGGGATTTTTTTCTGACTGCATTACCAGGAAAGACGCTCTAAATTAGTCTGAATTAATCTGGAATGCAAAACGCAGTGAAACAACACCTCTGCAGCATTTCTGCAGGCTTCCATTAACATAAAGTATCACCGGTACCACCTGCCTCACCACAGAACTGGGAGGTCTTTACAAAACTGTTGGATCTATACTAAAAATGCATGTACACCTGAACATGGAATACAGAAAGAAAACATATAGATCATGACTGCACCCACACCTCATGTTTGGTCCTCTTCACACCCACATTCAATCGCTCCATGCAATGCTCCATTGAATGTCATTGAATGTCATTGTGTATTTAAATATGCCAGCTTATTGATGTGGTTTGATTAATATTTTTTTTCATTTTTTAAAGTTTTTTTTTACATGTTTGCCAGTTTAGTGCTGAGAAGTGATGTCCTAGTGATAGATAATAGTGCGACAAATTTGCTTTTATAAGGTGGAACATCATGGCTGTTGCCATAGGGTACCAATTGATAATTGGATATGAAACTTTATTAGAAGATGCTTTGAAGAAAAAAAAGAACGAAACATAGGCAGTGAATGCAGAGATGGAAAGGGAGATGAGGAGGGTAGCTGGGAAGACTGAAGGGGAGAGAAAGAGAATAAAGGAGGGAAGATAGAATAGAATAGAATAGAATAGAATAGAATAGAATAGAATAGAATAGAATAGAATAGAATAGAAAATCCCTCTGTTGTCCCACATTGGGGAAATTCTGGTGTTTACAGCAGCAAAAAGATTATAGAAAAAAATAGTCACACAAATGTAGACCTTGTTTAAATGTTTAAAATAACATTATACGTAAGAATAGCATAAAAGAGGACAGAATATACAGAATAACTCCTAGAAGTCTGCTACCACAATTGTAAAAAGTAAGTATGATGAAAAGAAAGAAACCACAGCACACAAACCAGGATAAAAGAGGGAGTATCCCATTGAAATGGGATAAATGTATGCAAACATAAAAAACAAAACCTAGTGTTTTTTTGGTCATTGGTTTCTTTTACATTTAGTGTGATTCTTGTTGATTTCTAATTATATTTAGGTAGTGTTGTATGTTTTGAGTTACTCTCTGTTGCTCATTTAGGCCAGTCTCCTTTCTCTTAGCTCCCTTCTAGATCCTTCTATCCACACCTGCTCCTAGTGACGTTATGAGATGAGCAAGCAAAAACAACCAATCTAGTTGGTTAAAACTATTTTGGATAGATTAAAGAATGTAATGATCAAAATCTGAACAAGCCACTGTTAATGATAGGCCCTGTGTCTGCCCCTTTAAGCTCTACTTCTCTGGTTCTTTTCTCTAAAAATAGATCCCTCGGGACAAACTCTTTAAATAACACTTCATAACTTACATGTATTTAATAACCATGAGACATGAACACCTTTTTTTATATAAATTGTAATCTTACTCAGGTCAAGGACATTTCTTAGAGTTTACAGAAAGCAGCTGCTCCCCTCTGGGCTCACCTTTCAGGAAGTGGCCCCGATTAACAGTTAAAGAAGCAGCTTGTACATCTCCAAACTGCCACATCATCACATTTTACATCATACACGTTAGAAGATGGTTAGACATCCATGGCTCCAGCCTTATCAAAATAAGTTCTTAGTTGATGGACACTGCTCTAATTTCATTTCCAACTCTTTGCCACAGAATGAAGATTATAAATATATATCTGGACAGAGGAACCGCCTTAACCAGATAAACTATTGTGGAAAACATCAGTTCTGACACGCAATACTAAGGTGTAATAAACTCACACATCATCAATGATAATTTACTAACACCACTGATCACATCTGTAACACTAGTGTTAAGTAGTATTGCTTTGTCATGATTAGTTAGATTTGCTAGAGGTGTTGGCTGTAAGACATAGACCTCAAATCCTGAGGATTTTGGTTCAAGATCCACCTTAGACTTTTGAAAGTTGCCATAATACTTTACAATTATTTAGACTAATGTGACTAATTTGTATTGGTTTGCCCTTGTATAAATATAGATTAAGCAAAAACACTGCCAAAATAGATTGGTTGTTTTTGCTAAAAGATTGGTTGAACATAAAACTTCAAACCCGATTAAAAGTAATAACTGGAAAAACTATTATTGTTGAATAAAAATGACTAATACTTAGGATTTTCCTCATCATTGCTCAACTTGCATAAACGATTTCAGTGTGTACTTGAGGTTATTTCACTGAAATGGCAGAAAAACAGCGTACCTTATTGGGGGGGGGGGTATAAGATATAAGATTATATTATATTACTAACTGTAGTTCTGTACTCCACCAGTAGGTGGTGAAATGTTCACCGGAAGCTTCAATAACTGTAGGGATCGTTGAAGCTATTTGGCCAGACGGTTCAATGCGGCAATCATGAGGCTTCATTTCACCACCAACCACCAATCCTCCCTATCAGCTGATTTGCCCATTCTTTGTTCTGTCTCCCATATATACACCACCTCTGCAGTTCCTCACTTTCCTGTCAATCGGTTCAGGAATATAGCCTCTATATTTTTACATTTCATTTAATTTTTGTAAGAATTCCTCTGTTCCTTTCCGTCTCTGCATTTGGGTCCTCAAATACCAACTCTGACACTTATCAAGATTACAAAATGTTACTCGGAGCTATACAGTATACAGTTTTAGCTGCAGCTTAGTATCAAGCCTAACTGTGTATCCAAGAACATGTGGATCCAAACACCTTTGGTGTATACGCATGACAGTGTATATAAGGTTAGCATGAATATAAGCTGAACAGAAGGCCTGCTATTGCATAGATAGATAGATAGATAGATAGATAGATAGATAGATAGATAGATAGATAGATAGATAGATAGATAGATAGATAGATAGATAGATAGATAGATAGATGATAGATAGATCGATCTTCCACTACAGTGCCATACGGCAAGCAGTCCCAGACTTTTAAGCCCTTTTTTTTACCCTGCAATCCAGATTAATTGTCGAAAGATTTGTGAATTCACAAACTTCTGAAAATACATGTAGACAGAAGGCAATAGGTGCGTTAGCCTCAAATACAGATATGTTCAGAACAACCAAAATGCAGTGAATTGTATGATGTCAACCAGCAGCAGGCTGATGCATAACCAACATGGTTGTGCCATGAAAGAAAACATGTAGAGTCTGCTATTCAGTTTATTGAAGCTGGTATACCTTTTTAAAGGAGAACTCTGTGTATCCTAACAACCCTCTATTGTTTATTTTTCAAACAAGCTAAAGGACGCGGTTCCTGCCTTTATGCATCGGAAGATGTTTTTGTTCCTCCAGACCCGATTTTGGTAAGAGTTTGATTGATCAGTAAACTCTGCTAGTTGTGAAACATATTCGGGATGTGATAGGTCACAGCTGCAGCTGTAATTGTTTCACATGGGAGGCTGGTCTTACTGGGAGATTCATCCAATCAGCTTGAATAATTGTACTGAATGTCCCTCTCTTTTGGGAACACTTTCCACGGGAGCCTTTCTAGATGGTACCCTGTAGAAATCTAACTGAACTACACCTATTAAACTGGCTTAGCCATTTGGTGGTTGTTCTATATTCCCTCTGCTGCTTTTAGTCGCCCTGAATTGCCAGCCTTTCAACGTTCTTGCCACACCTACAAATATGTGTAAGTGTGTGTGTTTTTACTATAATTAACAGGGTAATAGCTGTTACAGTAGACAGGCCACTGTTACTGAGGCCTGCCTACTTTGATTTGCTGATTTAATCTTAAAGTCAGTTGCCAAATTAGGACACTGTCTTAGGAAATCCTTTTCATCCCCTGCACATATAGGCAGCAATCTGCTATATATGGAAGGCCTGAAACTCTGAGACAGGTTACATTAAAACAGGAAAATGAACATACAATAGTAGCCATTCAAAATGTCCCCACTTTCCTTGATGGGCCCTTGGCTGATTCCTGGCTGGTTCCCTACAAATCCTTTTTAAACATCAATATTTGTACTAAAATATTCTTTCTGTCGTGATTTGAGGACATTAAGATCTAAAGAGAAGCATCATCTCCTGGTCAGACCCTGTAATTCAGTGAAAGAGTGGAGTCAGAGTAAAAATATATGCAGGGGGCGTTACTCCAGTGGCTGGAAGTTAGAGGGGATTTAGCTGGGAGTTGCAGGGAAGTGGGCTGCCAATAAGCTTCCGTTTGACTGGGAAGGGTAATTTTGAATGGCTACTGCTGTAAAGAATTTAGGCCAACTTCCGGAGTCAGTTAAGTTTGCAATGAATTATATGTATTCCCAGGTGTACCACGGTCCTAATTACATCCAAAAACATGGTGAGGAAACATGGTGAGGCCAGTCTGAATATGACTGTCACATGCACTCATTGTAGCTGTCACCTCAGCAGCTATTTCTGTCCTGGACCAGGTGTGGGAGAGCTGAGAACAATCTTCTTCCTATCATTACTCCCAAAAAGGATTATTCACACACACACATGCATCTGATCCCACACAGTCTCAAAAAACATTCCCTTATTTGCTCTCAAATAAACCCCAGAAGCTTGTTTTTCTCTCATAATCAGTTATCATTGTTTTATGGCTACTGTTCCCCCTGATCTCTGAGCCTGAAATTTGTTTTTTTTTTCTGCGAGGAGTTTTACCTCTTCTCTGCTCCCTTTGATTCCTTCAATTTGATATGAAAACCGAGAACTGCTTGATCACGCCTGATTGCACAAGTCACTTTACCGGTGAGTTTTTTCTTAAATGTGGAATTGCAAAGTAGGGAGATGCTGACACCTAAAAACAAGCATAAAAAAATGCTGTCAGAAAATATCTGCAGTTAGATTTTTGCTTAACCCTCGAGTGGTTTTCTTTTAGGATAAAAGGTGGTTTGAAGCAACTGGACACAGCAGTACCTCGGCCTAAGATCAACATTTGGATCGAAACCTGCTAACAAATTAATATTTTATTCAGAATTTCTTCATGTTTTTCTGCACCCAAAACAATATCTTCTGCATTTCAGGCAGCAATATATTTTTCCATTACAAAAGGAATTTTAATAGTGCTGCGCCCTATGAGTTACCTCATTCCGTTTCCAAACAGTCCTATTAGGACTCTCTACTAGGCCGAGGTGGGTAGTAACTAGTTATATCTAATTTAATTCAAATTCAATTCAAGAATACTTAATTGATCTCACAGAAAAATAAAATGTTGTAGTAACTCATAGGGTGTCATAAAAGGGAGCAGATGGACTCAGTATTCAAGGTGAGGCAGTCAGTAGGAAAGTTAAAAACGTTTATTAAAATAAACAAAACTGAAACAAAACTGTGGAGCTAAAGACCGCCGAGGCCGCAGGGGGGCGGGTCCCAATCCATTTCTGACTCTCTGGAGGGAGAAACCGAGGTAAGTGACCATGATCATCTGACAGCAGATGATAACATGAGTGAGTCATTTACCTGCTTTCACAGTTCAGTCCATGTCCTTGGAAAGGGGTGCGTCCAGCTGATGGGCTGCCAACCAGACACAGCATGCGCCGCCCAGATTCTGCAGCCCTGGAGAACAACCAGAAGCTTGCCCTGACAGACATGCACAGATGCAGACAGGCAGGCTCAGTGGTTGAGGGAACAGAGACAAGACGTAGTACCAGGATTTCTGCAGGACTTTAAATTGGTCTCCTTATTGAAGCCAGGCTTATGGGGATAAAACTGATATATAAGTGAGAAGAAGGAAAACAACACTACTACCTAATTACCTGGAAAACATAGAATAGCTTATCAGAAACTAATCTGTAGTTACCAAGGGAATAAAGAATCATCATCAACATCATAGATGTTTATTTCTTGTTTCCAAAACCAATGAATAAAAACATGTCTCCTTAGCGCAAATCTGGAGGTGAAAGTCTAAATGGTTTGTGTCCAGGATGTGTAGAATCTGAGATGCTAGCTTTCTATCAGAGATGTTAGCTGTCTTTTTCCAATTATCTCCTCCACACAGCTGATTGTTTGTTGCAGGCTGCATCTGTCCTGTTTTGTGGCTGAACCAAACCACTGAATGTAATGTGCAGCAATGTAAAACACTAGTTGGGAATTCAACTTCTTATGATTCAGATTTTGGGCCGACCCTGTGAACCACAGACAGGCCAGCATCCATGCTTGTAAAGCAGGTTTGTCCAATCTCCCCAGAAATGCTACAAATCTGCAAACATCAGTTGATTGCAGTTCTGAATTTTGCCCTGAATAGCGGTCAATAAGCATCACTTGTTACTGTTAACTTTTGCCACTAATTGGAATGAACATTCATTGACTGCTGCCCATCTTCACCACTGAGGCAGTGGAAGAAGTAGCTGGTTCTACCCTCCTGGGTAGCTTCTGGGTCCTTCCATCCCTCCTCCATCTGGCTCAAGGTCTCTTCTTTCCTAAAAAGACCCTGTCTTTACTATCAAACTGTTCAGCCAGCTCTCCGGAACTGACATTGTAGCCGATTATCCACGTCCAAACTCCGAAGGTGACAAGCGTGATCAACCAAATCAAGTGGATTAAGATATTGCCCTGCAAATGCAAACTAAAAATATACATTAATTATACATTGCAAATCTCTGGGATCATGCAAGAAATGTACAAAATCTTCAGGATATTATCAATTCAATTCAATTCAGTTTATTTATATAGCGCCAAATTCACAACACATGTCATCTCAAGGCACTTTACAGTTCAACCAGATCAAATTGATACAAAGTTTTCTATCTAAGGAAAACCAGTTGATTGCATTGACTCATTGACTCAAATACAATCCCCCACACTAAGCATGCTTGTAGCGACAGTGGAGAGGAAAAACTCCCTTTTAACAGGAAGAAACCTCCAGCAGAACCAGGCTCAGTGTGAGCGGCCATCTGCCGAGGCCGACTGGGGTTCAAGGAGACAGAAGCAGAGATACAAAAAGCAGCTGTAAAAGGCGGCCCCGTCCAGGAAACACACAGCCAGGCAGACGAGCTCCAAGGCAGCTCCCATGCCAGAGGACGAAGAAAGCACATCCACTCAGTCACGGTCAGAGAAACAGGACCACACTGGAAAACAGGCCGATCTCCAACATCTATAAACAAGGGTGTTGATAGAAGCAGCACAGCTGATGTTTCTTTCCAGGATGACGTCACAGCCAAACAGGAACAGACGAGGCAAAGCTTATCCTAACCATTAATCACGCTCACAGCAATCCGTGTTCCTGCTGTGAAAGGATCCATCCCAGATGCCATTAAGGCCAGTGAAGTCACCTCAGAGGCATAAAGGTGACATTAGGCTTCCTTTTCTCTCAGTGAAATTAGTGGTCGTAGCTCTTTCCTGTAGAACTGGACAAAGCAAACACTTCATAAGTTTCTATCAGGTCTAAATCAATGATGGTTCTTGTGTCAGAACTGCTTTGTGATATTATGCAGTGTGAAGTGAGTAATTATGCAAATCTCTTGCAGTCCGTCTGTAAGTAGCTTTGTTGTTAACCAATGTAACAATCAAGAATATTGTTAATGACACATTTGTTTATCATCTTGGATTAATGAAGAATGAATGCTTTGAAGATGAATAATGGTTACAGTTCTTCTTCCTTGGTTTTCCTCATTGCTCATTGTTGTTCTCATTGTTGCTGGTTTTCTCATCAGCTCTTTAAACGTCCTGACTCAGATGTTCCCTAGTAAGACATTATTATAAGACATCTGAGAGGAGATAACTGCAATAAATGTAACTTTGATTGTACCGGAGCTGATGCTTGTTTTTTTTACATGACATGAATAAACTAACCTGAAATGTATTTAGATTAATGTTGCAGTTGCAACATTTATTCTCATTTATATTTTATATGGATGGTTCACTCTCGTTGGAAATGCTGGATGAGATATGAATCATTATATTCACAAAGTATTTCTCCTCTCCAGCCAAAGCAACCTGTGTTTTCATAGACTTGTATTATTAAGATGTCGGACACTCAGAACGCCCAAATCACCACCTGGATAATGTCAGGAACAGAGGACAGAGGGACCCAGTATTCAAGGAGAGACAGTCAGTAGGAAAGTTCAAAAAGGTTTATTCAACAAAAACTAAAGTGGAGCTGTGGCTCGCGGACACTGCAGGCGGGGGGGCAGGGCACCTCCCAATCACAGACTCTCTGGTTTAACAGTCCAGACCAAGAATGTCCCCAAGTGCTGCAGTCCCAGAGGTCATGCTGGAAGCCGATCCTGGTCAGGGATCCCGAACAGACAGGAACAGGCAGGATCCAGATCAGGCAGGAACAGGAACAGGTGGCAGGATCCAGACTTCTAGGCATCCACAGCCTCCCAGGAGGGTTCAGAGTCTGACTGGGACCAGAAGCATGACCAGTTGGTCAGACACAGGAGCAGACAGGATCAGGTGCAGACAGGCAGGCTCAGTGGAAGATGGTAGCCGAGACAGGACGTAGGAACCAGAACTTGAAGCACTGGTCTCCTCCCTGGAGCCAGGCTTACTGGATAAAAACTGAACCTCCCCACATAATGAGCCAAAAACCCAGAGGACTCAGCGGGGGAGGAACAGTGGACGATCAGGAGACGAGACAAACACAAAAACCCTCCTTCCACTGGCTGCTACAATCCAGGACATTAACCATGAACTAAAACTGAAACGACAGACTGACAGAAAGACAAGAAATGATCTGGCCCTGAATGCTCAGGCTGAACTGAATATAAACCAGAGGAAACAGATGAGAGGAATAAATTATAATTGAGGCAGGGAGGGAAAACGGCAGGTGAAAGGAATGACCAATTAAGCAGGAGCAAACAGGCCAGATCATGACAGATAAGTTTGCTCTGAGGAAAAATTTTGCAGTTTTCGGGGTTTATACCAAAACATAAGTCAAACTAGGATCAAAAAAGTAGAGTTTACATTCACATAGTAAGAACTACTCCTTGATGCCTTCTTATGTTCTGGTGATTTCTGGAACAAACACAAGCTATCAAAGGCTTCAGCAATGCATAAAAAGAAACTCTAGCGTTTAATTTGTCTTCCACATAAGAAAACGGGTAAAGAGGGCTTCTATACTTTACTCCTGTAGTGACATTAATGCTTCTGTAGGATTTACCTTTGCACTTTGTGGACATTAATCTGACAGTGTAACCTCAGCTGAATATGAGAGCTTCTCCTTTTACCCTCATTCTCATTTCATTTTCTAGAATCCTCTTTTTAAAACAGTCTGGGGTGGCAAACCCTTTGGCTTTTTAATATTTCATCACACCACTTAGTCAGACGAGCATCTATTATTCACAAAGAGGTGGTCGCAATTAAGGACCCTGCCAATCAGCGGTGCAACGGCAGACCGCGGCTTCACCCACAATCCACTGACAGACTCTGGAGAGGCATTTTGGAGAGAAAATCCATGAGGACAGAATGCATTAACTCATCTGGTGGTTTGTGTTTAGAGATATGATGTCTGTTAGCAGGAAGCATATGGAAGCAGAGCAAAGCAGCAGCAGGAACAACGTCCTTCAGCCCCCCCACAGGGCGATGGTTTCAAACATACTGAAAACATCTGTCAGCAAGACACTTCATCTAACAGCATCAGTCTGGCTACAAGCAGACAGACCAGTCTGACATGAAAATCTGCTGCTATGACATCAATCAGTGTTAAAACATTCTTTATTTTAATCTTTATATTAAATAACCAAAAAAGAGAAACTTTAAGTTTTAGTTAATATTGTCTTCATGTTTTAAGAAAACATGTAAAATTTCTGTAATTATTATTCTCCCCTTGTGTACCTGTTTGAGTTTCTTTTTAAAGGGGTGATAGAATGATTCTATAGGGTATCTGGTCCTTCAGGTCTCTAATAGGGTGATAGAATGATTCTATAGGGTATCTGGTCCTCCAGGTCTCTAATAGGGTGATAGAATGATTCTATAGGGTATCTGGTCCTTCAGGTCTCTAATAGGGTGATAGAATGATTCTATAGGGTATCTGGTCCTTCAGGTCTCTAATCGGGTGATAGAATGATTCTATAGGGTATCTGGTCCTTCAGGTCTCTAATAGGGTGATAGAATGATTCTATCGGGTATCTGGTCCTTCAGGTCTCTAATAGGGTGATAGAATGATTATATCGGGTATCTGGTCCTCCAGGTCTCTAATAGGGTGATAGAATGATTCTATAGGGTATCTGGTCCTTCAGGTCTCTAATAGGGTGATAGAAGGATTCTATAGGGTATCTGGTCCTCCAGGTCTCTAATAGGGTGATAGAATGATTCTATCGGGTATCTGGTCCTTCAGGTCTCTAATAGGGCGATAGAATGATTCTATAGGGTATCTGGTCCTTCAGGTCTCTAATAGGGTGATAGAATGATTCTATAGGGTATCTGGTCCTTCAGGTCTCTAATAGGGTGATAGAATGATTCTATAGGGTATCTGGTCCTTCGGGTCTCTAATAGGGTGATAGAATGATTCTATAGGGTATCTGGTCATTCGGGTCTCTAATAGGGTGATAGAATGATTCTATAGGGTATCTGGTCCTTCAGGTCTCTAATAGGGTGATAGAATGATTTTATAGGGTATCTGGTCCTTCAGGTCTCTAATAGGGTGATAGAATGATTCTATCGGGTATCTGGTCCTTCAGGTCTCTAATAGGGTGATAGAATGATTCTATCGGGTATCTGGTCCTTCAGGTCTCTAATAGGGTGATAGAATGATTCTATAGGGTATCTGGTCCTTCAGGTCTCTAATAGGGTGATAGAATGATTCTATAGGGTATCTGGTCCTTCAGGTCTCTAATAGGGTGATAGAATGATTCTATAGGGTATCTGGTCCTTCAGGTCGCTAATAGGGTGATAGAGTGATTCTATAGGGTATCTGGTCCTTCAGGTCTCTAATAGGGTGATAGAATGATTCTATAGGGTATCTGGTCCTTCAGGTCTCTAATAGGGTGATAGAATGATTCTATAGGGTATCTGGTCCTTCAGGTCTCTAATAGGGTGATAGAATGATTCTATAGGGTATCTGGTCCTTCAGGTCTCTAATAGGGTGATAGAATGATTCTATAGGGTATCTGGTCCTCCAGGTCTCTCATAGGGTGATAGAATGATTCTATAGGGTATCTGGTCCTCCAGGTCTCTAATAGGGTGATAGAATGATTCTATAGGGTATCTGGTCCTTCAGGTCTCTAATAGGGTGATAGAATGATTCTATAGGGTATCTGGTCCTTCAGGTCTCTAATAGGGTGATAGAATGATTCTATAGGGTATCTGGTCCTTCAGGTCTCTAATAGGGTGATAGAATGATTCTATAGGGTATCTGGTCCTTCAGGTCTCTAATAGGGTGATAGAATGATTCTATAGGGTATCTGGTCCTTCGGGTCTCTAATAGGGTGATAGAATGATTCTATAGGGTATCTGGTCCTTCAGGTCTCTAATAGGGTGATAGAATGATTCTATAGGGTATCTGGTCCTTCAGGTCTCTAATAGGGTGATAGAATGATTCTATAGGGTATCTGGTCCTTCAGGTCTCTAATAGGGTGATAGAATGATTCTATATGGTATCTGGTCCTTCAGGTCTCTAATAGGGTGATAGAATGATTCTATAGGGTATCTGGTCCTTCAGGTCTCTAATAGGGTGTGTAACATTGGTTGGGCTGAAAATGGCATATTAGCTGTTCTATGAGCCCTAATGCAAGCCTGGTTAAAAGCCCTAGAAGTAAATGACAGGTTTTCTTTCTTTTATGGTATGCTCATGAATATTTAGATGAGCTGTGCATTGATTGGTTGGTTTACAACAAGTGAAGCTGCTAAGACATGACGCATCATAGCAACAAGCACACATTGAAATTGGGGTGACCAGATGTCCTATTTTTCCCGGACATGTCCTGCTTTTCATACCTAAAAAAATGTCAGGGGGGAATTTAAAAGTCGTCTGGGATTTTGTTCGATTACAGTGCAGCATGTAGTCGGAACATCCCGGGCATTCGAATCAAGCTCTTTTCTCCGGCAGGGCCGGGAACTCTGGCGGACACGGGAAGGGAGCCAACGGGCTACCGAACCCAACCCGGTGATGGTAGCCTGCCTTACCTGCCCCCAGACCCCTCCTTCAGCTGAGGAAGGGCGGCTCATGGCTCTCTGCTGAGGTCCAGTCAGCAGCCCAGCAGTAGACACTTCATACCGCCCCCCCAGCACCCCCCTCCCTTGGGCCAGTGAGCCAGTGGTCTGGTCTGAATGCCAGTTTCAGAACGAGAGAAAAGTACAGGCCGGAACCAAATAAGGCAACATCCCCAAGTTTACGTCAACTCGGGGCTTCGTCTAGATTCGCCAGTTTTATGGTGGAAGTTTAGAATTGTGAGATTTGCAGAGAAAGGAGGTGTCGATGGGGTTTGAACTATCGTTATTCATCTATGAAAATATAAACTTGTAAATGTAAACTATGATCCCCTTAAAGTTTTCATTTCCACTTTGTTATTCTGTTTTTTTGTTTTCTTTGGTTTCTTCATTTTTGAATTTCTTGAGTTACTCTCTGTTGCCCCCTTGTGCCCCTTTCCTTTTCCCTTGGCTTCCTTCTGATTAGCTCTATTCAAACCTGCCTCACATCAGCTCATTAGCCCATTCTTTGTTCTGTTTCCCATATATACACCACCTCTGCAATTCCTCTTTGCTGGTTTCTTGTTGTTTTGTTGCTTTGTCATTGCCTGGCTCCTTGTGTGTGTTTTTCCATTTGTTTGGTTTCTAGTATTCTGTTCTTGGATTTGTTTCTCTTACCCTTTATTTTACTAAACCTGCAAGTACTCATCTCTTCATTTGGATCCTCAACCAACCTCCACCCTCACGTTCACAATAATTAGCTTTCATTAACAATACAAAGCTTTTTTTGCCATCAAATAAACAACAAACCAGCCACTTTCTGGTCTCTTTCAAAGTCAAACTCTGTACTTTGAAAGAGTACTGTTTGGTGATGTTGTTACTAGAAATGCACTCTTGGTTTGTACATTTGATCTTTTCTGTGTTCTGTTCTTTCTACCATAGAAAGACATGTGTTGATTTCCATTGACTTCCATTCATTTTCAGTCATTTTCAACCCTTTCTATGCCCTAATCCTAAAACTAACCCTAATCTTAACCATTACCAATGCATACCTCACCCTAACCCTAACAAATTGACTCCTTAGCCCTAAACCTAACCTTTAGCAAAATAGCATGTGAGGAAATGTCCTCATTTTGCACTGTGTCTCAGTGGACCTGAGACCTGTTCCTCACATTAATGGTGAAACTGGAAAGATGGTCCTCACTCTGAGGGCTATACAGATACACTCACACACAGACGGACACACAGACAGCTGGATAGAAACCTCAAACAGACAAAGAGTTTCAGCTAATCTTTCTTTATACTGACAGAGGCTGTGGAAGAGGTTCTGATGGTGGGCTACACTGTACTGTACGACTTGTGCAAGTTATTACATTGAGCAGCAGGACATTTAGATTTACCCATCTCTTCCTTTGGCATCCCTGAACTCAGCTTTCAAATTTTGAAATAAAAATGATGGGTTCACTGAATTGGTTTTCAGTTCCACAGCAAAAATGGTAAAAAATAAAAAAAATTGATACATTTCATAGAGAATGAACAAAACTGAACAGACTGAAAAAATATGATCCAAGCAGCATCTAAACATGTCAACACAACATCTAGAGTTACTAAATTCAACTTTTCTGTATTTTTAAAAGTGCAGAATGACATGTATATAAGAGCTAAAAAAAAAAAGTAGATTCTGTATGATAAATCCTCTTCAGGCTATATTTCCAAATTAACAGTAGTTTAGAATAAAATACCCAACATTTTCATTGGAACATGCCGGTGAAAATTCCCAGTCATCAGAGTCAGGATAGACCTCCATGCTGCTTAAATACAACAGCGCTCCAACTAGAGTTTGCTCTGGTGCGAACTGAATTGACAAAGTCTCCTGGAGAGGTGTCGAACCGTCTTTAAAAACACTGAGCAGAAGTCTGGTTGCCTTCCAATTTAAGCTTGTTTGTGATTTTTATAGGGACTTCTGTACACTCTGGTGTCTAATAATTTCGATGAATTAAGGCAAAAACTGACAATCAACTAGTTAATCCCATTTACAGTAGACACACATCTTTTATTTATAATTTTAAATAGCTATAGTAGAGACAACACATACAAAAGAAATCAGAGCGAACTAGAAATGACAGTTGCAGCATTTCTAGGTTTGATCCACTATATTCTCTACCTTCTCCATCTTCTACATAAGATGCAGTTATAAAGGTTTTAACTGGAGAGGAACAAGAAGCCGAAGAAGAAGAAGAAGAAGAAGAGAGAGGAGCAACAGAAAAACATTTTACTGCTTTATAAATACTAAAAAAATCCACCAGGTGATGGCTGTGTTTGGCTTAATCATGACCTTCGGTCACCTGAACAAAAGCAGCACTGGAGAAAATTAGGTAAAACAATCCTGCTGTTAGTAACAAATTCGTGTGCTGCCTTCAGTGTTTCACACAATGATTATTAATACAGTGCTCGTTAATTTGAGCTACATTTGCTGAAGAAATCTCATTTAGTTTCAGTCACTGATTGGAAAACAAGAAGGAAATAAAATCTGTCTTGGGAGAGTATTGCTAATATTAGGATCAGTTTATTTTATTAGAGGGAATGATTGGTGAGTTTATGCCCTTTTTTCTGTCTTCTTTTTAAACATAAATAATGTCTTAATCTTTCCAAACGTTATATCACAAAAAGTGATCTAAAATATTTAATAATTGGACAAAAATATTTAAAAATATTCTTTTGCAGCATATATTAAACCTCCAGCTAAATCTTGTTCCAATGAATTGAACTTCAAATGAAGTAGAAAGCATCACAGTGAAACGTAATAATCATGACAGGGATGTCTCTATAAAACTCTCTTTCCTGAAATATTCTACTTTATTTTTACCTTACCTGGATCACATGCTATTGCATTCCTGATGGGTGTTAGCTCACCATGGCCCAGGAAAGAGCAACAAGAAAATTACAGCTCACCAAACACTGACCTTTTTACTGTCGAAGTGTTTAGGACTTAATTAAACCTAGACAACTTTTATTGTCATTTTGTAAAAAACAGAATGTATACAAAATGAAATTTCGTTTTGAAGAGCTTTCTGTTATAGTCTTGGTTCTGTTATCTTTTCTTTTGTGTATTCTGTTTTACCTTGTTCCATCTTTTCTAGTTTTTGTGGTTTCATTCTTATTTTGTTGTGTTTTCTGGTTATTTTCGGTTCTCATGTTTTTATTTGTTGCCCCCTTGAGTTTTCCTTTTTTTCCCTTGCTCCCTTCTTGTTTTTGTTCTGCTCACACCTGCTCCCAGTCTGCTCGTTAGCTCTCCCTTTGTTTCAGTCACCCATAAATACTCTCTCTGTGCAGTTCTTCAGTGCTGGTTCCTCATCAAACTTCCTCCTACTCATTCTCTCTGAGCCTTCCATCTTGTGATAGTTATCCCCCTGATGTCTCCCTGGTTTCTGGTTTGTTTTGACTTGTTTTCTTGTTTGATTGTTTGGATTTTTGGACTCCTGGTTTCCTGTTAGTTAGGACTTTGTTGTCTTTTTGGATTTTTGGATTACCTGCCTCTGTTTTCAGTAAACCTTCATTAAATCACCAAGAAATTCACCTCTGCCTTCCTGCCCCTGCTTTGGGTACATGACCAAATCCTGACACTTTCAGGACATTTCCATTTCTTAGAGTGCAGCAGTGATCAAATGTAATTAGTGTGGAAGAAAAAAAACATGGTGCAAAAAACCTATTGATATGGAAGATAAGAGCATTATATATATTTATATTTGGTGTTATCAGTGTGATCTGCTGGACCTTAAATGAATGCTGCTCAGGGAAAACAGTTCATGGTGGGGGTGTGAGGGGTCACTGATAATGATATTGGCTCGAGACACGCAGGGCTGGGATGAAATGTCTTTTATGGGGGGAGATTATTGGAGATAATCAAACAACCAGAAGCAGCGGCAACAATGCTGGACCAGCCAAGCTGTCTGTTAGAGAAATCCAGCAAAAAGTGTCATGTTTGGGTCACCATAACAACCATTAGATAAGGTAGTTTATTTGTTTAGTTACAGAGGTGTGTAGGGAATTTCTACGGGTAGCAATACTTAAGTATATTTCCACCAGATTAAAATCTAAAAGTACAGAGTACTCAAGAACTGAGAAACGATATGATTATAAAATCTCATTAATTTGTGAAAGATATTTAATCAGGAGGCATAATTCAAATAAAGAAAATAAAATTAAGTCAAAACAATATTATTATAAGAAACAAATTCAAAGGAAAAAAAAACACTTTCAAATATTTATTCTTTCTACAAATTAACCCCCCAGAGACATCCATCCAGTACCGGGCGACGTCACGCAATAATGCGGACGCTGCACCGGTCTGTCGTGATGAAGAGAGAGCTGAGCAAAAAGGCAAAGCTCTCGATTTACCGGTCGGTCTACGTTCCTACCCTCACCTATGGGTCGGTCTACGTTCCTACCCTCACCTATGGGTCGGTCTACGTTCCTACCCTCACCTATGGGTCGGTCTACGTTCCTACCCTCCCCTATGGGTCGGTCTACGTTCCTACACTCACCTATGGGTCGGTCTACGTTCCTACCCTCACCTATGGGTCGGTCTACGTTCCTACCCTCCCCTATGGGTCGGTCTACGTTCCTACACTCACCTATGGGTCGGTCTACGTTCCTACCCTCACCTATGGGTCGGTCTACGTTCCTACCCTCACCTATGGGTCGGTCTACGTTCCTACCCTCACCTATGGGTCGGTCTACGTTCCTACCCTCCCCTATGGGTCGGTCTACATTCCTACCCTCACCTATGGGTCGGTCTACGTTCCTACCCTCACCTATGGGTCGGTCTACATTCCTACCCTCCCCTATGGGTCGGTCTACGTTCCTACCCTCACCTATGGGTCGGTCTACGTTCCTACCCTCACCTATGGGTCGGTCTACGTTCCTACCCTCACCTATGGGTCGGTCTACGTTCCTACCCTCACCTATGGGTCGGTCTACATTCCTACCCTCACCTATGGGTCGGTCTACATTCCTACCCTCACCTATGGGTCGGTCTACATTCCTACCCTCCCCTATGGGTCGGTCTACGTTCCTACCCTCACCTATGGGTCGGTCTACGTTCCTACCCTCACCTATGGGTCGGTCTACGTTCCTACCCTCACCTATGGGTCGGTCTACGTTCCTACCCTCACCTATGGGTCGGTCTACGTTCCTACCCTCACCTATGGGTCGGTCTACGTTCCTACCCTCACCTATGGGTCGGTCTACGTTCCTACCCTCACCTATGGGTCGGTCTACGTTCCTACCCTCACCTATGGGTCGGTCTACGTTCCTACCCTCACCTATGGGTCGGTCTACATTCCTACCCTCACCTATGGGTCGGTCTACGTTCCTACCCTCCCCTATGGGTCGGTCTACGTTCCTACCCTCACCTATGGGTCGGTCTACGTTCCTACCCTCACCTATGGGTCGGTCTACGTTCCTACCCTCACCAATGGGTCGGTCTACGTTCCTACCCTCACCTATGGGTCGGTCTACGTTCCTACCCTCACCTATGGGTCGGTCTACGTTCCTACCCTCACCTATGGGTCGGTCTACGTTCCTACCCTCACCTATGGGTCGGTCTACGTTCCTACCCTCACCTATGGGTCGGTCTACGTTCCTACCCTCACCTATGGGTCGGTCTACGTTCCTACCCTCACCAATGGGTCGGTCTACGTTCCTACCCTCACCTATGGGTCGGTCTACGTTCCTACCCTCACCTATGGGTCGGTCTACGTTCCTACCCTCCCCTATGGGTCGGTCTACGTTCCTACCCTCACCTATGGGTCGGTCTACGTTCCTACCCTCACCTATGGGTCGGTCTACGTTCCTACCCTCACCTATGGGTCGGTCTACGTTCCTACCCTCACCTATGGGTCGGTCTACGTTCCTACCCTCACCTATGGGTCGGTCTACGTTCCTACCCTCACCTATGGGTCGGTCTACGTTCCTACCCTCCCCTATGGGTCGGTCTACGTTCCTACCCTCACCTATGGGTCGGTCTACATTCCTACCCTCACCTATGGGTCGGTCTACGTTCCTACCCTCCCCTATGGGTCGGTCTACGTTCCTACCCTCACCTATGGGTCGGTCTACGTTCCTACCCTCACCTATGGGTCGGTCTACGTTCCTACCCTCACCTATGGGTCGGTCTACGTTCCTACCCTCACCTATGGGTCGGTCTACGTTCCTACCCTCACCTATGGGTCGGTCTACGTTCCTACCCTCACCTATGGGTCGGTCTACATTCCTACCCTCACCTATGGGTCGGTCTACATTCCTACCCTCCCCTATGGGTCGGTCTACGTTCCTACCCTCACCTATGGGTCGGTCTACGTTCCTACCCTCACCAATGGGTCGGTCTACGTTCCTACCCTCACCTATGGGTCGGTCTACGTTCCTACCCTCACCTATGGGTCGGTCTACGTTCCTACCCTCACCTATGGGTCGGTCTACGTTCCTACCCTCACCTATGGGTCGGTCTACGTTCCTACCCTCACCTATGGGTCGGTCTACGTTCCTACCCTCACCAATGGGTCGGTCTACGTTCCTACCCTCACCTATGGGTCGGTCTACGTTCCTACCCTCACCTATGGGTCGGTCTACGTTCCTACCCTCACCAATGGGTCGGTCTACGTTCCTACCCTCACCTATGGGTCGGTCTACGTTCCTACCCTCACCTATGGGTCGGTCTACGTTCCTACCCTCACCTATGGTCATGAAATCTGGATCATGACAGAAAGAATGAGATCCCGGATACAAGCGGCTGAAATTAGCTTCCTCCGCAGGGTGGCTGGGCTCTCCCTTAGAGATAGGGTGAGGAGCTCGGTCATTCGGGAGAGGCTCAGTGTAGAGCCGGTTCTCCTCCACATCCAGAGGAGTCAGTTGAGGTGGCTCGGACATCTTCTTCGGACGCCTCCCTCGGGAGGTGTTCCAGGCACGTCCCACCGGGAGGAGGCCCAGGGGACGACCCAGGCCAGTGGAGAGACTATGTCTCTCCACTGGCCTGGGAGCACCTAGGGCTTCCCCCAACAGAGCTGGAGGAGGTGTCTGCGGAGAGGGAAGTCTGGGAGTCTCTGCTTAGTCTGCTGCCCCCGCGACCCGGTTCCGGATAAAGCGGGAGACGACGAATGAACGAACAAATTAACCCATGATTACAGAATGAATGTATGTGTTTGATTTATATCAACCAGTCAGTACATTTTTATTTATATAGTATTAAATTTATACAGTATTAAACACACCATAAAGAGACAAAAATGCTTCACAGACAACAAAATGGCAAAACCATTAAGCAATAATTTGAAAGCGACTAAAAGCATTTGGTTCTTAGACCTGTGCCCTCTGAGGCCTGCTTATGTGAGGTACAGTAAGACGGTGCCAGAACATTATAATATTTAAAAAACGAAAGTAAAATGTTAAAAGCTATTCTGAAAGGAACGGGTAAAAAAGCTTATAGAAGATAATTAATATATTATAGCACTTTTCTCGTCGTTCTGCCCACTCAAAGCATTCAGAGATTCATCCACTCATCTCCATTCCCAAGTCTCCATATACTTAAGGTCTGATTCAATAGTAGGAGGAAATATGTATAATATATAGGAAATATGGAGTCATTCTAAGTGCCTTGCCCAGAATGCTTGGGGAGGGCAGCTGTGCAGAGGTAAAAGCATGTGACCATGTGCCTTAGTCCATGACATGGCCATCATGGGTTTGAGACCTGAACTGATGGTCTTACCATCTTTTAAATAAAGGCCACTAATGCCAAAAAAAAACGTGAAAGAAGCACATCAATATGTGGCAGAAGGGAGAGTGGAATTAAACCAGCAACTTTTGATTTGTAAGATGTCTGATATCTGCTGTAAGAAAAAATCGCCCCCAAAACCACTGGAAATTGCTTCTAGTGCCCATATATTTCACATTCAATAAATAGAAATATGCTGTATGTTTCAGTGAGTCGTACCAGATTAAAAAATAAATAAGAACAGCCATGCTTTGCATTAAGCCCTCATTTTATTATATGACTGATGTAATGTTCTAATCATCATCATAATAGAAAAAGGAGTTGGAAACCATAATTCTGTGTCTAAACAATATATATATAATATCAAACTGAGTCAGTAAAATGAATGCATGTTTTAATAAGATTTTAATTAAGTGATACTTTATGAACTTGACTTTCAACATCACTCAGCCAATAATAAATCTATGTCTGGTACAATTTGTGGTTTAAACATCCATGATTTAAGAGCAAATAAGCAATAATGTTACTTATAAAAGTAGGAGTATCATTGTATGTGACCTGGGGGGGGATCGAAGCACAGAGATATGGGAGGAGCATGGTGAGTAAAGAGTTTTAAAAAATAAAGATACAACTTAAGTCACAGAATAAGGTGACCAGGATGTGGAAAATCAGAAGAAATGGCAATAAAGATGCAGAGAGTAAGGAACGTACCATCAATCATTAAAGGCAGAATCCACTCAGAAATGGTGAGCATATATAATGAGGGCTTAGTGGAGAATGACCCTGATGCAGTTGAGTTAATCAGGAGATAATGTGAAGCAACTGGCACAGGGAGAGCATAAGGAGACTGAGTGAGAAGGACTCCTTCACATTAATGAAGCTTAATTGAGATACAATGAAACTATCAAGTCAATGGGATAAACTGGAAGAGACTGAAGAGGAAATAATAACCAAAAATGACAGCAGCTGAGTAAATGAAACCAGTTACTGCCCTCCTCCAACAACCACTAACACTGATTCATTGATCAGTCTTGAAATGTGATGCAAACCTTTGCGTGTTCTTTCATGAATTTGTTTAATGCACCTATTGCATCAAGAAACTCCATCATCCATCCATCCATCCATCCATCAATCATCTATCATCCATCATCCATCCATCCATCCATCCATCATCTATCATCCATCATCCATCCATCCATCCATCAATCATCTATCATCCATCATCCATCCATCCATCCATCCATCCATCAATCATCTATCATCCATCATCCATCCATCCATCCATCCATCCATCCATCCATCATCCATCCATCCATCCATCCATCCATCCATCATCCATCCATCCATCCATCCATCCATCCATCCATCATCCATCCATCCATCCATCCATCCATCCATCCATCCATCCATCCATCATCCATCCATCCATCCATCCATCCACCCATCATCCATCCATCCATCCATCCATCCATCCATCCATCATCCATCCATCCATCATCCATCCATCCATCCATCCATCCATCCATCCATTCATCCATCCATCCATCCATCCATCCATCATCCATCCAACCATCCATCCATCCATCATCCATCCATCCATCCATCCATCCATCCATCCTTCCATCCATCCATCCATCCATCCATCCATCCATCATCCATCCATCCATCCATCCATCATCCATCCATCCATCCATCCATCCATCATCCATCCATCCATCCATCCATCCATCCATCCATCCATCCATCCATCCATCCATCATCCATCCATCCATCCATCCATCCATCATCCATCCATCCATCAATCCATCCATCCATCCATCATCCATCCATCCATCCATCCATCCATCCATCCATCATCCATCCATCCATCCATCCATCCATCTATCCATCCATCCATCCATCCATCCATCCATCCATCCATCCATCCATCCATCCATCCTCATGCATCAATTAACCATCTATCCATCCACCCATGATGCATCATCCATCCATCCATCCATCCATCCATCCATCCATCCATCCATCCATCCATCCATCCATCCATCTCCAATCTTTGGTTCCAGCTTTTCTTGTTTCAACATACACTATAAACCCTCTTGGTGTATTTAACTGTTTTGTAAAAATTCCTCACCCCTGCCTGATGGGGAACTTTGAAAGTTTTTGTCCCAGGTGGCTTCCCGTACACAACTACTGTAATGAACTGAAGGAGAAAACTGTAGTGAACTTTTGCTCATTGTTGGAGTATTGAAGCAAAGTCTTAGGATCCGTCACGGTCGCAAACAGTTTATCGAAGCTGAAAAGAAGCACCATTCACCTGAACTACATCCTTCCACTTGAGTTGAGCCTAGAAACCCAGAAACAAACAGAGCGAGGCTCTCCAGGGACCTCCTGTCTGCTCTTGGTGTTTGACTCCATGATTTTTTCCTCTTCAATGTGTGCATGCTACAAAAATACTGAATGCAGAAGCACATATTTTTGGTTTAGAGCTGAACAGCAGTGGCGGCCTTCCTCTTCTCTTTAATTGCCTAAACCTGCCAGAAGCAGTCTGCTGCGGCTTAGAGATAGGCTTTTATTGTTTCCTTACGAGAGATAAATCCATCTCCTTCTCAAGGCTTAAGCCACATCAGAGCTCTTACGTCTTCTCTATCTTCAGAAATTAAGTCAAAAAAGCTTCACGAGGGACACAAAAAGGCATCAAACAAGAAAAACTTATCTATTGGAAACATATTTTCAGAAATAATGCAACCAAGCACAATGAATACTGCAACAGAAAGCTGCAGTATTGGTTTCAAGCTTTTTTGTTCTGATGGCAATCTAGATTTGTTTTAAATCAGATTTCAAAGCCAAACACACAGAAAATCTACAAAATCTACACAAAAAAGTCGTATAGAATATAAATAATTGTATATAAATAATTTTTTTGTAAAATTTAATGGGTTAAAAATATATATTTATTTCTGGTTACTATGCCAACGTCGACGTAAAAGGATTCTGCACCAATAGGAATAGTAGCATAGTAGCTTGCCCTCTTCCCACACTGGGGGGGTCTGGGGATGTCCTCCTGGGTTTGTTCCCCCTTGAGGGATTGGCCCACAGACCTGGGAGGATAGTCTACGTATGAGAAGTGTAAGTATATGTTCTGATTCTGTGTTCGTATCCATTTGTCAGGAAAACTGAGTCAGTGAAATGAAGGCATGTTTTAATAATATTCTAATTTAGGGATACTTTATGAACTTGACTTCCAACATCTGTACGGTGATGATAAATCTATGTCTGCTACAATACTTGGTTGTAGAGCAAATAAACAATAACGTTACTTATAAAAGTAAATGTATGTATCATTGTGTGTGAATCAGAGGAGGGACCGAAGCACAGAAATATGGGAGCAGCATGGTGAGTAAAGAGTTTTATAAAACTAAAGATACAACTTCAATCACAGAACAAGGTGACCAGGATGTGGAAAATCAGAAAAACTGTCAGCTTGACTGGCGGAGGCCAGACTATTTAATGGAGAAACTGAAGTTTTGGTGGTTTTATTGAACTCCAGCTTTGAACACCAATACCTTCTTACACTAAAAAGAGCAAACAGCATGTTATACCCAACTCAATTCAGGTGACTTGAAGGAAGGAACCATGAGGGGATTATTAAGAAAAAGAAGCAAAATTAATATACATACAAACCTACACCAAAACAATAAACCATACAGCTAAAGTAAAATTTACATACATACAAATCAATACAATTAAACAAATCTAAAGTAAATCACAAAAAAAAAACATCAAACTTAACAAAACTTATCCAAAACTACCCTCCTGATCATTTTGGTTTGCTCCAGGTGCATTGCAGCACCTGGAGCACTTCTACCTTTTACTGCCCCGCCCTGCTGAGGAGCCACACCAGGAAAAGGTAGGTACTTTAACTTAACATAAACAAAAACTAAGGAAAAATAATTGACATTGATGTTAACACTTCTTTCCACAGTCAGGATGGCCAGTCCTTCTGCTTCATTCATGCAAAAATGTCCAAACAAAACTACAATAAAGAACTTAAACAACCAAACTATTAATACTACATAACACAAAATCAATAATCATACTTCATGGGGTAATGGGACTCCTGGTTTTTTTTAAACCAACAGGAAAGAACAGCATGAAAATATCACAATTATTTGATTATTTTTTCTTTTTTTCTTTTTTTTAAACATCCCAAAAAGAAAACAGGAGTTCAAACTTCCCTCCTGGTGTTTCACAAACTGCTCCATGCAGGAATTCCCACACATGTTCACACTGCTTTGGGTGTTTAATAATGAAGATTAAAAAAACCTTGAAGCAAACATTGATTGCTGGAAGCAGTGTGTTTTGTTCAGCAGTGGTGACAGAGGGTTAAGATGCAGGCAGATACTTTCCCAGGTTCAGAACATAAGGCTGACGTCTGGATGCCTCATGGAGTCACTGCACCATGTTTGTTCCAGTCTAATAAAAAAAGAGAGAGAAAGACTTTAATCCAAACCATTTGGATGAAAGGGATGACTAAGACAGAGGGTGGTTTGGAACAGCTTTTCTATAGTTTACAAATACTGTAAGTCATTTTTTTTCATAAATACATTTTTGGCTTATAAACACAACTATTTAACTATCTTTTGCTAAATATTTTTAATAATTGTTATTTATTTGAGTATAAAGAAACAATTTTTCCCTGTTTGTTACTGTATTGTTTTCAAATGCTGGAGACACAGTCTAAAAAAAGATTCTATCAATAATGACAGAAAAACACACAGTCTGCCATACAAGGCTGTGCTTTGCTTAGAAAAAAACCTACACTCACATGAAAGTCATTAGAGAAATTAATAATTATTATCAATGGTAATTTCTAAGGACCCTGAAAGGTAAAAAGCATCATAGATTATATTGCTGACCGTGGTTCTGCACTCGGCCAGCAGGTGGTTTCATGAGCAAATGAAGCTCTAAGAAATTATCCCATTGCTGAAGCGATTGGCTGAAACGGTTCAATACTTCAAGAGGTCTCATCTCACCATCACTAGTTTCCACCTATACTAGCCAGGAAATGAACCAGGCTGGTTAGAGAACCAGCTAACAACCTTAAAATAAACTCAACCAAACAGCAATGGAAATTATAAATCGGAGAACTCAGTAAATCCCAAATGATAAAACAGCAAAGCTGTAAGCTGATGAAGGTTCTCAGTCATCCAGGTCATAGTCATTCCGTAAAAATTCAAAAAATCCACTGGACTTGGTTTTCAAGATTTGAAGACGTTTCTCCACCTCTCCAGGAAGCTTTCTCAATTCAAATGTCTGGATCCGCAGTGAGTTTGAGTCTTATATAGACAAAGCCTTGTATCGCTTGGAAACATGCAATGGTAACCGATGAATGGGTCGTTAGTTCCATCGTTAGCCTGTAATATCTGAACCTGTCTATGATTCTAGGGGTCGGTCGTTAAAGGGGGGATTGTCTCCTGTAATACCTGAAACCTGTCTATGATTGTTAAGGGTTGGTCGTTAAGGAGGTATTGTTCACCGGCTGGGGCGGGGAGGTCCCTCGTTCCTCTGTGATGGGGTGGGGGGGTTTGGTGATATCTGGAAGGGATCATGTCTATGATTGAATTGTATGTTTTTGGAAGCTGGAATCTGAGTCCACCACCTCTGTTTAAAGTTGGTTTTTCTCTCTTAACATAGATGGCTTCCTTCACGCCCCTCTCAAACCACCTATTTTCTTTATCCAGAATATGGACATTCTGGTCCTCAAAAGAATGTCCTTTGTCCATAAGGTGTAGGTGTACTGCGGAGTCTTGTCCAGAGGCGGCCGCTCTTCTGTGGAATGGAAAAGAGAGCTTTAGACACTTTCAATGGAATACCACCAAGCCACTGGTTTAGATACGTGGATGACACTTTCGTCAAAATCCAACTAGAGGAAGTGGAAGCTTTCACCAAACACATCAACTCTGTTGACCGTAACATCAAATTCACCAGAGAGGATGCCAAGGACAACAAACTACCCTTTCTGGACTGCCTGGTGAGCATGGAAGGAGATGGAAGCCTAAACATTGAAGTGTATAGGAAACCTACTCACACAGACCAGTATCTTCTTTTTGACTCACACCACCCACTGGAACACAAACTCTCAGTCATCAGAACCTTACAACACCGGGCAGAACATGTCCCTACTAAAACAGATGGGAAACAAAAAGAACAGAAACACATCAAAGATGCTCTCCGAAACTGTGGATATCCAAACTGGGCTTTTATCAAATCAGCAAGGAAATCCAAAAGACACGCAACAGAAGACAGCGATGGGAAAATTAAACGCAAAAACATCACAATCCCTTATGTTGCTGGAGTGTCTGAAAAGCTCAAGAGGATTTTCTCCAAACACAAGATCCCAGTACATTTCAAGCCAAACCAAACCCTTAAACAGAGGCTAGTGCACCCTAAAGATAAAACCCCCAGACCGAATATGAGCGGAGTAGTATATGCTGTTCAGTGCAGCGAGGAATACTCTGATCTTTATATTGGCGAAACAAAACAACCTCTCCACAGACGCATGGCCCAACACAGAAGAGCGGCCGCCTCTGGACAAGACTCCGCAGTACACCTACACCTTATGGACAAAGGACATTCTTTTGAGGACCAGAATGTCCATATTTTGGATAAAGAAAATAGGTGGTTTGAGAGGGGCGTGAAGGAAGCCATCTATGTTAAGAGAGAAAAACCAACTTTAAACAGAGGTGGTGGACTCAGATTCCAGCTTCCAAAAACATACAATTCAATCATAGACATGATCCCTTCCAGATATCACCAAACCCCCCACCCCATCACAGAGGAACGAGGGACTTACCCGCTCCAGCCGGTGAACAATACCTCCTTAACGACCAACCCTTAACAATCATAGACAGGTTTCAGGTATTACAGGAGACAATCCCCCCCCCTTAATGGCAATCCCCCCTTTAACGACCGACCCCTAGAATCATAGACAGGTTCAGATATTACAGGCTAACGATGGAACTAACGACCCATTCATCGGTTTCTATTGCATGTTTCCAAGCGATACAAGGCGTTGTCTATATAAGACTCAAACTCACTGCGGATCCAGACATTTGAATTGAGAAAGCTTCCTGGAGAGGTGGAGAAACGTCTTCAAATCTTGAAAACCAAGTCCAGTGGATATTTTTTGAATTTTTACGGAAAGCAAAGCTGTAAGCGTATGTTCTTCTATGATAACAGCTTGCTAGTTAGACAGACCAACCTACTAGCCTCAACAATAAAAGACACAATTTTATTCAATATGTAACAAAATATAGAGACGGTTGATTAGATGCTCTGTGAAAAAACCTTATATTAATGACTTGCCCTGAAAATAATCAGTCAGTTGCTCCAAATGTGTGAGATAAAGGTGAATAGAGCGTGCAGCTTGGCCGAGTCATGAAAACCGTTTGTTTGAGATGAAAGCACAAACAACCAGGTGCTGCTGGCTCAACTGATGCATGTTTGGTTGATGGATTTGAAAAATCATTTTGACCCAGCACATGGGTTGGACAGAAAATAACCCAAGTCCCATTTATATAACCCAACTACCCTCAAAATTACTCATAATGAGTCGAAGAGTTTAAAACCCAGTGTTTGGGTAGATAATATAACCCAGCCTTTTTAGAGTGTGTAGAAATTATTTATAGATCCATGCTTTTATGTTTTTCTTCCCTCTACATGAACCTCATGTCTGCCTCTGCAGAAAGCTGATCACAGTGAGCCTGGCTCTGCTTACCTGGCAGTTTTTCCTCTCCACTGTCGCTGTATGCATGAACAGTGCATGTGACACAAAGCAGGTGAATGTCTTCTGTTGCCATATGCTCATCCAGGAGTGATTTCTGCAGTCGATAACTGGATGCAGTCTGCAGGTTTTCCTCAGATAGAACATTTTTAACCAATCTGATTGAATTGTCTCTGTGGAGAGCCTTGTGTTCTATACTTGCTCTATATAAATTAACTGAAATGAATTAGTTTTAGACACAATTTAGCTGCAGTTGTTTTGTTTATATGACCTCATATGAATGTTGTTGCCCAGCAACCAATGTCATAAAAAAAAAAAAAAAATACAGCATATTTTAAAGTGTAAAGCATAAGCGATCTGGAAATCCACAGAGCAAATTTAGAAATAAATAAACAGGAAAGCAGCTATAGATGTCAAATATTATTCCTTTACATTTTAGACTTATTTATATAATTTATATACCCAGAGTGTATACAAAATGACAGCTTTCCGACACTGATTTTATCTTTTTTTTAGGAGCAGCTTAGCAGTGATGGAAAGGCAGATGAATCGAAATCCTAGAAATCCTATAAAAGGCTGCAGAAGACCTCGGACTGTGGTGGAAGGCTAAGAGGACTCACCCAGGCATCCAAACCGCATTATCACTAAAACTATTCTACCTCTGAACACCAGGCTTAAGAACCAACACTGCCGTGATTCATTTATGTTGGCACTCTCAGTTATTTTAGGATCTCTGGAAGTAAAGAATATCTTTTGGTTCTTAGCTGATCACAGACAATGTCGCAAACACCAGTTTGTACAAATGAAAATACTAAAAACTTGTTAAAGGATTAAAATCACATTTTTGTGCTTCAAAAACATCCCAACATAAGGTCTGTTAAACAATGAATGAGGAGGGCGCATATTGCTCCCCCCTGCTGTCCTGACGCTGCTTCACTATGAGCCGCTGCAGGCTGTAACAAAGACGCCATTTTTCCAGGTTTGTATCGTTTAATAATCAGCTGCCTTGCACAAAGGGGGAAGCAGCTGCGCTGCTCTTGTAATCCCCATAAACACCCTCCCTATCATAGATGTATGCACCCTCAGAGGCGGCTCTCTGCTTGAAACTCAGCTCAGCAGATTTGTTCAGCCTCCACAGCTTCACTGCTGAGTACACCTAGCATCTATGCTTCCTAATATCAGGGTTTACCAAGAGATGCATCTCTTTGTTTGTCGTTCCAGGGGGTCACACTCTCCCCTCCTTGTTACAGGGAGTCTCACTTTTGTCTTCCCTGTTTTATTTTAAACTAATATTTATCTTTGTTTCCTCCCTTGTGCTACAGTATGCCTGTTCTTGAGCTTTTGCATTTTTCATTTTTTAACGTCCCTTCTACCTCAGTTTGTGAATCTGTTCAGAGTTAATGGACATATGGAGCTAAATCCAGGAGAATCCTGAAGGAAAAACATGTTAGAGACTGCAGAAGGCTGATAGGTTGGATTCTTAGATAAGGTAGGATGCATATGTTGGAATGGCCTAGTCAAAGTCCAGACCACAATCCAACTGGAAATGCCTGCTGTTCAGAGCTGCTCACTGATTCATTTGAGCCCCTTTTGAATGAAGAGAGGGGGAAAAAGTTTCCATTTCATGTAGACGGAATAAAAAACTGAAGCGTTTAAAACCATTGACATTTTCCAGCAGCTTCCTTCTTTGAGTTATTTTCTCAAAGAAATCTCCCATAACCCTGATATCTGTGGTCATAATGTGACAGAATAGTTATAAGGAATGAACAGGGCTGCAGGGAAATAAAGCTAAAAGCTTTCCCTCATTTCAGAGTGACTCTCCCGGCAGACAGACCGGGACATCAGGAGCAAAGGAAAAGAAAATCTTTTTTTAAAACACTATTAGACAAGAAAAAGAAATGCAGAGCTTTATTTAATCCTGCAGCAGTCTTCAACACCCCCCCACAGAGATGGTTCAGAGGTGTTCATAAGTCAGAGAGTAATTGCAGCCTCCCGGCTCGCCTGAACGAGATGAATGCTTCCCACCCGCAGACTAAACCAGATTCTTTAACCATCAGTGATAATAATATCCAGCTGAGGGAAACTGCAACCAATCGGTCCACTTTCTCTCTGAGCCTTCCTGGTGTGTGAAGAAACATCAAGGCTGCTAAACGGATTTGGTGTGAGGAATGGGAAGGCCTGAAAACGAAGCCGTAGAAGCAGCTGTGTTTATAAGGAATAAAAAACAAAACACTGGGTGTGATTTGTCTTTGTTAGCAAGGAAAGGATCGATCTGCTTGATTAGCACCTCCCTTCCTCCCCAGTGCTTCCACCAGGTCTGGTTTTCCACTGAGGCTGCTGGACTGGTTTAAACCAGAGAGTCAGAAGTCCACGCCTGGAGAGCTGCTCACTATGGAGCACAGAACGTGAAAAATTAAACCAAGAAAAAGGAATTCTGCATTTCCGCCACTTAGCAAAGCTTTTTCACATTTAGTGCTTTTCCTAACATTTCAGAGCAAAACCCTGCATTAAAAATATGTATGTAAATCAAAAAGTCAAAAGTCAAAAAGCCTTTATTGTCATTATATTCTGCAACAGATACAATGAGATTTGGGACTTCCATAACAGCTACCGTGAAATAAAAAATAAAAATAAAAAATATATAAATATATTAAAAGGAAAAGGAAATTTAAACAGTTACAAAAAAATATATAAATATATTAAAAGGAAATGTAAACAGTGAAAAGGAAATGTAAACAGTACTGGCACAGATTGTGGTGGGGGGGATAGTGCAAAACAGGTGTAAAGTGACCGACAGTGCAGGTCGGAGTTGAGGGGGGGCAATGGCTCGGGGGAAGAAACTGTTCTTGAGTCTGTTTGTCCTGATCCTCATTTGCCTGTTGCGCCTTCCAGAGGGCAACAGGTCAAACAGGGTGGAGCCAGGGTGGGAGCTGTCCTTGGAGATGGCCCTGGCTCTGCTGAGGCACCGGGTGGAGTTAATGTCTGCCAGGGAAGGGAGAGGGCGACCGATAATCCTCTGCGCCGCCTTTATCACCCTCTGCAGCCTCTCCCTGTCGGCAGCAGTGGAGCTGCCGAACCATACTATGATGCAGTAGGTCAGCAAGCTCTCGATGGAGGAGCGGTAGAAGGCCAGCAGCAGATCGGAGTTGAGGTTATACCTTCTGAGGATTCTCAGGAAGTGTAACCTTTGCCGGGCCTTCTTGATGATGGTGGTGATGTTCTCTGACCAGGTGATGCGGTCAGAGATGTGGACGCCGAGGTATTTGACGCTGTGAACCCTCTCCACCTGCTCGCCGTTGATGAAGAGGGGAGCTGGCTCAGGGCTGTGCCTCCTGAAGTCTATGATGAGCTCGTTGGTTTTCTTGGTGTTCAGAGTCAGATTGTTCTCTGAGCACCAATCAGCCAGCTTCAGGACCTCCTCTCTGTAGGCGGCCTCGTCGCCCCTGGAGATGAGACCGACCACAGCGGTATCGTCGGCGTACTTGATGATCCGGTTGTGGTTGTGGATCGGTCTGCAATCGTGGGTGTAGAGGCAGAAGAGGAGGGGGCTCAGCACACAGCCCTGTGGGGAGCCGATGCTCAGCGTGCGGGTGGAGGAGAGGTGGGGGCCAACTTTCACAGCCTGGGGTCGGTCGGTCAGGAAGTTGTTAATCCAGGCACATGTGAGAGGGGGGGGTCCAAGGGAGCCCAGTTTGATGATGAGTCTGTCCGGGAGGATGGTGTTAAAGGCCGAGCTGTAATCCACAAAGAGCATCCGGACGTAGCTCTGCTGCTGCTCCAGGTGGTTCACAGCAGAGTGGAGAGCCATGGCAACGGCGTCCTCTGTGGAACGGTTGGCCCGGTATGCAAACTGTTGGGGATCCAGGTGTGGGGGGAGACAGTCCTTGATGTGCTGAAGAACCAGCTTCTCAAAGCATTTCATGATTACCGGAGTGAGGGCCACTGGGCGGTAATCATTCAGGCTGGTGATGGCAGACTTCTTCGGCACCGGGATGATGGTGGAGGTTTTCAGGCGGGACGGAACGGTGGCTTGGGCCAAGGACAGGTTGAAGAGCCTGGTGAAGGTCAGGGCGAGCTCGCCCGCGCATGCTTTTAGCACCTTGCCAGGGACTCCGTCTGGGCCTGCGGCCTTCCTGGGGTTCACTGCAAGGAGCACCTTCCTGACGTTGAGCTCCTGGACAGTGAGTGGGAGGGTGTCAGCGCTGGGTGGGGGAGGGGACAGGGCAGGGACAGGGGAGGGCCGCTGGGATTCTCCAAACCAAGCAAAGAAGCTCAGTCTACATCTAAATTAATGTGTTTAATTTATTTCTATATAAGATATATTCGTAGATATAGGTCCATTCACCAAAGAAAAAAGAAAGCAGACAGTTTATCTCAATAAGGTTATTTGATCAGTATTTCATAACTATGAGATATCTTGTAATTATGAGATCTTTTCTCATAATTACAAGATACAATCTCATAATTATGAGATCTTGTCTATATATTTGGTCATGATTGCTTGAGCCAGTAATGAAGCGTCTCTCAGAAAACTGGTTTTCATGATTACTTCTTCAGAATATCTGCATCAGTTCCAGTGAAGAGTTCTCTGCAGGTCTGACCTGATACTCATTGGTGCTCCGCTCCCATTTTCCACTTCATCAATAAAGTACCCAGCTATAACCCTGGGATTACTCCTTGTGCAGTAAGCATGCAGCCATGTGACCATGCATGAAAATCCATCAACGGCTCCATTAATACAGATTCCGTATGGTTTTAGTTTTGACTTTGGCACCTGGTCGTTTTAAATGATTCTGAACCCTCAGCTGTGTTCCTTGTGGATCTAGGACTTTGAGAAGGTACCGGCGGACATTTATTTGGGACTCCACCATGCCAGCTGGAATGGATTTCAGATGAATTAATTTATAACCATAAAGCATCCTGTGCTGGTTTAATTGCTCCTGCAGGAGCAGTGTGATTTTAAACTAGTCAGGGTGGAACAATTGTAAAGACTTACTGCGCAATGCTGACAAACTAAAACTGAATCCATCCACATTGAGGAATCTCAGTATTTTCCAGTGTTGCATGCCTAAAAGGAAATAAAGCATATTAAATCTGACAACCCACTCATTGTTGACGCTTCATGTAGCATAGCTCAACATTGACTGTCCTTCCTGATCTCCTAAATATGAAATATTATCTCATAATTATGACATCTTATTTTGTAATTAGATAAGATTTCATAATATTGAGATCAGGATCTCATAATTCCAAATTCGGTATCTCGCAATTATGAGATCTTATCTTGTAATTATGAGAAAAGACTGTCAGATTTTTTTTTTTTAATGCAGCACAGCATAAGGGGTGAATGCAATACATTTCTGTAGGTTCAAGATTTGCATATGAATATAAAATGTATATATAGATATAGAATGTAGAAATAGATCCAACATATAAATGTTGACATTATGTTATTATTATGTTATTATTTTCTTATATTTATTATGTTTTTATAGAACATAAGAGGGTGACCACTTGCATAGAGGATCATCTTTTCACAAAAAAAACAAACAGCAATGCCCGTGGACACAAAGCAAATTGCATAAAATTTTAACATTATATTAAATCTAATAATAATTATATATATATATATATATATATATATATATATATATATATATATATATATATATATATATATATATATATATATATATATATATATATATATATATATATATTTATTTATTTATTTATTTATTTATTAAATGCAATAATATACATAAATACATGATTTAGATTTCACATTTAGCTACGAAATGTTAGAAAAAAAGTACAAAATGTAAAAAAAAAAGAGTAACAGAAGTGTGATAGTGAATTCAGTTGAATTCAGCCCTCCATAGTTTCCTACAACCTATAGTTGAATCGTATCTGAAACACTTCGGGTTCAGATGGATGACCAGCTACCAAGTCTCTGCAGAGCGAAGCGACCGACTGCAGATTATTCGATTCAGGGCTGTTTGGAGCAACAGTAGATCTGCAGGACTGGACTTTGGTTCCCCTGGATTAACCGATTGATGCGAGTTTGGTTCTCAGTGAATCGATGCTCTGATCAGCTGAGTTGGCAAAAAGCAGCTTGGCCCCTCGGGGACCATCATCAATTCCTCTAATCAAAGGATTACTGAGGGCTTTTAAGCAGAACGACAAGGCCGGTCTGCAGCATTGATCTGAATGGATTTTACTATAATGTGGTTTGTGGTAACTCTGCGGTTACATGCCTGCCTCCATCCATCGCCTCGGTAAGGATGCAGCTCAATGACTGTGTTAAATAACTGACAGAGCGGCGGAGGGAGGCTGTTAAAGAAGATGTGGGAAAAAACTGCAGGAAAGATGCTGATCCTCACAAAGTGAAGCAGACTTCGCTCTGGACCAGAACACACCTGGAGTCTGATGAATGACTCCATCATAGGTGTTAATCAGAGAAGGTCCCAGCAGGATCACCTGGTGACCCTGTCCTTCTTTTCTTTTCTTGTATTTTTTTTTTTTTTTTTTTGCATATAAAGAGAAGGTTTCACAGATCAAAATCATGCTTTGAAGAATCCGTGAATATAATGCATAATTCAGTGCAGGAGGTCATTGCCGACCTAACAGCAACAATTACCTCTTTTAAATTTTGTTGGTGTTTTAGATTTATGAATTAGAAAAGAGGTCTAATGTCTATTACAATTTTAAAATACTCAAGTTATCCCAGAATAAGAGCTAAAACTGACATTTGTTTCCTAAATTCTGAAGCCATGTGTTCTTACTGCTTTGAACCTTTGTTCCATACAGGGACCCCATATATCAGCTGCACTACAAGTGAGCATCAGAAAGCTTGTTCAGGTTTGTTCATTCATATCATTTCTTGCCAGTGACTCGATCCAGATGTGTCCTCCAGTGGTTAATAAAACATCCATGTAAGTTTAACGTTCATCCCCAGCTGACTGCCAGGTTACAGTCTGTCTCTGCATGGTTGTCTGTCCTGTGCCCAGGCTCTGTCACACCTCCAAAAGAATTTACATTCCCTATGTTTGTTTTTCCAACTTTTTCTCATCAAAATGACAAAGGATGATGTATTTCTATTGTGGTTTTTAATTGCTTAACTAATAATCGTCCTGTTTATTTAACAAACAGAGATTTGGGAGATGTTTAGTGCATACAATATTGTTATATCTAACCTTAACAGTAAGGACAAATAAAAAAAACATCTTTAGCTACTTTATATCTATGTTTTTATATGCTATATTTTTTTGAATAATTGACAGAACATGCAAAACATTTTAGGTCAGCGACCCTAAAACAAAAATATTACAGCACATAATTTTGGCTAGATTACTTTTTACTCCCCCTTAATGTTCTTTAAGGAGTTTACTTTTCCTTTCATGCCTCACACCGGAGGCTCGCTGCCTCCTTCATCCATGTCACTGTTCAAACAATAACTATTTCCGTAAAGAAATAAAATGCAAAGTTTGCTGATGTTAAATTACTTAAAATAGCAACTTAAATAGATTTATATTAAACCACAGGTAGTTGAGTCGTTATCTACTGCAGGTTATATATTAACTGCCTGTAACATTCCAGCTAAATCTTACATCAAACTCATGAACTGTACCTTATATTCTGTTAGATTTTATCAAGAAATGAAAAAAGTGGTTTCAGATCTGATGTCTTTATGCAATGTGTCCCCTTATAAATGTTTTTTGGGTTTGTTTACTCCCAGTTGTCAGATTCATGTTACTTCTGAGGGTACTGTCCCTTTAAATGCCCTTATAAAGGGAAACCTCTGCGCATGCGCACTCGCGCAGTTCAGAACTACATGCGTCAAGTTTTTAGAGCTAAACTTTTTTAAAGATTCGAGTTTTTAGGACATGGTAAGTTACTAAACTTGACTTTTCATCTTTTCTATAAGTAAAAAAGGTTTTTTAACGTGAAATTTAAGAGGAATGCGGTTTTATAAGAGCGACAGGAAATCAGTTTATAGGAGATAAATGAGTATTTATTAACTGTCACAAATGTTTACTGGACTGTTTCTGCTCTTCTAACTATTCACTAATAAACTTTTCCTTATTGAAGTCCATATTTATGGGTTTTTTTCCACTTTAGCGAATATATATATATTCATTTTTTTTTAACGCATAATGAAGTAAAGGCGATTCTGCATTAGTTTTTTTCCCTTACATTTGACCATTTTATTGTTTTTCTTTGGTTCTGGTTACACCAGTATGGGTTATTTCTTGTGTCGTACTGGTTCTACTGGTTGGAGTCTGTCATGGCATGTGTTCTCCACCCAGTTTCTCCGCTTATTGTTTTAAGTTTTCCTCTATCGGTTAGTTAATGCAAACACTTCTGGTTGAACTCTGATCATTTTATCCTAAAATCTGACCTTTGTACTCAACACTTACTGAAAAATATCCACTGATTTTAATGTAAGATCAGCAGACTGGGTCAGGCTAACGGTCCAGCACTGTGCAAAAGTCTTAAACCAGCTCTCAGCTGCTTCTAAGCAGTGATTTATCCCAAATAAGGAGCTGACTGCGAGTTTATTCACAGAAATAACTCCAGAAGCATGAAAAGATGTGTTGCTTTTTATCTTGCTGCGCTGATTGGAAGTAATTTAGTTTTTAGAGGAGAACAGCTTCTATTTCCTGTCTGGCTTCCTTTTAAACAATAAATACCCAGAAATTCCCCAAAATTAAAAATCATCAGTTTCTGTTTCAGTCATTAAAGCCCAAACAGACTCCTCATTATTTCTGCAGCTCCACAAAAGAATATTTTGAAAATTAGGGTTGCAAAACAATCACATATGTATCATGATTGTATTATTACTGTACATGATGTCAAGGGAACCAGCACAGGGGGGAACCAGACACAGGGTGGAACCATACATAGGGTGGAACCAGACACCGGGGGGAACCAGCACAAGGGGGGACCTGCACAGGGTGGAACCAGCACAGGGTGGAACCAGACACAGGGGGGAACCTGCACAGGGTGGAACCAGCACAAGGGGGAATCTGCACAGGGGGGAACCAACAAAGGGTGGAACCTGCACAGGGGGGACCTGTACGGTGGGGGAAGTACAGGGGGAGAAACAGCACAGGGTGGAACCAGACATAGGGGGGAACCTGCACAGGGGGGAACCTGTACGGTGGGGGAAGTACAGGGGGAGAAACAGCACAGGGTGGAACCAGACATAGGGGGGAACCTGCACAGGGGGGAACCTACACAGGGTGGAACCAGCACAAGGGGGAATCTGCACAGGCAGGACCAGCACAGGGAGGAACCAACAAAGGGTGTGTAGCAGCTCCCCAGCAGTGAATGAAATTTCAGCGGTCTCGACAGGTGATTTTCAATGTTTATTTTCTTTGATGCGGATCATCTCAGTCATCAATGTCACCGTGAAAACTAAACAAATACAAATATTAGAATATAAACATAAACTTACAACACACAAACGAAATAAAACGTACCTCGCTGCTTTCACCAGGGAACGCTAAGAATCACAATGCAAGCACGGCTCTGAGGGTTATTGTCGGCATACATTGATACAGCGGCCTTTATAGGGCCTGTCCTCATTAAGCTGCGGCAGCCCGGGAGGTACATAACAAAGAAAATTTTAAAACATGCGATTACAATAAACAAAACACAATACAAAACAGTGGTAATCAAAACAGACAAATATAATCAAACAATCTGCAATCCTATAAATAATTTACAATAACTATATCCTATAAATAGTTAAATATAAATAATTTACAATAAATATATCCTATAAATAGTTAAATATAAATAGTTACAAGTTTAAATAGTTAAAGAAACTTAATTTTAATTGTTAACTACCCATTACACTCCCACCAATAATGCATGAACTATTACCCCACAATCATGCATTATTTTAAACCATGCAGATCATTTAAACATATTCGTCTGTGTACATTACGTTTAAATGTCACTTTCTAATAACACTACCAATTTTTGCACCGGTCTTTCTATTACTGAGCTCTTTGAGATAATATCCCTTCCAGATCTCTGTTCTCCTGTTCTCACCTTCACTCTTCGAACCAAACCATCACCATCAACCATCGTTTCCACAACACGACCCAATAGCCACCTATTTCTTGGGAGAAAATCTTCTTTGACTATTACAACATCATTTACCTTTATATTGCGCCGAATTACATGCCACTTTTGTCTAATGGAAATATTCTGGAGGTATTCCCTCTTCCATCGACTCCAAAACTGTTCGACCAGAAACTGTACCCGGCGCCAACGTTTTGAGGAATAAATATCTTCCCTCACAAATGTTCCTGCAGGAGGCAAGGCAGACTCAGATTTCATTTGAAACAAATGATTAGGTGTTAAAGGTTCAAGAGAAGCTGGGTCATTTATTCCCTTTAATGTTAAAGGAACCAGCACAAGGGGGGAACCAGACACAGGGGGGAACCAGACACAGGGTGGAACCTGCACAGGGTGGAACCAGCACAAGGGGGAATCTGCACAAGGGGGAATCTGCACAGGCAGGACCAGCACAGGGAGGAACCAACAAAGGGTGGAACCAGACACAGGGGGAAACCAGCACAGGGGGGAACCAGCACAGGGTGGAACCAGACACAGGGTGAAACCAGACACAGGGGGGAACCAGCACAGGGAGGAACCAACAAAGGGTGGAACCAGCACAGGGGGGAACCAGCACAGGCTGGAACCAGCACAGGGTGGAACCAGACACAGGGTGGAACCAGACACAGGGGGGAACCAGCACAGGGGGGAACCAGCACAGCGTGGAACCAGACACAGGGTGGAACCAGACACAGGGGGGAACCAGCACAGGGGGGAACCAGCACAGCGTGGAACCAGACACAGGGGGGAACCAGCACAGGGGGGAACCAGACACAGGGTGGAACCAGACACAGGGGGGAACCAGCACAGGGGGGAACCAGCACAGGGTGGAACCAGACACAGGGTGGAACCAGACACAGGGGGGAACCAGCACAGGGGGGAACCAGCACAGCGTGGAACCAGACACAGGGTGAAACCAGACACAGGGGGGAACCAGCACAGGGGGGAACCAGCACAGGGTGGAACCAGACACAGGGTGGAACCAGCACAAGGGGGAATCTGCACAAGGGGGAATCTGCACAGGCAGGACCAGCACAGGGAGGAACCAACAAAGGGTGGAACCAGCACAGGGGGGACCTGCGAAGGGGGGGAACCAGCACAGGGGGGAACCTGCACGGTGGTTACAGGGGGAGAAACAGCACAGGGTGGAACCAGACATAGGGGGGAACCTGCACAGGGGGGAACCAGCACAGGTTGGAACCAGACACAGGGGGGAACCAGACACAGGGGGGAACCAGCACAGGGGGGAACCAGCACAGGGGGGAACCAGCACAGGGTGGAACCAGACACAGGGGGGAACCAGCACAGGGGGGAACCAGCACAGGGGGGAACCAGCACAGGGTGGAACCAGACACAGGGGGGAACCAGCACAGGGGGGAACCAGCACAGGGTGGAACCAGACACAGGGTGGAACCAGACACAGGGGGGAACCTGCACAGGGGGGAACCAGCACAGAGTGGAACCAGCACAGGGTGGAACCAGACACAGGGTGGAACCAGACACAGGGGGGAACCAGCACAGGGGGGAACCAGCACAGGGTGGAACCAGACACAGGGTGGAACCAGATACAGGGGGGAACCTGCACAGGGTGGAACCAGACACAGGGGGGAACCAGCACAGGGGGGAACCAGCACAGGGTGGAACCAGACACAGGGTGGAACCAGACACAGGGGGGAACCTGCACAGGGGGAAACCAGCACAGGGTGGAACCAGCACAGGGTGGAACCAGACACAGGGTGGAACCAGACACAGGGGGGAACCAGCACAGGGGGGAACCAGCACAGGGTGGAACCAGACACAGGGTGGAACCAGACACAGGGGGGAACCTGTACAGGGTGGAACCAGCACAGGGGGGAACCAGCACAGGGTGGAACCAGCACAGGGGGAACCAGACACAGGGGGGAACCAGCACAGGGTGGAACCAGACACAGGGTGGAACCAGACACAGGGGGGAACCTGCACAGGGGGGAACCAGCACAGGGTGGAACCAGCACAGGGTGGAACCAGACACAGGGTGGAACCAGACACAGGGGGGAACCAGCACAGGGGGGAACCAGCACAGGGTGGAACCAGACACAGGGTGGAACCAGACACAGGGGGGAACCTGCACAGGGTGGAACCAGCACAAGGGGGAATCTGCACAAGGGGGAATCTGCACAGGCAGGACCAGCACAGGGAGGAACCAACAAAGGGTGGAACCAGCACAGGAGGGACCTGCGAAGGGGGGGAACCAGCACAGGGGGGAACCTGCATGGGGGGGGGGAAGTACAGGGGGAGAAACAGCACAGGGTGGAACCAGACATAGGGGGGAACCTGCACAGGGGGGAACCAGCATGGGTTGGAACCAGACACAGGGGGGAACCAGCACAGGGTGGAACCAGACACAGGGTGGAACCAGACACAGGGTGGAACCAGACACAGGGTGGAACCAGACACAGGGGGGAACCAGCACAGGGGGGAACCAGCACAGGGTGGAACCAGACACAGGGTGGAACCAGACACAGGGGGGAACCAGCACAGGGGGGAACCAGCACAGGGTGGAAGCAGCACAAGGGGGGAACCAGCACAGGGGGGAACCAGCACAGGGTGGAACCAGACACAGGGTGGAACCAGACACAGGGGGGAACCTGCACAGGGGGGAACCAGCACAGGGTGGAACCAGCACAGGGTGGAACCAGACACAGGGTGGAACCAGCACAGGGGGGAACCAGCACAGGGTGGAACCAGACACAGGGTGGAACCAGACACAGGGGGGAACCTGCACAGGGGGGAACCAGCACAGGGTGGAACCAGCACAGGGTGGAACCAGACACAGGGTGGAACCAGACACAGGGGGGAACCAGCACAGGGGGGAACCAGCACAGGGTGGAACCAGACACAGGGTGGAACCAGACACAGGGGGGAACCTGCACAGGGTGGAACCAGCACAGGGGGGAACCAGCACAGGGTGGAACCAGCACAGGGGGAACCAGACACAGGGGGGAACCAGCACAGGGTGGAACCAGACACAGGGTGGAACCAGACACAGGGGGGAACCTGCACAGGGGGGAACCAGCACAGGGTGGAACCAGCACAGGGTGGAACCAGACACAGGGTGGAACCAGACACAGGGGGGAACCAGCACAGGGGGGAACCAGCACAGGGTGGAACCAGACACAGGGTGGAACCAGACACAGGGGGGAACCTGCACAGGGTGGAACCAGCACAAGGGGGAATCTGCACAAGGGGGAATCTGCACAGGCAGGACCAGCACAGGGAGGAACCAACAAAGGGTGGAACCAGCACAGGAGGGACCTGCGAAGGGGGGGAACCAGCACAGGGGGGAACCTGCATGGGGGGGGGGGAAGTACAGGGGGAGAAACAGCACAGGGTGGAACCAGACATAGGGGGGAACCTGCACAGGGGGGGAACCAGCATGGGTTGGAACCAGACACAGGGGGGAACCAGCACAGGGTGGAACCAGACACAGGGTGGAACCAGACACAGGGTGGAACCAGACACAGGGTGGAACCAGACACAGGGGGGAACCAGCACAGGGGGGAACCAGCACAGGGTGGAACCAGACACAGGGTGGAACCAGACACAGGGGGGAACCAGCACAGGGGGGAACCAGCACAGGGTGGAAGCAGCACAAGGGGGGAACCAGCACAGGGGGGAACCAGCATAGGGTGGAACCAGCACAGGGGGGAACCAGCACAGGGGGGAACCAGCACAGGGGGGAACCAGCACAGGGGGGGAACCAGCAGTGTCGGCTAGAGAAGGAGAGTAGAATGGTTTCTAGTTGAGTACAGAGCTTGAAATGTTGCCGCTGACTTGCTGCCAAAAGATAATAAAAAACTATGAAGGTATTGGTTAAATGCTGTAAAATGAAGGAACACGTCAGAAACTGTTATAAAACATGTTCATGTATCAAGAGCACATTTTATACCAGGAAGGTTTAGGGAAATAACGTGTTTGTTTAATTTAGTTTGAATAAAGTCAACCAGCCAATCAAGTACAGTTAAACATCAAATTTACTCTTTGGTTTAAAATGAGCGAAACCTTCCACATGTTATCTGGCTTTGGCCCAGCTGGGCAGGGCTTTGGATTACCCTCGGTTTCTCTATATTCTCTATGATTATCCCTCTGATGCCCTCACTGCGTTTTTAACCAGCTAGGTCAAAGGTTAAAGTCAGGCCACCCAGCCATTGAGTGAGTGAGTCTGGATCGATTGATCCGGTTCCATTTGATCAAGTTAACTTTCACCGTCCCTGAAAGTGAATATTCTGACATATTCAGACATAATCACATTTTCTAGAGCCGGGAAAATCTTTCTGCCTCCAGCTAGGCTCCGCCCACAGATTTATGTCTCAATGTTTACCAGCTTAGAAGGAGCCTGATAGTAAATGCAAATGACTGAACCTGCCTCTAAAGAACTCAATGAATTGGTTACTGGTTCATTGGTGTGATTCACGCCCGCTTTTCTTTTAATAGAAAAGGTGATAAGATGTGTTTATTTCCTCCAGAGCAAAGATGGATGAGGATGCGTTTGAGGTCCCAGAGAGGACGGAGTTCCGCTACCTGGTTCAGGATGACGATGAGGAGGAGGAAGTTCAGTATGTCCGTCACAGACACTACATCAGCCCCTTCCTAGTGCTGTCCAAACGCTGCATCTTCCTCATCTGCCTGGGCGTACTCGCCATGCTCGCCCTGGCCGCCTACCTGGTCTCCGTGGCACAGACCCAGCTGCCTGGACGGCCCCAGGTGTTGACAGACTGCGGGGAGTTCAGGGGAAATCACGTGAGTTTTGACTCAACAGGCTGGAAGACCAATAAGTCACCTTAAATATAAATAATTTAGAAGAAATATTTGCTTTGTGTTTGGAGAACGTCTTCCAGAAATATATATCTATATTGCCAGCAGACCAATATGCAGCAGTATTTTCTACTGATGTCGGCTTAAATTTCAACATGTTTTTTTTTTTATGTCAGGCTCAGTTTCATTTCCCTTTTCAGGACAGAGCAGTTGAACTTTTTGCTCCTTAGCAGAAACTAACAAAGTAGTGCTGGTAGGGTTACCATGTTTGAGTCTAATATTGATCTGAAGGCCGCATACTCTTCACATACAAGCACAATATTTCATCTTAGTTGAATTTTTATTTAAAGCTAAACTTTATAATATATTGTGAGGAAAAATAACAGGTTTGAGGGGAAAAAAAGTCATTCTCTAATCTATGTTTGTTTCCACGTGTTAGAAATACCGTTATAGACGGCAAAGACAGCAAAATATTTCATTCAGATGTAAAACCTCAGAACTGGCCAAAGTTCCTGAACTAAACGCTCACATCTCTCCAGTCAGCAGGAGGACATTTTGTTCTATTATTGCTTCAGGCACAGAACACATTTTTTTAGATGGAAATTTAGAAAAAAAAGAAGCAACCCAGAAATGAAACTGCTTAATCAACAAAGGTTTCGAAAGTAAGTTCTCAGATTTAGTTGTTGTATCTTTTTCATTTTGTGTTTTCCTGTTTTTTTTTTTTGGTGATTTCTGTGTTTAAGAATGAGTTTTAGGAATTGCTTCTTTTAATTTTGTGTTTCAGACATTTTCTTTACTGCAAGCCCAATACAAACTCTCAGTCTTGACTAATAAAATGTTTTACCGACGTCCAGCAGACTAGTGGAAATGCATCTTGGTCCTCACCCCAGAGGAAAGCCCCGCCCCCAGAAGTGAAGAGAATGTCTGTGTCTGAACGTCCGCACTAACCCCTCCATCCCTAGATGCAGCGGGGACTATGCAGTGGATTTTATGTCCCACAATTGGGAAATTGTGGTGTTTACAGCATCAAAGGTTTGCAAGTGGTTTGCAGCTTAGAAAAGTGTATAAAAATAGGAAAATAAAACAATGCGGTATTGTACAGTGTTTTTACAATATAATTACAGTATCTGAAGAATAAAAAAAATCAATATGAGCTGTGGACATTTTTACAGCAATGGTTATTTAAAAAATAGCAGCGACACAAAATACATGCAAATGACAGCAGCGTGTTATTTAACTGAAAAAGACAGAAACTGTTCAAAAATCAGCATCAATGTAGGGAGGCAGAGTTACGTGACCAACGAGGAGCGAAAAGTAGTGATCATCCGTCTGAACGGTCAGTTAACTGTGTTCACTATATAGTGATTGAGGGATTTAGAGGTTAGGGGGGACGTTCGGACACAACCAATGTGATCTGGAAAACAGTTTGGAATCCCACATCCTCTGTATCTGCTCCGCCCCGTTCCACCTTCAGACCGCCTGAGCAAAGCAACACCTCCATGGTTCCTCCCGCCACGGAGCTTAAGGAGAGAATGCGCCATATTATTTGTTTATTCATGGAGCAAAACATGCAGTAATTAATGCTTAAGTTAATATGACATAATATGACATATTTAAAAAAATCCCCATCAAATGTTTCAGCCCAAATATTTTCTTTTCGTTCTGAACCTGTTAACCTTCCAAACTAAGTATCTCTTCATCTAAGCCTGGGATTAGAAGTTTATTTATAAGATGTTAGACTCACTCTGGGAAGGTTTTGTGACTGGATTTGATTAAACTTTTAAGCCTCTCTGTATAGAATAAATATTTTGACCGAGATGAGAAATCTGCTTGCTGGTATATTGAAGTACCAATAGTATAAATAAACAGTCTTAGTTTCAGAAATATATTATCATTTATAATATCTATTAGCTTGGCTCAGTATTTGGAAGGTGAGGGATGGAGAAGACGTATGTGGACGATGATGTTCGGAGGAGTAGTGGTGGATGTAGAACAGTTCTGAATGATTAATCAGACTGCAATACTCCGCAGGGCGTACCTGAGCGGGGCAGAGCGGTGATGGAGGATGTGGAAGCAAGGGGTTAGGGTGCATTTGGTCCCGTTTGGGGACATATTATTAGAACATCTGATTTTTCTAAGGCATTGTGTTAAATGCAAACAAAGTTACAGTAAAGGTAATGTATTTTTATTAAATAAAGTTGTAATTTAGAATTTCATTATAGTCTATAGCCTAGCAGCGGAGTTCTTGTCAAATAAAGAAACTGAGACATTTAGGGAGTAATTTTACTTATTTAAAGGGGTAAAAAACAATGGGGAAAAAGTCGTTATTGGCAAAAATAAATAACTTTCACTGGAAATTTAGACTAAGATATATTTAGATATTCTAAAGTTAGAAAATTGCAAGAAAACCAGATTTTAAATCAGATCTTAGAAGTCCTCTTAGGTTTCAGAGTTTGTTTATTTTATTTATTTTGTGGATATTAATGCTCAAACAGTAACAGTTGGTTTAAAGATTTTAGTAATTCTCAATTTACATCAATAGATTTGACCATTATTATTGCGGAGGCTGTGTGCTTCAAATTGTGAATAAATATCTATGCGTCCATCTGTGCTTTGCAGAAAAATGGAGCCTACTCCTTTAAGGGCATTCCCTACGCGGCTCCTCCGGTGGGGAACCGGCGCTGGGCTCCTCCGTCTGACCCGGTATGTGGGCAGGGTACGATGGACGCCACCCGCTTCCGCAGCATGTGCCCTCAGGCGCGGCCGTTGTCCAGCAGTGGGAAGGTGATGGGCCAAGAGGACTGCCTGTTCGTCAACGTGTGGACACCCACGCTGCAGCGCGACGCCGGCCTGCCCGTCATGGTCTGGATCCACGGAGGATACCTGCATATGCTCAGTGGCGGGGAGCCGGGCTACTCGCCCACAGAGAAGCTCGCCGCCGATACTCAAGTGGTTTATGTTAGCTTTAACTATAGACTCAGCGCTTTCGGCTTCCTGGCTTTGGAGGCGTTGAGGGAAGGTTCTCCGCGAAACACGTCAGGTTAGTCTGTTGTTCCACAGGTTTCACTAAAGGCCAGATCACAACCAATCCGAATATGCGTCTGATCCGACAGTGATGTTTACCACCCATTGAAAGTCAGTTGGGTTGATTACCTGCAGGGGGCAGTGTAGCTCCGACTGAGATAGAGCCCAGGTTAACTTTGGACAGACTACAGCAATTCCACAGCAATTTCATGGGTCTGACAGGAAGAAAAGTAAAACACATTCCCTTTGGGGGAAAATACCAAATAAAATCAGTTTGGAGTCACGTATCACGTATTATACAGTAAGCAGGACAGACTAGTGCAAATTAAACATTAAAATATAAAACTTTACCCATGATAGGAGCTCAGGAGCACAGGAAATGGATCAAGTAGTGATCTTTTACTCCAAAATAATGAGTGGCAGACAGAGCAGGTAAGCGCAGCATATTTCTCTCATCTCTTTATGTAAAAAGGAAAGAACAACTTTGATAAACTTCATATATGCATGTTGCACTACTCACTTTGACTGATTATTGATCTGCCGACTGTTTATTCACAGCACCAATTGTTTACATTTACATCTGCAATAACGTACTTTAACTGTAATATGCAATAACCTTCCACTGCACTTTAATTTAGATAGCTTCTTGCTAAACTTTATTTATTCATTTTATAGTAAAACCCATCTGTATATTATGCTATTGTACATAACTGTAAAAAAACTTTTTTTTAATAGTAATATCCGCCCGTATATTATATTCTGTACATATCCAGCTGTAAGTTTAGTTCATAACACTAGTGATCTATATATTATATCCATTATTTATAATGGTATTCATCTCTATACTCATTCAGTAGAACCATGTCCTGTATTTATGGAACCATTATTTATCCTTCACTGCTGCTATTACACTTCTGGTTAGACCTAAACTGCATTTCGTTGCCTTGTACCTGTACCTGTGTAATGACAATAAAGCTGAATCTAATCTAAACTAATTGTTAGCTTCAAAAAATTGTGAGTTCATATAGGACAAAAAAATGAATGTGACACACCAAGGGATTTTCAAACACAGCTTCCTGCAGGAGAAAGGCTGCCTGCTCACATTTCAGCACCTTTCTACCTGCTCCCTTCACAGTAGAGCCTTTTATTAACAGATCACAACAGGATGGGGTGGGTCCTAAGACAGAATGACCCTGTAATGACCAATCAGCTGGAGGCAGGTCTTCAATGTTTCATACGTACCCACACCAACTGTCTTCAATAGACCTCACATTTCCCCCTGTTGTGCATATAAACATCAGCACATAGCACTTCTAAAAAGATTTTTACTACATACATCATGAATGCATTGCAGAGTTAGACCTAAACTGCATTCCGTTGCCTTGTACCTGTACATGTGTAATGACAATAAAGTTGAATCTAATCTAATCTAATCTTTCTCTGAGAATCACCTCTCTGCCTCAGTTAGCATAAAAACCATCCCACGGCGTCTATTGCTGGGTTTTTTTTCTTTAGACAAAGATCTCGTTATGTTTTTAACATTCTCTATCTGTTCTGGTTTGAGATGCTGCACAGACTCGTTAAGTAGAGCTTTGCTTTATAGAATGCACCGCTGGTTTTCTATTTTTTTTATAACTTTTCTTTATCTGTCCAAGTCTAATGTGGGAAAATATTTACATTTGTGTGGCACAGTGACAGAAGTGAAACAAATCTTGAGTAGATCTGCCCACCCTGCCTAGTCTGAGCCTCTCTATATGCAGTCAATGTGACATAGAAAAAAAATAGAATCAGAGATTATAAAGTAATACGCAGCTGGTGTGTTCATGCCTTAAAAAATTGGGCCGAGCAAGTTCTGAGTTAAACTCTGCATCTTTGTGCTCATGAATTAATTTCTCCAGAAATCTGAACTCAAAGGTTTTGTTTTCTGGTTTGTTCTTCTCTCTGAGCTGAAATCCCAGCTTCCCTTCTGGGCAAATTAATAAATGTTGTTGTTTCTTTTTCTAACAAGCTCAGTGAAGTTTTAAGAAGTAACTCAGTTCACTAACGGCCTGTTTTACACTGCAGCGGCACTCTGCTGTGTTAAAGAACTTCTAATGGGCGCGATGGCCTTTTTATCAGGAGACCTTTTAATATTTATGTTGTTTACATTGTGTTCCTGCAGCCTGAAAACACACCTCCATTAACATATGAATACTTAATGAAGGTTAATGCGATGTGGACAAATGGAGCTCATTTCCAGCTTAATGTTTGCATGTTGGGAGAGAGGCTGGGGGACTTCTGTTACATAACCCTGGTGTGACCGTTATGTGAAGTGACCCGGTAAATGACGTTATAATGATGATGATGATGATGATGCATGCCACTGAAGTCGTTTTTCCTCCTCCATCAGCTGCCTCTCCCACACTCTCCTTTGTAATTCTGATTCCTTCTGATTCTCCCGGCCCATTTCTGTTCTCCCTCAGCTGTAAACTCGTTGAATGTAGCTCATCTGCTGATCTGGTTTCATTTCTAACCGTGGAAGGAAAAAAGAAAAAAATGGGGCCACCAGAAAGAAATTCATATCAAATCAGGTCATCAGAGTAACTGATGGCTTTTTGTGGCCTCTACAGGGAACTATGGCTTCCTGGACCAGATCGCAGCTTTAAAGTGGGTCCAGAAGAACATCCGTGGTTTTGGAGGAGATCCTGGAAAGGTCACCATATTTGGACATAGTTCAGGTATGAAAGCACACAAAAAAAAAATGACATAAACTTTGTAACTGCATGCAGAAGTAATCACACCTTCAGTCCACCAGCATCACAGGATGAAGTGCAAACAGGAAATCCTTCCTGACCCAAATAATAATGGAGACGCTGAGACTTCAGCAGGAAATGAAGCAATGGGCTACGTCCGTTTAAACTTGGGTCATTGTTCTGATTTATTTTAGGGATAATCAAAACAAAAGTACCTTTGTTAACTAGAAGTTCAGCATGAATCTTAAATGTTTTCCTTCTTATTCTGCCAACATTCCTGCAAATCAAAGCAGCCAAACTTCCTCTAATCCTTTGCAGCAGATTGGATCAATACTTCTCCAGGGTTTCTGCAGTAGTTTCATTTTATTTGGACTTTTATCTCCTAGAGTCCAGCCAAATACCCAACCATTTCTGACCTATAACTTATTTATTCTATAAACTCAAGAGATGACCTAGAGCTGCAGATGCACAACAAAAAGAGACAAATATAACCTGGATCTTTCTCTTTTACAGCAGCCTTTTACAAAATCTGAGCTGGTAGAAAAATCATTGAAAACCTTTCCTGTTTTTCCTTTGACATACAGGACGGCCATGTTTGAATCCCTATTTCTACTCTACAACCTCTAACTTTAGTAAAATAAGTAAAATAAAAGGCTAAATCAGAAGCATGTTTTAAATGAAAGGAAATTAAGGAGCTGCCCCTTTAGTGGCTTCATCTAAGAGAGAAACGCAACAAAAAGAGAGAGACAGTAAAAGCTTAGACAATAGCTATGTCTATAACCTCTTTTACACTGATAATCCTATGGTTTACTACCCAGGTAATGGGATAGATTTATAAGCTTGTTTCCCCAGTATTCTGAAACCCCCGAAAGAAAATGCATAATAAGAACATACAAAGGGTTTCTCTCGTTACCTTCAGTGCTGATAAGCTATCAGTAAAACCTTAAATTTAAGGAGTTTGATATTTTATTTCTTATCAACCAGCTTGTGACCAGAGTTGCTTTTTACCTTTTCTAATAATTTAAAAATAAGCACTAAAAACTGATTTACAGTTATTATAATAACAAGGTGAGTACCAAACATGCTGGGTAAAGAGGGAGGGGGGAAAACAACATCCGGGGACTTTGTTCGTTCTCAGTACAGTACTAGGGCTGAGGTTGATGGCGTTTCACGAGCACAGAAGAATGCACAAGTACACATATTGAGAAAAGGCCTGAGCCTCTGGATGGGTTTAACGGCTCTTTTTTTGGATTCCCACTGATAGCTTAGCTAGCCTAGCAGCCAGACTGGCCGATCAGAGGGATTCTGACACTCTAAAAACATATTTAAAAGTATTTATAATATTGATCAACTAACTACACACTAGGGGTGGAACTGTTCACAAAATCTACGGTCTGTTTCGGTTTCACGGTTTCGATTCGGTTCGGTTTATGTTGATTGTTAGCCTGACATGTTGGTCATGTTGCTGTTAGCATAAACAAAACGTGTTGCACAATGCTTGCACACTGTTGCACTTTTATCCATAGCTTTCTTTCCGCCGTCATCGTAGGTCACTCTAAATGCAAAGTGGTCCCATACAGCAGACCTATAAAGTGCTGCTGGCGCGTCTTCCAACTCCTGTTCTTTCCCACTCGCCATACCCACACAATTCTCCACAACAACTGATTTTTTTCCCTGCTACACCCGGCTACGCTGCTTCGCTTCTTCTTCTTCTTGTTTACTACTGGTGGTTGGCTTTGGTCGCAGTACCGCCACCTTCTGCTCTGGAGTGGAAACGCTTCGCCTATGAGAAAAAGGAGCAGCGCATGAACCGAACGAAACACACGTGAACCGAACTGAGACAGTCGAACCGAACGGTTCGGACGGTTTTCATAAACCGTTCCATCCCTATGCAATATATATGTATATATTAGGGATGGGACGATTTATGAAAACCATCAGAACCGCCAGTGGGCCTCAGCAGATGGCCGCTCACACTGAGCCTGGTTCTGCTGGAGGTTTCTTCCTGTTCAAAGGGAGTTTTTCCTCTCCACTGTCGCTACAAGCATGCTTAGTGTGAGGGATTGTATTTGAGTCAATGAGTCGATGCAATCAACTGGTTTTCCTTAGATAGAAAACTTTGAACCAATTTGACTGGATGATCTGGTTGAACTGTAAAGTGCCTTGAGATGACGTGTTGTGAATTTGGCGCTATATAAATAAACTGAATTGAATAGAAAACATATTTATTGTGCAGGAATAAGGCCATAGCTCTGTTACACTGGTAGCAAAGTAATCAACATTTCGTTGTCAAGATTCACCTTGTGTTTTTTTGTGCAATGACAATAAAGGAGGTCTAAGTCTACACAGATCAAGTTTTGAGGTCTACTTTGCCCTATCAAAAACGTCTTTAAACGACGTCCTAATTAATGGATAATGATGGACTGACTGGCAGGAGCCAAAACTTCTCTATATCCCCTCCAGCAGGCAGCTCAAACAGGCCTGAACCCAGGGCTCTAAGCACCTGGGGCTCTAACCAGCACCATACTGATCTAACAGTGGGCTGTTTCTTGATCAACTGACTACACAGATGAAGTATTATGATGTACTTTCTTGCTTTAAAATATATAATTATTTTGCTAACATGCTAACCTCTCTTCTTTCTACACGGCCGGTCAAAAAGCAGCACCAAACAGAAGCTATGTTGGAACCCCTTTCAAATCACATCCATTCCTAGAGTGTAATGAGAGAAGAGTCTGTATTTCAATGAGCTAAACTGCAGCCTGTCTGTGTTTCCTTTGACTGCTGAAGGTGGGACTTCGGTGTGGACCTTAATGATGTCCCCGCTGGCCAAAGGTCTGTTTTATGCTGCCGTGGACATGAGTGGCTCGTACATACTCAATGCCACGCTGGAGCAAGCTGAATCAGACAACCTTGTGTTCCTGAAAAAGACAGGGTGCAAAGATCTGGCCTGCCTGCGAGGTCTCTCCGTGAAGCAGGTCCTGCAGGTAGGATGAAGATCGTCCATCTCTAAAGCTGTGGCAGGAGTCTGAGTGAAGGAGTTTTTTCTGTCAAAGCAGATAAGATATGCCAGTAATTAAAATTCTGTTATAATCGTCTTCGATTTTCTTTTTAATATTCAAAGATCTGAATAAAGAGCTTCTTCCTCAATTTCTCCTTCCACTCTACTGAAGGCGTTTGCTAAAATGTTAAAATGCTTTTTCATTTTTATGGATTATAAATGTCAGGTCCAGGTCTTTGCAGACCTGAACGTCGCCTAATAAATGGAAAGTGAAAATTACAGCCGTGCTTAAACACACATATTCCTTCATTCCGAGACTCCATTAAGGTTTCCTAAAGTGAACATTTGAAAAGCTTCAGTTCAACTTAATTCACTACGACCTCAGGATGACTTTAGAAAGTTTGTCTGTCTTCATCATTTGCTTTACCTTTATTATTAAGAAGTGCAGCAGCCGTCATGCTGCTTCTGTAGGTATTTAAAATGCAGCGTCTCAGGATAGCTGGAAAAAGTTATGCTTTTCATAGTTGTTTTTTTACTCCTCTTACATGGTTGATGTTGATGTACAATGGTGGGTTTTTCCTTTTTCTTTTTATTTAATTGTATTTCTTGATGAAAAATGTTTACAGTTTTTTTAGTATTCTATGTTTTTTAAAGGTGACCTGTCCAGGGTTTACCCCGCCTCTCGCTCATAGACAGCTGGAGTTAGGCACCAGCACCCCTCGCCACCCTGCTTAGGATAAGTGTGACAGGAAATGGATGGATGGATGTTTTTTCAAGTTGTTTTTAAATAATAATTTACCAAAACGTTTTTATTTATGTTTAGACTGTCAAGGTGGTCAGGGACCAAGTATGGTGTTTAGGGGCTTTCACAGGGTTCCTGCAGGTCCTTAAAAAGTCTTAAAAGGCATTTAATTCTTCAAAATAAAACTAAGGCCTTAATTGGTATTAAAATGTCTTAAATCAGTCTTTCGTAGGTCTTAATTTTTAAAACATCATAAATAGGATTATTTTTATTATGATTTATTTTTGTAATCGAAATAAAACATTAAAATTGACAATTTATTTTTTATTTCTTTAAAACAAAAAACCGCTCGCCATTATTGGTTCCGTCCCGATAGCGGAACCAATAAAGCGTTGTTGCGGCCGGGACATTTTGGAGATGCACCATTAACTTTTTGTCTGGAAAATATGAGCAAGTGTAAATGTAACCAAAATTGTCTCCAGCCAAGAGTTTTCTCCATGGCTAAAACCAGGGAACATACATGAGGCTCAGTGGATTTAGTGCAAGAAGTCATTCAAGCTCAGAACGATGGGAATTAAGGCAGTGGAGTCGCACATGCGAAGCACGAAACACAAAGCGTCAAAATGGAGTTACAGAGAAACAGCCGGTATTTCTCAGTTTAGTTCCACCCTTGTCTCTGCAACGCTTCCACTTATCACCAAATCAAACATACTAAGAAAACCATACAAAGAAAAATAGCTGCTAAAAAGACTTAGCACTGGTTATGTTGGGGCTTTAAAACTGATTTGTTTTGTTCCCTGCTAAAACAAAGTTTGTGAATTCAGTTAAATAATTGTTCAAATATATCTGTCATTTGTGTGTTTTTAACTTTCTTCCTGTATGGGAAGCTTCTCAACATTTGAAGCATTAGTGCAGTGGTTTATGTTAAAATAAACCTTTGGCTTAAGTTGTCGCAAACAGGTTTTTCTTGTGTTTCTTGTGAATTTGGTTTTAAATTTTTATTTTAAGTGGCATTAAAAAGTCTTAAAAAGTCTTGAATTTAACTCGCCTTATGCTGTAGGAACCCTGTTTCAAAGTATAAACCTATGTTCACACCTAATGTGTTTTGAGCAGCAGAAGCAGCCGGTTTACATGCAAGTCTATGGTTGGCGCGCGGCAAGGCACAGCACAAGGTCCTGCAGCGTCTCTAGAGCAGCTGAAGCAGCGTCTCATGAGCAGCTGAGGCGCGTGATGCACTTCACAAGCAGCAGCTGGAAAATTGAACTTTTGCTGCTCGACACGCCACATTAACCAATCAGAAAGCTGATCTGGGAGCTGATAGGGAGACAGACACAGCACTGATCATCCAGGGCGCTATGATCACTGCTTTGAAACAGTTAATTAATGCCTAAATTAATTTGAAATGACAAAACCTGACAAAATATGTTTGCTTTTATTATTCTGGTGACTGCATTTTGTACCACATACCTGAAAAATGCTAACATCCACTTTGAGCCGCAAGTAACAGTAGGGAAAAAACCCCAAGAGGCGATCGGCCCTCAGGCAGCTGCTGCTGGGCAGTGACAGTGCCCACATACCCCCACATACCGGCAGTGACAACGCCCACATACCCCCACATACCGGCAGTGACAGTGCCCACATACCCCCACATACCGGCAGTGACAGCGCCCACATACCCCCACATACCGGCAGTGACAGCGCCCACATACCCCCACATACCGGCAGTGACAGCGCCCACATACCCCCACATACCCGCAGTGACAGTGCCCACATACCCCCACATACCGGCAGTGACAGCGCCCACATACCCCCACATACCGGCAGTGACAGCGCCCACATACCCCCACATACCGGCAGTGACAGCGCCCACATACCCCCACATACCGGCAGTGACAGCGCCCACATACCCCCACATACCGGCAGTGACAGCGCCCACATACCCCCACATACCGGCAGTGACAGCGCCCACATACCCCCACATACCGGCAGTGACAGCGCCCACATACCCCCACATACCGGCAGTGACAGCGCCCACATACCCCCACATACCGGCAGTGACAGCGCCCACATACCCCCACATACCGGCAGTGACAGCGCCCACATACCCCCACATACCGGCAGTGACAACGCCCACATACCCCCACATACCGGCAGTGACAGCGCCCACATACCCCCACATACCGGCAGTGACAGCGCCCACATACCCCCACATACCGGCAGTGACAGCGCCCACATACCCCCACATACCGGCAGTGACAGCGCCCACATACCCCCACATACCGGCAGTGACAGCGCCCACATACCCCCACATACCGGCAGTGACAGCGCCCACATACCCCCACATACCGGCAGTGACAGCGCCCACATACCCCCACATACCGGCAGTGACAGCGCCCACATACCCCCACATACCGGCAGTGACAGCGCCCACATACCCCCACATACCCGGCAGTGACAGCGCCCACATACCCCCACATACCGGCAGTGACAGCGCCCACATACCCCCACATACCGGCAGTGACAGCGCCCACATACCCCCACATACCGGCAGTGACAGCGCCCACATACCCCCACATACCGGCAGTGACAGCGCCCACATACCCCCACATACCGGCAGTGACAAGCGCCCACATACCCCCACATACCGGCAGTGACAGCGCCCACATACCCCCACATACCGGCAGTGACAGCGCCCACATACCCCCACATACCGGCAGTGACAGCGCCCACATACCCCCACATACCGGCAGTGACAGTGCCCACATACCCCCACATACCGGCAGTGACAGCGCCCACATACCCCCACATACCGGCAGTGACAGCGCCCACATACCCCCACATACCGGCAGTGACAGCGCCCACATACCCCCACATACCGGCAGTGACAACGCCCACATACCCCCACATACCGGCAGTGACAGCGCCCACATACCCCCACATACCGGCAGTGACAGCGCCCACATACCCCCACATACCGGCAGTGACAGCGCCCACATACCCCCACATACCGGCAGTGACAGCGCCCACATACCCCTACATACCGGCAGTGACAGCGCCCACATACCCCCACATACCGGCAGTGACAGCGCCCACATACCCCCACATACCGGCAGTGACAGCGCCCACATACCCCCACATACCGGCAGTGACAGCGCCCACATACCCCCACATACCCGGCAGTGACAGTGCCCACATACCCCCACATACCGGCAGTGACAGCGCCCACATACCCCCACATACCGGCAGTGACAGCGCCCACATACCCCCACATACCGGCAGTGACAGCGCCCACATACCCCCACATACCGGCAGTGAAAGCGCCCACATACCCCCACATACCGGCAGTGACAGTGCCCACATACCCCCACATACCGGCAGTGACAGCGCCCACATACCCCCACATACCCGCAGTGACAGTGCCCACATACCCCCACATACCGGCAGTGACAGCGCCCACATACCCCCACATACCCGCAGTGACAGTGCCCACATACCCCCACATACCGGCAGTGAAAGCGCCCACATACCCCCACATACCGGCAGTGACAGCGCCCACATACCCCCACATACCGGCAGTGACAGCGCCCACATACCCCCACATACCGGCAGTGACAACGCCCACATACCCCCACATACCGGCAGTGACAGCGCCCACATACCCCCACATACCGGCAGTGACAGCGCCCACATACCCCCACATACCGGCAGTGACAGCGCCCACATACCCCTACATACCGGCAGTGACAGCGCCCACATACCCCTACATACCGGCAGTGACAGCGCCCACATACCCCCACATACCGGCAGTGACAGCGCCCACATACCCCCACATACCGGCAGTGACAGCGCCAACATACCCCCACATACCGGCAGTGACAGTGCCCACATACCCCCACATGCCCACATACCCCCACATACCGGCAGTGACAGTGCCCACATACCCCCACATACCGGCAGTGACAGCGCCCACATACCCCCACAAACCGGCAGTGACAGCGCCCACATACCCCCACATGCCCACATACCCCCACATACCCACATACCCCCACATACCGGCAGTGACAGCGCCCACATACCCCCACATACCGGCAGTGACAGTGCCCACATACCCCCACATACCGGCAGTGACAGCGCCCACATACCCCCACATACCGGCAGTGACAGTGCCCACATACCCCCACATGCCCACATACCCCCACATACCGGCAGTGACAGCGCCCACATACCCCCACATACCGGCAGTGACAGCGCCCACATACCCCCACAAACCGGCAGTGACAGCGCCCACATACCCCCACATGCCCACATACCCCCACATACCCACATACCCCCACATACCGGCAGTGACAGTGCCCACATACCCCCACATGCCCACATACCCCCACATACCGGCAGTGACAGCGCCCACATACCCCCACATACCGGCAGTGACAGCGCCCACATACCCCCACATACCGGCAGTGACAGCGCCCACATACCCCCACAAACCGGCAGTGACAGCGCCCACATACCCCCACATACCGGCAGTGACAGCGCCCACATACCCCCACAAACCGGCAGTGACAGCGCCCACATACCCCCACAAACCGGCAGTGACAGCGCCGACATACCCCCACATACCGGCAGTGACAGTGCCCACATACCCCCACATACCGGTAGTGACAGCGCCCACATACCCCCACAAACCGGCAGTGACAGCGCCCACATACCCCCACATACCGGCAGTGACAGCGCCCACATACCCCCACATACCGGCAGTGACAGCGCCCACATACCCCCACATACCGGCAGTGACAGCGCCCACATACCCCCACATACCGGCAGTGACAGCGCCCACATACCCCCACATACCGGCAGTGACAGTGCCCACAAACCCCCACATACCGGCAGTGACAGCGCCCACATACCCCCACATACCGGCAGTGACAGCGCCCACATACCCCCACAAACCAGCAGTGACAGCGCCCACAAACCCCCACATATCGGTATGTGGGGGTTTGAGCAGCTCCGACACAGAAATAATATTTGAAGAGAGGATTTTAATCTGGATAACCTGACTGCACAGACCATGTTGGTGGTCTCTCTCACTTATATATATTACATATATTAAAAATACTTTTTACCCACTGATTACAGCAAATATAGCAACACTGCTCTCTGCCATTGAAACATCAGACTCATCTGGACGAACTTTACTGGACGCATTTCAGGAGCATGAAAGAGGCTCTTGAGGTCTGCCTGACCTTAATTTGCACAAGCATCCAAAATTAAACAGCAGAAGTTTTTTTGATGCTGAAATTGCGTGCAGTGGGAACCTACTGTAGCATTAGACACATGCCTAGATCCATTTGAGGGTTAACATGATTTCTATTTGTTCTTAGAACGTGGAACACATGTTTTTGTAGATCATCCTTTTAAAATATCACTAAGTTTCCTCCTAGTTTTCTGTAAAATAGGGGGGGGTTTCTCTACCTCAACCAGCAGTTTCAGTCTTTCATCGGAGAAGGAACTACAGACTTTCATTTGCTTTCAGGATAACAAAGGTATATAGGGGAGAATGGGGGCAGGGGGGCTATTGTGTACAGGCAAGCATGTTGTTTAATGAGGGGCGATCAGCTTCTCACGACCACCCCCCCCTCAGGAATCGGGAGAAAATCAAACATATTTGATTTTCAGTCGACCGTCATAGGAAAATCGCACAAATCAAGGATTCTTCTTCTTCCTCTCAGGTGAAAACCCAGCAGCATGGCGCAGGTGCGAGTGAAATGGAGTTCTTTCTGTCAAATTGACAGACCGTAGTAGCCACGTTTGCTCAGCAATGTCTTTGGCCAAAAACGTCGTCTCCATTTCTTTTTAGGGCTTTCAGCACTAAATAGCACAAATATCCAAGGCAGCGCGTTTCACTCTAGTGAGCTTCATGTTCCTCTGCTAGCTGTTTGGCTTCCGGATGGATGAGTCCGAGTAGCGCCATCTCACTGCGGAGCTGAGTCCGACGCGATTTTTAGACGTACAGAGTGAGCAGGTAGATGGCATCAGAGCGTCGGGCTGCAGTATGAGAACAAACATGGTGAGCTGGGAACTCGTCATTCATCATACAGTGCAGGGGTTGATGTTAATGATTTTTACCACTTGCCCGACATTTCATTTGCCCAGAAACAATTTTTACTTGCCCAGTATAATGCTTGATAAATATAGTTCCTAATATTCATTTTTGTATATATATCAATGAAACAAGTTTGTTTTTTTAAATGATTTTTGTAATTCAGTATTTTTTAAGTTTCCAGGTTCCTGGTGTGTATCTGCATGCATCAGATAATGAACTCCAGCCTACATTACCGTGTTAACATGCTTTTCAATCCTTCCTGCACATTCTTTTCAAACTAAACTTTGCTTTAAACTGTTGTGTGCTTGGAAAAATATAAACTGTAATGTTAAAAATCTAAAAAAAAAAAACTTGACAGGTAAAAAACGAAAGATAAATCACAAGACAGAAGTCAATGTCAGAAATGAATAACTCTTATTTTAGAGTCATGGTCTGTTTATACAAAATAATACTATTAATATAATGTGAGAGAATCATTATACATAGTTATTTTATTCAGGGTTTCCACAGTCTGACATCATTTCAGAATTCCCTGACTTTAACTGATCAGGATTAGTTTTCCCTGACTAAATAAATGACAATAATAATAACATAACAGGTCACCAATCTAACATGTTTAGCTCTATAACATTTAAATGCACCTCTCCAATGTCTGAGAGAAAAACATTTAATGAACATTTTTAATGTATGACCTGCATCACTGTACAGTCCACTGTTTGTCGTTTTGGTAACTACATCTAAAGTACAGCTAGGTGGACAAAAAATTACGCCATCTGGCGGAAAATCACCCGGCTTTCTCAAATCACGCGACTTTCTCAAATCACGCGATAATGTGTACAAAACAACAAAAACGGCGCCGGCAATGCTTGTGGGTCGTTTTCATCGAATGTTGGTGATTTTAAAGTAATTTTAAGTGATAGATAATTTTTTTTTGCGATCATTGCCCGGCGGGCAAATGCAATTAAATTTGTACTCCCCCAACAATAAAAACTACTTGCCCCGGGAGATCGGGCGATGGTTAACATCGAGCCCTGCAGTGTGAGCTGTAGCTGCGTGCAACGATTGAAAAAAATCACACAGTGTATGCCCGGCTTTAACGTATATTGAATAAGCACTCTGTAAGCCTATGTTGGCAACTGCAGTCACTAGGATTGTCATGGTTTAAATTCGAATGATTCTGGGTCTTTGTTTCGATTCTGCTTCCTATTGATTCTGAATTATTTTAGGGGAAAGGATCATAATAGCTTGTTTTTTGTTTTCCTTTATTTCTCTTTGTGAAATTTAATACCAAGGTCTTTCTTTCGCAGTATGAGAAAATACATTATAGATTCCATTGCAGAAAGCAGAACTCATGTAATTCTGAATTATATTTAATGGTACTAATTGTTGCTCCAACAGTTCTATTAAGCTGTGTGTAGTCATTCAGGATTAAAAATAAGTGCAAGATATTTTTTGTAGTCAATTTTGAAAAAGTAAATAGCTTTACTTGAGAAAAACCCATCCATCAATTAAAACCTGTAGATAAACAATTGATAGCAAAAAAGCATAGCCCAGCATGCATGTACTGTGTATCCCAGCTGCATATAGCTTTTATTTTAGGTGGTGTTTTTGTCTTTGTCTCAGGCCATACCATGGGTGGAGTACCCATCCTGGGCTGCAGATGATTTAACCGATCTCCCCACTAGAGGGCGTTTCATCGGGCCTGTTGCTGTGGTGGACGGATATGTCCTGGAAGCTCCGCCTTTTGAGGTCTGGGAGAAAAAGGGATTCTTTAACGACGTTCCGTTTGTAATCGGGACCACTGAGCAAGAAGTTGACTTCAGGTTGGAGCGTACCAGATTCTGGTTCTTCAGGGGTGGCTGGTTCTCAGGTCTGACTTCAGTTTGTCCTTTCTGTTCCATCCACAGTCCTCCAGCTGCAAACATCTCTGATTGGACCTGGGGAGACTACAGCTGGTTTGTTACAGGTACCAACAGCAGGAAACATAAATCCAGTCATAGAATCTTTAGATATTTTGCACTGAGACAATCTTGCGGAGACTGACTGAGAGTGGCAGGTATTCGAGGTGAAACCACTTGTTAATTAGACAGCAGCAGGTGAAGCTGTTCACCCAGTTAGTAGATTGGAGTGGAGCAGGAGGAGGAAACAGCCTAAAAAGTAACATGAACATTTTTAAGGTGCTGCTATGTCATGAAGATAGAGTTCATGACCCGATATACCGGCTGTCACAAGTTCGAGTCCTGGCTCTGCTGACCTTTGCCCAATTTCTCTCCTCTCTCTTCTAACCTTTTCTGTCTCCATACCAAATAACAAACACAGGGATTAAAGTATTCTGGCCCCAGGCCAGATTTCTGGCTCATAGTGATTGCCTGTGTGTAAAAAAAAAATACTTGAAAATAGATTTCTGCTAAATAAAAAAAATAAAGACATTTGAAATCCTCCTTGCGCTTGTCGGCCAATGGAAGCAAAGGAGAAGCATGTACTTCCTCCTCTCGTTTCTTGCTCAAGTCACCAGATAGATTGTGGTGCAGTGCTACACGAGTTCTACACGGAAAGTCACCTTTTGCCGTTTACAGCTCCATCCAACTGACCGTGTATGCGTATTAAAAATAACGGTTTGTGCTTTCCTCACCGAACACGACCTCTCATTCACTCTAAATATAGATGCACTGTTGCCATCCTTTGGCCTTTTTTGGTATTGGATTTTCGAAAGTCAAATTTAGTCTTCAGTCATTCATGCAATCACTGATCCCACACTCCACTGGCATGGCTTGAAAATACACACACAAAGACACACACACACACACCCACACACACATATATATGTGAGTTTTTTTTGCCTGCGTCGAAAACTTTCCGGGTCAGGATTTTTTTTTTGTTTTAATCCCTGCAATCATAAAAGCCACTAGTGCCTAAAATTTGTATTAAAAAAAGAAAATGTATTTTTATATATGCCATGTTTGGCCTCCAGTCTTTTATTGTGCAGTTACAATGTTCTGCCTGTACATGATGTTGATCTGCATTGTCCCAGTAAAAGCAGCTCTGGGTGCTTTAGAGTCAATGAGTCGATGAAATCAGCTGGTTTAGATAGAAAACTTTAAATCTGACTGGATGGATAAATTGGCGCAATATAAGTAAACGGAATCATATGATGATGCATGTGATGATAAGTGGAGCACAGATGAACATTAACAGAGCAGGAGGAATCCTGGCAGATGTGTCCGTGGTTGTGTGGACCACCCACCTGTCCGGGATGCTGTTCATCCATAGGATGCCAGGGATGGGTACCAGTACCAGCCCACCTGACTCTGATGGTAAATTAGCAGAAGATGGATGTTTTTTGTTTTTTTTTAGGGTGATTTATACAGCAGTTAACTGTTCAGCTGTAGTTGGAATAAAAAAGAAAAAACTGAAACATTTTACTGATATGTTATGACTGAATGAAAATGTACTATAGGACAAGAAAACAAACAAACTGGACAGCTGATGTTCATGTTCGTTACATAGCTATCCCTCTCGTGTATGAATTATGATAAACATATTCAGAATTATTTTGCTAAGTGTTATTATACATCCTTTGAAATGTGAAACAAGGTTTGAAAAGGGTTCTTTCTTTATTCTATAAAGACATATTTATCTGTAAACCCAAGTGTACTTTATGTATTTTATACTTCGAAAAAATCAATATACCAACAAAGTAGATGCATGGATCTAGTTGTAATATCGTATTATGTTGGAATTGTGGTTCCTCTGCTCCCCTGTAGAAGCTGAAATAACCGAGGTGTTAGGTCTTCTACCCTGTGTGTCAGCCATCTTGGTTTCACTGAATAGTTTTTTTCATTTCAATGATCAAGAAATTCGATTTTTCTGAATGAGATGATGCAAAAGCTTCCAATCGATTGGACTATATGCATAACTGCCCAAAATTTAAATATATATATATATATATATATATATATATAGGAAAAAATACTTTTAAACAGCTGTACGCTGCAGTGATCACTATGCATGTAGGGGTTAAAAAAGAATATGTCTGCATCACTGGAATTAATGGGAGCCGCCCACTAACTCTGCTAACTTAAAGTTCTTGAAGTTGAACTCTGTCTACTAACTGTTGAAATTGTTTTTCTACAGAGAAGCTTCAGTCCTTCAACCAGGATCTCCCAAAAGATGCTCTGGAGCAGTACCCGTCCTCGGCGCCCTGTCCAACCAGAGACCGCTGTCCAGAGCGGGCCTACACCACCATGGTGTCTGACATCAGGGTCACCTGTCCCAACAACGACTTGGCCTGGAGGGCAGCAGGTAAACTCTCCTGCCTCTGGACACAACCTCTGAAAAAAATTAGATTTAAACTTTCAGTTCTCTTTATTTTGTCCATTTATTGGGGGTTAAACTTTTCCGGGTTGTGATGAAGTTTGCTGAAGTTGTGTGAGAGGAAAAAATATTAGATGTGTTTCCTGCTGGGACAAAGTAAAAAGCTGTGGCGCCTGAACTGCTGCTAGAATCACTGATGCCATCAGTGGTTTGTGGATTTTTCTCTGCAGGCGGGCTGCTCAGTCTACTCGGTCTCACTCCATTTTCATTTCTTCACTCCCTGCAGCTAAACCAACCTCCTCTCGCTCTACAGTTTATGCAAGTTGGAGCAACAAGGGTCCTCTTATTTCATCACTCCCAACAGCATCCTTAAAGATCCATCGTCTTTCTGCTGTACTTATTTTAGGAGCATTAGTCCAAACTTTGTGTAACAAGTTTTTTTTTCCTCTGGGTTTAACAGGGCTGATGTCAGAGTCGTCAGGGTGTGATGTGGCTGCAGATTTCACATTCATGGAGGTTTGTGCCTCTGGGGCTCGTTAAAGTCACTCAGCTCTAAATAATCCTGGCATTTACTTGTTGAGAAATGTCACTGAGGGGCATCTTTGCCGATTTCATTTTTCTGCATTTCAAAGCCGGCAACAAGTACGTTTTCTTTTTTATTACAATTATTTACACCATGTTTAGCACCACTTATGAATCACGGCTTTATGAATCACAGCCAGCATTATCACCTCTGTCTTTCAATTTCATTAGAATAAAAAAAAATTGAGGTCCATCCAATGACATAATTAAAGAAAAAAAAAGGTATGGGGGGAATTTTGTTCCATCAATATTGCAAAAAACAAACATCTTGAACAGTAGAACTCCCAAGGCCGTCATTTTGACGGTTCTGAGATTTTAAAGGGAAATAACTTCATTTACATTAATCCTATGTCGTCATTATTAACTGACTTTTCCTGTTTCTATTTTTCCTTCATTTTCATGTTGTTTTTTTAATAAAATAAAAACGTGAAAAATAAATATGGTTTATTTGAACTTGATCTCCCACAGCCATCATTTTGACGGCTCTATTAGTTGCATAGTAAATTCTTCCCATGGTTGATTGATGTTAGGTTCCGTTGCCTAGCAGCCAACGTTTCACCCAGAACTCTTTGGCTAATACAGAAAAATGGCTTCCAGAAAAAATTTAAGAGCGAAACAGGCTTTAAAAATGCTTTAAAATGTTGATGACAGGGATTCGGGTGGAGAGGGACCGATAATGACGAAAGGGTAGGAAGCGGCTCAGATTCTGACATCGAGTACGAAGATGATCCCCCCACCCACAGAAAACACAGACATCAGTGACCCACTGCCCACACCTCAGGCGGTATACTGACACTGGTATGGTGACCCAAAAGCCAAACCAGAGGGCTACTATAATTACACACAGGTTGGCGTGGATGTGTCGGATCAGATGATTAGAAAGTTTTCTGTAAAAGCTCCAACACGAAAGCCTGCAGCTGTATTTTACGATCTCCTGGACTAGGGGTGTAAATAATAATCGTTTTGTTTCGATGCATCGATCCAACAGCCGACGATCCAATGCATCGACACGTCCGCAAGACAATCGATTCATGATTTTTTTTCCCTCCAGTCTATTTTTATCCATTTGCTCCCGGGTGTAATTCTCCTCCCGTGCTGCGGTGGCGCTAAACCTATTTTGCCCTCCTACTTCGCTTCCTGGTTATACTCTTACAGCAGTGTGTCGCAGTGAGCTTGATGCAGACATTTTTTAATTATGCTCAGTATTGAAGCGTGGTCTGTGCTACACGCTGTGGGTCTAGATACGGCCGAGGCGGCGAGGAAGTGGGGGCGAGTTTAGTCCGACGACAGAGGGACATGAGGGCCAAAAAGAGCGGAGATCCAGGTGGAAAAAGGCTCCCAGCGTTCTCGCGCACCTCGATCTTCTAGCGGGTCAAACTTCACGAGTTGTTTTCCGCAATTTCGGTGATAAAAACAAAACAAGCCGGCCTCCTGTCTGCGGCGCTGTCTGCGGTCAGCTACAATTAGGGAGAGGAGCAGCGGAGCGTCTGTGGAGGGGGCGGGACGTCTGGAGCTGAGGTATTGAATTGCACTCATTGCACTGATTATGTGCGTATTTTTGCAGTATTTTTTTATGCAACTTTTCTATTTCTGTTATTTGCTGTTGTTTCTAAAAAAAAAAAAAAAGCATAACGATATTACAGGTTTCATTGATTTATTTCAAACTTGAAACTTTGTTTAGCCTGTAAGGTGTAAAAAAAAATAAAATAAAATTAACCGATTAATCTAATCGAATCGTATTGTGGTGTATTCTTGAGTATCGAAAATAATCGAATCGTTGGGTCAGGAAACTGATACTGAATTGAATCGCCATGATGGATGTGATTTACACCCCTATCCTGGACATAGCAGCTATAAATGCTCTGCAGGTCAAAAGCCTGCCGCCACTAAAGAGCGCTGTCTGTTTTTTTCTAAACGACTTTGTCAAATCGTGACATCATCAGCAAGGGTGGGGCCCCGACCAGATCTATTTAGCCTGGGTGCCATTCCGAACTTAGTCCCGCCCACAAGGTTTGCGGTCGGGAAGTTCGGTCTGGCATTGCTCCATAGTAGCGCGAGTATGCTTGCCCACTCTCTGGCGGGCCAATCAAATTGTCAGGGCGGGCTTTATACGATGATGGACAGATGATCAACAGTAACGTAATCAACCATGTAACCAAAGCTCGCATGGGTGACAACAACAATGGCTGCCGCTGGAGAGTTGAGGTGAGTAGATTCTGCTATTAGGTCTGTTCTAGAAGATATCGACAGCAAATTAATTTTAAAAGAGGAACAGAGAAACGCGATCAAGGCTCATCTTCTTATTCTTGGCGTGCAACTGCACGCTTTGATTTTTGTTGACAACAACTATGCCTCGCTTAACATACGTCACGCACTCCGTTGCTCTTATTGGTTGTAGGTCTATCCAATTGAGTGCAGAGGCATTTTTTTTCCTGGTTCGTTGGAAACACGCCCCATAATCACAGCTCTATGGAGCAGCATCAGACTCATTCTGACTAGAATTTAGTAGGACTACGTCAGGCTAAGATCTATTACCTACACAAGTGGTTTCCCAATACGGGGTACTCTGACCCCTAGTGGTCTGCGGGTGCATTGCCAGGGGTACATGAAAAAATAGTATTTCTCAGCTAATAAAATAAATAGGGCTGGTATCTGTTCTACTTTGTGAGGACCAGACAAAAAAAATAAAAAGATAAAACAATCTCTTTACAACCAAAAGGTATGTTTTTCTTATGTTTGAGTTCACCTTCAGCTTTGCTCCACTCATAACCAAGCAGAGGAACAGACTGTTTTTCTGAGCTCGTCGAAGAAGCTAAGGTGTCATGAATGTTGAAAAAAAGGAAAGCAGATGGAGGAAGTGTGACTATAATTTCTCTTTAGTATTTTGTTCCCAATTCCTCAAGTTTAGATGTGATTTTAGGGGAGTTACTCACAGGAGCTGCGGTTTTATAAAGGCAGATTTATATGATGATTTTATTTTTTATTTATATTGATTCCTTACTAACCTTCGGGAAATATGTTGTTATTATTTTTTTATTAGAATAACATGCCAAAGAATAAAATCCTCAACTTAGAAAGGTTAAATATAACAGTTTTTATTTTATAAAGAGTTCAACTTTTTGGCAGTCATCTATACTTTTGACTGGGGGGGGTCACTTATGGCCGGGTTAGGAAACACTGACCTACACCAGCAGCTGCAGACCGACGCACACCGCAGGGTTTACGAAGCTCTCTGCTAGCCAAAGATCTAAGGCCATATAGTTTGGTGGAGAACAAGAGGATGACCTGCATGTTGCAGACAGTGGGACAGCTTTCAGTGAGAAGGCTGTGCCACAACTCTATGAAGATTTTATAAAATCTAACCATTTCTATTATACAGAACCTTTTATTTTTGGTCCAAAATATTTAATAGCTAGCTAAGTAGATTAGCAATTCAGGGCCAGATTTTATCTGTATCTGTATCAGAGTGTTTAGCTTTTATTTTTGTTATTCACATTGTTTTTTGTTTTTTTTGTAAGTTGCAAAAACTCCATCTTAGAATAGATGATGTTAAATACGTAATAAAGAATGTGAAGATTTGTTGCTCTGTCTCGCAAGGCAGATGGAAAACATCATGATCAGGTAATGGCTCAGAAGTTTCTATGCAAAATCGAAAATAGTTTTGAATGAAAAATAGTTTTTATTGGTTTGAATCATGAGATGGTGAAAGATTCCCACACAAATAAACAGAAGCGTTAGGATGCAGCTGAGTTTGCTTTCCTTCATATGGGTTAGGAGGAGCCATGGCCAGGTCTGAATCTTTTCTTCCATGTGTAGGGGGCGCTAATGAGCCGTGTTTGGAGCTGTTGCTGTGAATACTCTGTTGTTAAGATTAAACTCAGCAAACCTTTCCTCTGTTTCTGTTTGCTAGCGGCTCTCAGCAGTCCCGTTTATCGCTACGTGGTGACGCACACCCCATCCGGACCTGCCAACACGTCCAGCGACCTGCTGCCGTTCTCCAGCCGCTTCTCCTTCCATTCTCTGGATGCTCTTGCCTTCTTTGGAGGATTGGACTCCATTCTGCCCAAACCTCTGTCGGAAAAGGACCGGAGCTTCCAGACTCTCCTCAAAAACCACCTGGTCGCCTTCGCCAAGACAGGTAGAGCTACTTCCTATTGCTGTGTTCACTTAGTTCTATTTTAAAACGGCCTTAAATGGAAGAACTGCCCTGAGGCGTTAGAAAGTTTAAAATCTCCCATGTTGATGTCTTTTATAAGTTTTTCATTTATTTATACTTTTTAGACATTTTTTTATTTTACTTATTAAAGCAAAATTATCTAAAATGATTGTAATGCCTTTTATTGCCTGGATAAATACGCAAATATCATATTTTCAATTATGCATTATCTAATCCGGCCCGTTATGTACGTAATTGAGCAGCAGCCCGTCTGTTTGTCTAACCTAACCCTTTATTTTTTCGTCCATCTATGATTATATATGATCGTGCTCAATAAACGGAGTTCCCTATTTTTAGTGAACTGAACGGATCAGTTTTGAAGTAGTGAACGTGAACCAGAGCGACGTTCAACCTGAGAATAATGAGCGACACACACAGCTCACGTTGGCGTTCAGTTGATAACGTTTTACGGCATTTATTACGGTAAACATCCTGACAGAGCTGCATATCCACTGCTAGCACTAGTCTGCTGCTATTTCCAATGCTAGTTTATCAGAGTGCCTGACAGAGTTTGATCAACTAACAAAGGAAGACTGGGACAAAATAAAAACTCATGTTTTACTGCAAACTGTTCCCCCTGGGACTTAACACACAGGTGCGTACGTCAGCGATGTCCACTTCGAATTTAAAGCCACACATGGAGGTAAAGCATCCCAGTTATAATGGGAAATATCTGCTACAGAATGAGGAATGGAAGACATCATTTTGATCCAGATCTTTTCAGCAGAACCTGAATGTTTCTGAAGTTCTGTGTATTTTGGCTAAATAAAGGCTTCACTGCACATCCAGTATACCTTGACTGATCCTGTTTTTTACAATTTCCTTCTATATATTATGATCACACATTTAAAAAGGGGAAATATGAGGATTGTGGCTTCATTTACCAAATGAATTGAAGTAGTTCATTTATAGGTTTGGGAACTTTTTCATTTTTGAAAAAATGAACTATGAAGGTGCGCTAGGTCACTCTTAACTGGCTAAACTGAACTTTAACCTTATGTTTAACAATGAATTAGTAGAACTTTGTTAACACGTCAGCTGTAGATCTGATGGGAACCTCATCGTCTACCAACAGTTGATTGGATTAATCAGTTATTCTAATTGAACCATTTCCAGCCATTTAAACCGTTCTCTCTGGTTGTGTTCCAGGAAAGATGGAGGCGGCGTGGCCGGAGTACCCGGCAGCCATGGCTCTGCTGTCCGACCGCATGGAGGTGACGCAGAACTACTCGTCGGCTCGCTGCGAGCTTTGGAGGAAGAATGGCCTTTACACCTACGCCTGGATAAACTGAGCACGCCACGCCGCGTTTTAAAACTCAGTGAGAGAGCAGCATTGTGTTGGTCTGCACTGCAGCAGGTGGTAGTTTGAACAATCAGACCGAATCTCACAATGAGGGAAACCTGGGGGGATGTTTTTGGGATGCATTCTGGGTAAATTTAACCGAACATGCACAAAGACCAAAGAAAAAATATGTCTGGGTTTTATAAGGAGGGAAAAAAGTGATTTCCAGGTTGAGATGTTTGAGAAAGTGACAGAGCTGCTGTCGGCTTAAAGTGGGACGTTTCCAGAATAATCCATAAAGGAAACCAGTGAATTAAAACAGCAGCAGCTTTCTACCAATTATCATGCTTTCAGACCAAAGATTTATGCTGGTTTTCTACCTGCAAAGATATGCTCCTTTCCAGTAGGTGAAGGTTGCTCTATATCCAGGTTTTCCCTCTCAGATCCAAAAAGAGTTTTTGTTTCTTTATTTTGCACGAGGCGATTGTTTTTGAAGAGCCCCTCTTATTGTCCTCGTTATGACCTCAGCTGAGCGCCCTGAGGAGATCACAGCTGCTACGTTTTGTTTGCTTCCCTGCTGAAGGCAGAACAATCAGAGCTTCACAATCTTCTTTGTTTAAGAATGAATGTTTTCAGCTCCTTCTGAGGGAAACTGATTAAAACCAGATGAGAGTGAAATGTTATTGGAAAAACCCTGAAAAAATAACAATACCTGACCTGTAGGTGGCAGTAGGGATGCATATAATGATTAATCGATTAATCTGTCCATTATTTTATTATTTAATTGATTAATAATCAGATAGCCAAAGGTTTCTTAAAAAATTAAACAGGTGAAGCTAAAACTTTTCCACTTGAGGAGTTCTGGAGCAGATTGAAAGATGGATGTTTTCCAGTCAAAGTTTTTCATCTTAAATACAAAATTTATATATTTTATTACAATCTTTGTATAATTTTTCTCTAAGTTGGTTGCTCTGTCAGCTAATGGAACGCTTTACAGTCTCTATACTCCAGTTAACAATTAATCAATTACTAAATTAGTTGATTATTTCAATAATAGATTAATCTAATTGTCTCAGCCTTAAAGTAAAGTATAATCTGAATGAGAAGAAATATATTCTTTGCTAAATTAAGCTTGCTGGAAATGTTAGTGAGAAATACCCCATAAAAAACAGTCCATTTACTGTATAATTTAACAAACTGCTGATTAATGAAAATGAACATGAAGTGGAGGAATGAAGCCGCCCTTAACAGACTGAACTATGAACTGTTTTTAAAGATGAAGATGCAGCATGTTGGATGCAACGGTTATCCAATCAGAAAAACTCACAACACCTCACCGCTTTAACCAGTTCAGCTCATCGTCTCCACCAGTTTAACCATCACCTTCTTTATTGCTGTGTTTGTTTCTGTTAAAATGAGTCTACAGTGTTTATCTCTACTGCTTCTTCCTCGTTTATTTACTAGGGGTGGAACGATTCACTAAATCCACGGTTCGGTTCACGGTTTCGTGGTCACGGTTTTCGGTTCGGTTTATGTTGATTCTTTCCCCGAAATCCCATAAAAATTAATGAAATTAATGAAAAAATCCAAAAAAAATGTATGAATTGTAATTATTTTTAATGATCCGCGGAAACCCTGGATCATTTCCGTATGTTTTGCTGCTTTGAATTTAATCATCTGGCGCATGCCCTCTACCATCTCCAAGGAACTCAGAGCGGAGCGGACGGAGCCACAGTGGAGGCTGTAGGCTTTGCTTTGAGCAGCCGGTCTGGAGCGCAGCGGGGCGGAGCGCTGACGGAGGATGAGGGATTTCGGGGTTAGCATGACATGTTGGTCGTGTTGCTGTTAGCATAAACAAAACGTGTTGCACAATGCTTGCACACTGTTGCACTTTTATCCGCAGCTTTCTTCCCGCCGTCATCGTAGGTCACTCTAAATGCAAAGTGGTCCCATACAGCAGACCTATAAAGTGCTGCTGGCGCGTCTTCCAACTCCTGTTCTTTCCCACTCGCCATACCCACACAATTCTCCACAACAACTGATTTTTTTCTGCTACACCCGGCTACGCTGCTTCGCTTCTTCTTCTTCTTGTTTACTACTGGTGGCTGGCTTTGGTCGCAGTACCGCCACCTTCTGCTCTGGAGTGTAAACCCTTCACCTATGAGAAAAAGGAGCAGCGCATGAACCGAACGAAACACACGCGAACCGAACTGAGACAGTCGAACCGAACGGTTCGGACGGTTTTCAGAAACCGTTCCATCCCTATTATTTACTGGTTTTTTTTCTTGTTAAAGGGTTTGTGTTGGTTTGTGCAGGTAGCTGTGTGGCCGAAGGACCAGACTTGTTTGATTTGTGAACTTTTGAAAAGCACCAGTTTTAAGGACCGGCCGTGTGAATCAGGCACTGGTCAAAGAAACACTGTGAAGCAGCTGTAGGAATCTGCTTTCTCTCTCTCTCTCTGCACTCCGTCCGTCCTCTGAGGTCAGATCACAGGGATACCAGTGGAGGGTTACCTACAGCGCAGATAAAAACAGAGACAGAGAGGATGGAAAAAAGCTGAAATCTCTAGAAATATTGACCCCATATGAAGGTTTGGGATCAGCTGAACTGATTTGCTCTGGAGCAGTGAAGCAACTTTAAGGCAAGCTGGATCTAGTTAGCTTTTTCTGATAAACACTGTGACAATAAACCTTCAGAGAACAAAGCGCTTGACAAATTCCTCTGAGCTTTAAAGTAAACCCTAGTTATGATACTGCTACCACCGTGCTTTAGTGTAAAGAGGATGTTGGCTCCTTCAGGGTAACCTTCATCCTCCACTCCACTGCTCCGGTGGGCTAATTTGTTTAGTCCTCTTATACACGGCTTTTTGTTACATTTTCTAGTTCTCTTAACGCCAATTTATTCGGGCTCTAAGGGACATTTGGAGGCTCAGGTGCTATTTTATAACCATAAACTAGCCGATAGCTCAGCAGGACCTGCTCAGATCCAGTTGGTTTAATTTACCTGGATTTATGAGAAGTTTTTTTATTATAAAATCCAGAAGGAAGGTTGTGATCTAAAGCAACTAAACAGAAAAAAACTAAAGGAAGAGAACAGCGTTTGCTTATCAAAAATGGAATAGAAAAATTTAATAATGAAGATGATTTTCAGTGCCTGAAGCAGATTTTTTTTTTTTTTATTCTAAATATGTTGGAGTTATGAAGGGAATTTGATGGGTTCCTGATTATTGGACTCATAAATTCTACATTTTGCACAGATTTATAAACTCTACCATGAAGTGCCACACATCTTTAACCCTCTAAATGTCTTTTAGCCAAATCAACATGACGCCATGTTTATTACTTGGATCTTGACTGACTTCATGTTTGAGTCTAACCTGATGTTTAAAGGGTTCCTGTTCAACTTAAAGTTGTTTTAACTGCCTGTTTCTTTGTGATTTTATTGTTTTGTAATTACAGCTTAGACAATCTTAGTGTCTTTCTGTGTGTTGATGGGAAACCAGTGTTTTTGAATAAATTGACAAAATCTGAAAATCTGCTGTCCCGAGGTTGAAGTTTAAAGTTTTTGGTCATCTGATTGATGTAGATAAAACTTTTTTTTATGTTGTTTTAAACAGTTCTGCACCTGATATTAGACCACGATGCACAGCCTCATGCAAGCACGGAGGGGGAAGAGTGATGACTTGGGTTTGCAGGATCAGTTTATTGCACAGTTTAGGGGCTACAACCTCAATTCCTTCCAGAATAATAAAATAAATAAGGTCAGCTATTTTATTATTATTTCTTATTTGAAAACAAACCAAAGAAAAAACAAAAACAGGAGGATTCTTGATTCCCCTCATTCTTTCACTGTGGAATAGAGGTTTAAGGTTGAATATATTACCACAAAGAAACTATAACTCTGCTTTGAGACTCATCCTACTGAACAACTTGGTCACATAGCAACAACTAACGCCTTAATAAAATGATGAACTACTAATAATATCTGCTGAGTTTCTCATATTAGTGGGTCGTCATTAAATCTCTAAAACAGTGGCGTCCAGATTCAGTCGTTAGGGCTGCTGTCTGCTACGATGAATGAAAAAAACAGCAACACTTTCATCACTTTACTTGGATTTAGTTTTACATATACATATATATACATATATATATATATATATATATATATATATATATATATATATATATATATATACAGAAGAGCTATATGTGTATATATTTTATCTTTTTTATTTTATCTTCATTATCTTGTGTAGTTGGATATGTATATATATATATATATATATATATATATATATATACATATATCTATATATAGATATATATAGATATATATACACTATATTGCCAAAAGTATTTGCTCACCCATCCAAATTATTGGAATCAGGTGTTCCAATCACTTCCATGGCCACAGGTGTATAAATTCAAGCACCTAGGCATGCAGACTGTTTTTACAAACATTTGTGAAAGAATGGGTCGCTCTCAGGAGCTCAGTGAATTCCAGCGTGGAACTGTGATAGGATGCCACCTGTGCAACAAATCCAGTCGTGAAATTTCCTCGCTCCTAAATATTCCACAGTCAACTGTCAGCTGTATTATAAGAAAATGGAAGTGTTTGGGAACGACAGCAACTCAGCCACGAAGTGGTAGGCCACGTAAACTGACGGAGCGGGGTCAGCGGATGCTGACGCGCATAGTGCGAAGAGGTCGCCAACTTTCTGCAGAGTCAATCACTACAGACCTCCAAACTTCATGTGGCCTTCAGATTAGCTCAAGAACAGTGCGCAGAGAGCTTCATGGAATGGGTTTCCATGGTCGAGCAGCTGCATCCAAGCCATACATCACCAAGTGCAATGCAAAGCGTCGGATGCGGTGGTGTAAAGCACGCCGCCACTGGACTCTAGAGCAGTGGAGACGCGTTCTCTGGAGTGACGAATCGCGCTTCTCCATCTGGCAATCTGATGGACGGGTCTGGGTTTGGCGGTTGCCAGGAGAACGGTACTTGTCTGACTGCATTGTGCCAAGTGTAAAGTTTGGTGGAGGGGGGATTATGGTGTGGGGTTGTTTTTCAGGAGCTGGGCTTGGCCCCTTAGTTCCAGTGAAAGGAACTCTGAATGCTTCAGCATACCAAGACATTTTGGACAATTCCATGCTCCCAACTTTGTGGGAACAGTTTGGAGCTGGCCCCTTCCTCTTCCAACATGACTGTGCACCAGTGCACAAAGCAAGGTCCATAAAGACATGGATGACAGAGTCTGGTGTGGATGAACTTGACTGGCCTGCACAGAGTCCTGACCTCAACCCGATAGAACACCTTTGGGATGAATTAGAGCGGAGACTGAGAGCCAGGCCTTCTCGTCCAACATCAGTGTGCGACCTCACAAATGCGCTTCTGGAAGAATGGTCAAAAATTCCCATAAACACACTCCTAAACCTTGTGGACAGCCTTCCCAGAAGAGTTGAAGCTGTTCTAGCTGCAAAGGGTGGACCGACGTCATATTGAACCCTATGGATTAGGAACGGGATGTCACTTAAGCTCATATGTGAGTCAAGGCTGGTGAGCAAATACTTTTGGCAATATAGTGTATATATATATATATATATATATATATATATATATATATATATATATATATATATATATATATATATATATATATATATATATAAAACTAACAGGAGCGTGTAACAAAAGTAATTTCCCTCTGGGACTATTAAAGTATTTCTGATTCTGAACCAAAAGGAACTAGCAGCTGAACAAAAAGTATTTTAAAAAAGAACAACAGTGTCAAATAATTTTGAGAAACATATAATCTATTTGCTTTCTTATTTTTATTCTTTCAAGCAAGAAATGCTTATAATAAACCATTATAAAATAATAGCCAAATCTTTTCTTCTTGTTTTGGGCCCCCCCCTCAGACAAGGGCCCTTACAATATTACTAACGGCCCCCCAGCGTCCATCATTGCTTCAGCTTTAAATCCATCGGATGAGCGACCCAGCTGCACTTGCAGCGTCTGTCCAGCAGATGTCAGCAGAGCACCGGTCCTGTCGCCCCATCAGGCTGTTTGTTTCAATCGGAACTCTTCCAGGTTCTGTGTCTTTAAAGCCCGGATCTCTTCTGCTGTGGTTCGGTTGCCGGTGGCCAGATCAGTGCTGGGAACCAGGACCCGGAGCCTCCGCTCTGTGTGTGCGGCTGATCCGTGTAACGGGTGACCTATGTGGGGGAGGCTTTTGTTTTCAACCCGTCTACAGGATCACTTTCACCGGAGGATGTCAGGAAGAGCCGCGGCTGTGCTGCTGCACGGATAGCGGAGACACGCCTCACAGGAGCCCGGTGAGATGGAGCTTTTATTCATCATTGGAAATGGCTTTTATTAGGAGATTATAGTACGAATATACTAATAAGCATCATCATCATCAAGCGCGAGACTGGTGCACTGTCTCCCATCACCCCCCCCCTCACTGAGGCTGCGCGTTTGTTTGTTTACATCAGAGAATTAGAGGCTGTTTCGGTTCTGAAGGTCTGGATCTAAAACCGGTTCCGGATGTTTTCAGATGGAGACAGCAGAGCCTGAGATCATCAGAACTGTTTAAGAAACAAACCCAGAATGAAAACAATTATAAATAATATTCATGAAATCCTAAAACCGGATGGATTTTATTTGCGTGTGTGTGTGTGTGTGTGTGTGTGTGTGTGTGTGTGTTTATACAACGTTTATAATTCCTCTTTCATTTATAAACAACATTTCACAGCTGCAGATACAGCTCAAGCTGGCCTGCTATAAAAAAGTGTAAAACATTTAAAATGTGACAAAAAATAGATCAGCTAGGATCACCAGGCTTAGTTTTTTTTCAAATTCAAATGTTTACACACAGATAACTGTTAATAAAAAAAAAAAAAAGTTCACTTTAAGTTATTTGATCTTGTAGGCCTTTGATAGGTTAATTAGTGGTCTGAATTAAATGCTGCTTCCCTTTGTGAAAGGAAAATCTAAAAATAAATCACACAAGATATCAGGAATTAAATTCAGTTAATTACTTAGAACCAATTTATAACTCATGTCATCTTATGGCGCTTTGCATAGACAATTCAATCAGATTATGAAGTCAGATTAGTAAAACGTTTTCTAAGGAAAACCAACTGGTAGAAGACGAGATGAAGCTGCTATGACTAGAAAAAGGAGAGAGAGCATAAAGTTATGGATTTAAATAATCAGAGAGTTGAATTAGAATGAAGCAGAATGATGAAAAAGGGGTCCCTATGTCCTCCAGCAGTCTAAGCCTATAGCAGCAGAACTATAGAGATAGATCAGGATAACCTGAGCCACTCTAACTAGAAGCTTTATCAAAAAGGAAAGTTTTAAGCCTAGCCTTAAAAGTAGACAGGGTGTCTGCCTCACGGACTAAAACTGGTAGTTGGTTCCACAGGAGAGGAGCCTGATAACTAAAAGACCTGCCTCCCATTCTACTTTTAGAAATTCTAGGAACCACTAGTAAACCTGCAGATTGAGAGCGAAGTGCTCTGTTAGGAACATAAGGAACAATCAGATCTCTGATATCAGATGGAGCTTGGCCATTTAAGGCTTCATATGTGAGAAGGAGGATTTTAAACCCTATTCTAGAAGATAGGAGATAGTCCAGCCTTGGATATTTGTATTATGTTATCGCAGTCCTGATCTCAACCCCTCAGAAAAATCGTGAGCCAAGCTGAATAGTAGTGTGTGAGAAAAGCAGCCACTAAACTTGACCCAGTTAACTGGTTCTGTCATGAGGACTGATGTTAAAGGGTTTGGTCAAAGAAACCAAAATGTTTGATCAACTTAATTAGGTCTAAAAGTAGCTCTACTAAATGTTGACAAAATGGCTGCCCAATGCATACTGCCGTGCCTAAAGAGAGCAAATCTCTTAATTTCCAAAAAAGTTAAAAAACAATCCACTGGACTTTGTTTCCAAGTTTGAAGACGTTTCGCTTCACATCTGGGAAGCTTTTTCAATTCAACATATCAGAAATAGCATTGAGTTCGAGGCTTTATAGAGTGGACCAAAACAAGGCTTTGGCTTAGAAAACATGCAAATTGAACTGAAAAACAGGTCCGCCCCTTTGTAATGGGGGTCGTTTGGTTTCTTTGTTAGCCTGTAATAACCGAAACCTGCCTACAGTATGTCCTGAAAGGGGAGTTGTTAAAGGGAATTTTTAGCAAATCTCTGAAGCCTTGGTTTCTGTATCAGTGGATCTGTTGGTTTGATTTGTATGTATTATACTCCTTTCTCACTGTCCGAAAAACCCGTTTAAACTCGGGAACAAGTGGCAGTGGAAACAGCTCACTGACGCATGTCTACCACGGTCAAACGACTCAGCAAGAGACCCACGTTAAATTCGCCTCAGCGCTGATCAGCATGCTATGGGAACACCAGAGCTGGGTCAAAACGCTAATTTACGAGACACCATTGACGTATGGACGTCAACACACAGCGCCAGTCACTTTAATCTAACAACCGAAACAACTCTGTTTACATTCAATTAACATGGAGAAGCTCTGGTGAGAGAGATTCAGACAGATAACAGAGCAAAACAATAAAGCACACTGACTCTTCCCTGGCTTCCTCCCATGTTGCTCTCAGTTGTTTACTTTCCTGAGTTCTGTCACACTGGTGACATCATCAAAGCTAAACCAGCATGATTTTGTCACCAGACACGCAGCTGCAGGGGGGACTGAGGCCACAAAGCTGCCAGTGGGGGATTAGACCCAGCTTTTATTACCAATGGGAAGGAAGCCAAATGCTGATTTTTAGCGGTTCGACCCGTGTTTTAAAAACCCGCCTTAACCCACGATTTTCAGTGGGAAAAAGGCTTTAGTCAACAAAGATAGCTTGGTTAGTCTTATGGAGGGTCAAGTCCAAAGGAACCACAGCTTTCATCAGGATTAGTTTCCCGAAAGTGTTGGGTTCTTCTGATCTCCTTTTTCCAGGTAGTTTCTGTAATGAGCTCCAGGCCTGGTTCAGTTTTTGGTGAAAAGTCTCTCAGTCAGCCAGATAAAGAAGGAGTGCCATCCAGTCTCTCCCAGTTTGGGCCTCCACCCTTCAGACTGGGACTGCCGCCAGGACTCGTGTGTGATTTACTCCAAACCACAAGCAGTCGCCACCATATGCTTCAGATGACAACTCATGTTTAAAGCTTCTGTTAACTATCAACAGTCAGACCTCAGTAGTAACAGAGCTGCTGCCTTCATGCACTTTTAAACTATGCTCAGGAGATTTATAAAGTGTGAAGCCTTTGCTGACGGAAGGAAAACTGTTTCTGTTGTCTGGTTTAGATAACTTAGCCATAGCATTTCAAGTATCTGTTCGTCTGAGCTCATACTTGTGGTCTTTTGGTGCAGAGGGATCCTTTGACCATCATCATCTCAGAGAAGAACATTATGTGACAAACTTTGACTGTAGAAAGTTGGTTGGGCTTCAAGAGGAGAAAAGAAATCATAGGAAGAAATTTCAGTGGTTTTCTTTTTGCATCGGAGCTAAAAAAATCTGGCTTTCCCAGAAATTAACATTTTATTGAAGTTTAATGGAATAATTAACTAAATAATCACCAGTCACCATGGATGTTCATGTCATGCTGTTTTGGGATTAGAACACTTTATTTTGACTCCTCTGGGGTCAAACAATCTAACAAATCAACAGCATTCATGGTTTTTAAAAATATGGTATGGGTGCAAACAGTTGAGTTGCTGTTGGTCGTCTTTAATTCACAAAGTTATGAAATGACAACTGTGATAGGATTCAGGTAAATGTCTATCAATGGGTTGGACCTTGAAGAGGATTTAAGTTAAATGGGCAAGCCTGATTGACAATATACGCCACTCAGGTTTGGTTCTACACATTATTAATCTGGGACTGCTCCAATCAAATCTTTTGCCATAAAGGTAGCCTGGCCTGACAGAAGTTTATCAGTTAAAGCTCAGACTCTCTTCTAAAACAGACCGGACCAATCACAATGCGGGAGGCAGGAGTTTACACTTGCCCCAGAATTACCCATAATCAGAGTTGAGTATAGTACCCGAAAGTTGTACTCGAATAAGAGTATCATACTTTTTTAGTCAAATAAAAGTAAAATGCAGTCTTCCAAGAAATTACTCAAGTAAACGTACAAAAGTATGTGGTTGAAAGGATACTTGAGTCCAGAGTAACTGTTGAATAATAGCATGAGGTTTTTAATCTTTAGAAATGATGCTGGCAAACAGACTTTATTTGGAAGTTCTGGCAATTTAAAGGCTCAAACGCCTAAAGAATACCAATAAATGTCATCAATATAAAATAACAAATTAGTGCATAAGAAATACTTTTACAGTACCAATTGTTTTAACAAACTACCACTGTTAATATCTACAGTTTACTGTATGTTTACCTCATCTTGCAGTAGTTAAATTACTCCCAGAGGACAGAATACTCAGAGATTTTACCCAAGTAGGAGTACGGCATAGTAAGACTAGTCCTAAAAGTAAATAAAAAAAAAACTTTACTCAAGTAAATCTAACTAATTAGTACCCACCTCGGCCCATAATGCAAAATTGCTGTCTTTCCAGAATGATACACTGTGTATAGGGCGCATTAGTCCGACTGACCAGGCTAGAGGACAGGAGGGTAGAACTTCATCCATTCATCTTCACCCACTTATTCCTGTCAGGGTCGCTGTGTGGGCTGATGCCTATCTCCATCAGTCTATGGGTGAGAGGCGGGGTCACCCTGGACAGTTCGCCAGTCTGTTGCAGGGCAAAAGAGAGACACACAAAGACACACCACCATGCACGCACACAGACACAGAGAGCCAATAAACCTAACAGTCATGTCTTTAGACTGTGGGAGGAAGCCATAGTCCACAGAGAGAACCCACACATGCACAGGGAGAACATGCAAACTCCATGCAGAAAGACCCTATGCCGGGAATCAAACAATCTTGCTGCAAGGCAACAGCGCTACCCACTGTTCCACCGTGCAGCTCTGGAGGGTAGAACTTACCTCAATAATATGTTTCAAGTGGTTTTGCTACCATAAAAAAAGGCAATAGAGCATTCCAGCTATTTCTATGAGCATGCATCCCATATCTATGCTTGCTAGTAAGCACTTTTTCAAAGTTTACAGTAAAGTCCTGCAAAGTAGACTCTGGACAAACAAGCTTTAAAGGTCATTAAAAATACTAAAACCTTGAAATGCAAATATGCTCGTGGTTAGTATGAAAGAAAAATCGAAATACAGTTGTAATTTTGGTTGAACGTATTGGCAATTTTTAGAGGTTGGCAAAATCATTACTGCCTACCAGAGTTTGGTTTTAGCCAATCATGGTCAATGAAATAGCGGCAGACTTCAAAAGAGACAAGTTAGGTTTTACATTCTCGCTGTTGATATTTAAAAAATGAAATTGTTGATTCTGACAGAAGAGATCAAAATAGCTGCTATGCTTATGTCCCTCTGTGCTGCCATGTTTATTTGGCTTTGGACTCGGCAGCTCTTGCTTTGAGGCCACCTTTATGTCCTGCTGAGAACCATATTACTGAAATGTGATTGAATGACCTGTTTTGGGTTGGTCTTGAACAGTTGAAGCGGGACAAGATTATATTCTCATATTTATTAATACACAAATAATTGGAGGCAAAGCTAACTTTAAGTAGCCATCAACAAGCTTTTGGTTTTCTGGGCATATCTCACCAGCAGGAGGCTTCAGGAAAATCTTTCTGACTGGAAATCGACCCTGCTAACAACAAAAACTTGTAGAATGACATAGTAAAAACGGTTCAGCTTGTAGAACTGCCCTCAAGAGCATCACCAAGCTTCTGACTTTATTCTTACCTGATATTTCTTTGGATAAACCCTTTCTGGACAAGTGTTTGAGATCATTGTTCAAGTTTCGGCTCCTGATTCGGGTTTTATTCATCATTAATTTCTTGACTTCCATAAAATAACAGCTGGCAGGGAAACAAGCCCACAGCTTGATGCTACCAACCCCATGTTGGAGAGTTGTTAACATGTTTTTCAGTTTGAAAATTGGGAAACAGGTTGTGTACAGCATAGACAGGGTGCCGGTCCATCACACAACAAATTATATCCGTTTAATCTACAATTCTATATTTTAGCTGTTTGAGGAAGCTGTAGTGCCCAGAGAGAACCAATGCCTGCACATGGGGAATAAGAAAACTCCACACAACATGACCAGTGACCAGGACTCAAACCCATGACCTTTTCACTATTAATGAGAAGTGCACCCGAACAGTTCAGTCCTAGTCATTCCAAAAAAATTTAAACAATCCACTGGACTTGGTTTCCGAGTTTGAAGACGTTTCGCTTCCCATCCTGGAATCTTTTTTAATTCAAAATGTCAGGAATAGCGTTGAGTTCAAGGTTTTATACAGTAGCCCAACAAAGGCTTGTTTTTGTTTTGAATCCATATTGCATATTGGAAAGGCGAAGGGGTCTGGGTGGACCTGGATGACTGAGAACCTTCATCAGCATAGTTCAGTCCTAGGTTTGAACATCTTAAATGTTAAAATGAGTCAAAGCCTGGTAACTTTATCTTCAAATTCAATTCAATAAAGCTTAACTGGACCCTTTTTCATACCCCTTTGTTCTCACAAGAGTACAAACGGAAATTTCAATTGTGTGTATGCACGTTTATGTGGATAACAACATTAGCAGTTCGCCATGTTTACAATAGCCTCCAGGTCTCTTACACAATAGTTAGAGTTACACAAGTAGCAACACTTACCGACTGCCTGCAGGAGAGGCTTTGATTGGACAGTGTTGATAGGAAGGTAGGCTAATGTTAGCATCCTCTACAGATACATAATTCCAGGAAGACTTTGTTGAGAGCACACTCTTGTGATCTTTTCTGGTTTAAAAAAAGCCTGCTTGAAAGGTTTTACCTTAAGGCTAATACACACATTCTGACATAGAAAAGTCTGATTTCCGCTGATGGCTCCTTTAAGGTGTCTAGAGCCCCAAATAATCATCCTTCTACCTTGTGATTGGTATGAGGATCCAGTTGGTTCTCTAGATTGCTTTCAAACACCTCTACTTTGGTCCGATCTGTCCATAGGATACTGTCCCATAAGTATTTTTGCTTCATTCAAGTGCAGAGAAACCTGATGCTTTCATTTCACTATGCCTGTGATCTGTGAATTCATTACACACAAAGCGTGCTAAAGCGATTCCATGCCGTTGGTCTAGACGCAGTCACCCACCTTTCTTTTTATATCACCATTTCTCCGACCAAGTGCTCCCTCTTCTCTCTCTACAGATATTGACATGAAGAAAGACATCGAGACTCTGATAGCTGAGGAACGAGCTGACATCATCCTAAAATATGCTACAGTAAGTTTCTGTCTCCTTTAGCCAGGAGGAGCTTCCAGCTGATCTTCATGTTGAATCTTCATTGTGGTGTCCTAGTGGTTAGAGCAGGGGTCACCAACATGGTGCCCTACGGGCACCAGGTAGCCCCCAAGGACCACATGTAGTGCCATCAAGCCTGTTCTAAAACTAGCACAACCTTTCAGTGAGCTGCCTCTAAAAGGTTATTTTAGTCTGTTGCTCTACTTTTGTAATCACACTGACACGTCTTAAGATTTAAAAATGAGAATATTTAAATTCAATAAAGCATTGCAAATATGTTTATTGGTAAGCGCTGACCCTTGTAGTTCAAAGGTCAGTATTGGTAGCCCCTTCATGTGACACGGTACCGATGAAGTAGCTCTCAGTTTAAAAAAGGTTGGGGACCCCTGGGTTAGAGCATTGCGCTTGGGTCCAAGAGGTTCTGAGTTCAAGCCCCACACACTGCCACAGATTGCCACTGTGGGTCTCTGAGCAAGACCCTTAACCCCACACTGCGCCCCGGCCGCCAACAGTAGCAGCCCACTGCTCCCCAAAGAGATTGATTAAATGCAGAGAGCGAATTTTTCCCACTGTGGGACAAATAAGGATAAAGGATTTACATTCAATGGAGTGTTCATTGAATGTAAATGACTGGTGGTGTGAAAGGCACTGGGGGTACTGGACAGGATGGACCCAGGAGTTAAAATGTGTTTGTGAGCTTAGGTTTGTGCATGTGTAGAAGACAATACATGTGTGGGAAGATCCATGTTTGGCTGCCAAAGTGCTTTTGTTATGTAACAGTGCATTTATCTGATTTAAGATATATTAGAGAGTATCGACAAAGATTTAGAGAGATCTTTATTTTGAAGAAAAGTCCAATACTTCATTCAAAACTTTTTGGATCTTTCTCCATAAACCTGAATGCACGTTTGAGACGCAGCCTTGATCAGATCTAAGTTTTTTTTACGAGTTAAAACTTGTCAATCTGCAGTTTTCTGCTTCTTCTGGGTTAATTTGGCTAAATATGCTCTTTGTTTGCTACTGTCCCTCATTGTCTCATTCCAAACGCCTTTTCCAGGGTACCTGGAAAGGCCTGGAATTTAGATATTTTCCAGGTGGGAATAAGGATGGAGAAATATCCTTCCAGTCTGAGTTTGTGGGTCCCAGTTTGCCACTTTTGGGCTTATTAGAAACAAGGGTTGTTTCCTGCGGAGGGTTCTGGTGAAACGCTGCAGTTTCAACACCTACCTTAAACACCTACCGTAGTTTCTTTTATTTGATCAATTTATTCTGACCCAGTTCTGGTCCCCATATTTTCCATCTAAAGCAGGTAATATACTGACTGCTCAGATCCACCCCAGACAACCACACTGTTAATCTAAAAATCCATCTGTTCAGAAATGTCTCAGTTCTGTTGAAGGTCCGGTTGTTTTATTGGGTTTTTTGAAGCAGATCTGAATCAGAGCCGCTCCGCCTGCCTCTGCTGCTCCACATATCCTCAGAGTTGGAATATTTTTAGTTCTTTCACTTTCATGGTGCTGACATCACTCCTCAGGCCTCTTGGGTTCACTGTTCCAGCGTAAGCCAACCACCTCCTCCTCCTCCTCTTCATCAGTGTGAGCAGGCGGCTGATTGGCTGTCATCTAGCCACACAGCAGTGTTGTAATGCAGAGCAGAGCATAAAGCCTCTCCTGCAGGCTGATCTCTGTTATGTCAACACTTCAACCAGAAATTGTTTTTTTTCTGAATTTAAAATAAATTCTGATGGTAGTTTGGCTTAAATAGTTAATACTACGCTCCCAATTTATTTTAGTAGTACTGTCTACTCTTTGTTTATTCGATTTTATTTTAAAATCAACCCCTTAAGATTATTTTTGTTACTTTTTATGTATTAATACAAAATCACTCAATGTTGTTCTTTTTTAAATAAGCTAAAACCAAAATTTAGCATTTGATCATCTAAATCTTCAGCTTGAATGGTTCTGAATTTTATCAGATTAATTCAAACTTAAAGTATGACGCATCATGTCCGGTGTTTGTTTCTGCTTCCAGGGCAGGCAGGGCAGCGTGGAGATCGATCCGTGGGAAGATGCTGATTACAGCATCTATAAAGCCATCGACCGCTTCGGCTTCATGCAGTAAGTCACAGCATCACATGGGGGCGCTGTTAGGTTTAACCTGATTGTTTTCGTTTTTCTCCTCCAGTGAGAATGAGTTGCCGGCCCCAACTGTGCAAGAGGAGAAGGTGAAGACAGGAAACATCCCAAGCTGAGAAATCCAACATTATTCAGATTTTATTTAGTCACCTTCTTCTGTCCTCTTCGCAGTGGAAACAGCTGGAGATCGAGAGAGCGGAGAAATGGCTGAAGATGGTGAATAAATGGGACAAATATAAGAACAGTGACAAGGTGAGGGACTGCTTGGATTCTACAGAAGCTAAAATGACCAAACTCAGAACAGAGTTTTCATTTTAGACGATTCAGACCAGGATATGAGCCAAAGGGAAAGAAAACAAAGCTGCTGGTCTTATTGTTTGGGCAACAACTTTGAACCTCTTAAGTTTAAAAGGGCCTTTGTCCTCATTGTCCTCCCAAATGTTTTGGTATACGCAGGAAGTTTTCTGCACCTACACCCTCAGTTTCCACCTGTCTGTGCAGGTAAGGTCACCATCAGAGTCTTAATAAGCTTATTATCAGCATGAGAGCTGGTAGTTAGAAGTTGTTTATTTCTAAGATAACGTTGCACAGCGCCAAACATCTTTCCCCTGAGATGAATTGGTTTTAATGCCAACTAAGGCTAAGCAATTGATTGCATTTGCAATACTATTGAAATTTAACAAAATGCAATTTTCAAATTGCAGAGGGACTGATTTTTAATCGCAATATATTTAACAAGAGTAGGACACAACATTTCTCCCTCCAGCCCTTTAGATGGTGGTTAAACCCTTGAAGTGAATTTGTCGCCAAATGGAACAGTAGAAAGATTAGATTAGATTGGGGCGACAGTGGCGTTGGATGTAGGAGTTTGCCCTGAAATCAAAGGATTGGCGGTTCAAACCCCGACTCCGACTTTCAGTCTCATTGTGTCCTTGGGCAAGACCCTTCACCTGCATTGTCTACTGATGGTGGTCAGAGGGTGGCGCCAGTGTACGGCAGCCCTGCTTCTGTCAGTGAGCCGCAGGGCAGCTGTGGCTACAATGTAGCTTGCCACCATCAGTGTGTGTGTGAATGACTGAAGCGCTTTGGTCAAGTCTCCTGACTTGAATAAAGGCGCTATACAGTATAAGTACAGGACATTTACCATTTAGCAAAGATTAGCAGCTAGGAGCAGATCCATGCATGGAAGTAGAAGTAAACACTTTTTTACACAATGGTTACAGTAAAGTCCTGTAAGAAAAAAAAAAGCTCTTTGAGTTTTTACAGTTTTTATCTGCAGCCTGAAAACCTTCCCAGGTCTTCTATCAACCATCACAGTTGACTAATGTGGGCACAATTTGGAGGTGTGAGCGACCCTTTTTTCTTTAAGTCCAACTCCATCGGCGAGTGTAGAGCATTTTGATGTGCAGAGGCACCGGCCTCATATTTACTGATGTGCGGATAATATTCGGGTCACTGATTCCATCCAGCTAGGCCACCCTGGGATAATGATTAAAATTGACATCAGCATTTGGACTTTTTTATTTATATATCAGGTGACCACTACAATAAAGCACAACCCCCCCCACTTTAATAAAAGGCTTTTATTAAAACCCTCAGTAGGCAATCATACAGTATCACACTCGTTTTCTGAGGCAACGTTCACATCTGGTGCCCCAGCTTGTCATTATAAAGCCACACAAATTAAAAAGCCACTCAAACCTGTCTGCACTGAAAATTGATTCCCAACTGGAAGCCTCTGGAAAAATAACCAAACAGTGTTTAAGAAGCATTCTAGTCAAATCAAACGTACTTTATCACCTCAATGCAAAATGTGTTTATTATGAGTATTAAAGTACTAAACAAATCAATCTGAAACCCAAAAACAGGTGGAATCAAATTGCAGTAAAACATGGGATCCTGCTCATCCAAACGTTTTCTAAATGAGAAAAAAACAAAGAAGAAGTGAAAGTTGGTTTTATATGCATGATCTTTTCACTGCAAAGAAGTTTAATCTAATAAGTGATTTTTTCTTAAAATAAGTGCATTTTGTTCTTGAAATGAGGAGGAATTGTCAATGGAATAAGACAATTTACATTTAAAATAAGAAAAAACAATTGTATTGTCTTATTTTAAGTGCATATTATCATATATTATTATTATTTTTCTGAACATTCTTTATTTAAGATTATTAGAAATCCAGAACATATACATATGTATATTTATGCATGTACTTACATAGAGAAAAAAAAAAAAAAAAAAAAACGGGGGGGGGGTCTCAGCAAACACTTAAGTCCATTTTGGCAATTGACATTTAGAGGTTCTCATCGGCTCACATGAAAGAGAAATGTTTATATCCAGTGTCTTTCATTAAAAGAGAGAGACATGTCAAGGGGATTAGCAGTTTTAGCATCTTTATCAAAGTGGCCATCCAAAGTGGGAAATAGCTGGGGTCCAAACACTCAAAAAAATGTCAATTTTTACATGAAGTTTTGCTGTTATCTTTTCCATGATATACACATTCTTCAATCTGTCTTGCCACTGTTGAAGGGTGGGAGGCAAAGGCTTGAGCCAAGACAAAGTTATAATTTTTCTTGCTACTAGTAGCAGGATCTGTAGTAACTGGACTTCCTTTTTCCCAATATCATCTCCTGGGGTCAAACCCAGTATATAATGCAGTGGGTTCAGTGGTAACGTAAACTTGAGTATATTTTTAATTTCTATCTGAACCCCCTGCCAGAATGGAATCAGTACTGGACAGTCCCAAAAAATGTGAGTGTGATCCCCAATCTGACTACAATTCCTCCAGCACATATTTGTAGCATTTCTGTCGTATTTTGAAATACTGAAAGGTGTTTTGAAGAATCTCATTTTTAATTTCCAGTCAAATTCTTTCCAATTTGGACTGTGGGTGATCTTAAAACCTTTCTCACAAATCTCCTCCCACTCCTCATCTTCAATAACAATATTCATTTCAAGTTCCCACTTTTGTTTTATGTCTATAGAGCTGTCAGAGAAATGCATTTGTAAATGTTTATATAGATTAGATATGATCTTCCTCTTATTATTTTCCTCCACACATTTTATCAAAAATATTTCCAAAGGTGAAGTATTTTGTTTCAATTTAGGCCATTCTTTATGTGATAGAAGATAATCTCTTAATTGTAAATACTTATAGAAATCTTTTGAGCATAATCCATATTTGTCCTGTAATTGCTTAAAGGTCTTAATATTTTCTCCACTGAATAACTGATTAATTCTTATTAATCCTTTCTGAGCCCATCTCTGATAACCCGTATCTAGTTTGTTTGGAAAAAAGTCAGTAATCTTGGCTATTTTTATCATGCGTGATGTAGTTAAAGGTGCTCCTATTTTCTTCCTCACTAGAGACCAGACTCTGTATGTACAGTTAATCCACTCATTTTCAATTTTTAAATCCTTCCAATTTTTTCCCTCCATAAATGGCATCGCATCAAGAGGTACCAGTGGGCAAGCATTGTTCTCCAGACCAATCCAGTTCGTCTCCTCATCCTGCACAAGCCACTGGACCACCGCGCTAAGTTGTGCTGCCCAGTAGTACAATTTCAAATTAGGCAAACCAAGGCCACCTTTTCTTCTTGGGCTTAACAGTAACTTCTGTCTGATTCTTGCTTTCCTCCTTTGCCAAATAAAGTTATTAATAATTTTATCTAAAATTTTAAAAGTGGAGGCAGGTATCCAAATAGGAAGTGCCTGAAATAGATACATTAATCGTGGGAGTATATTCATTCTCACTGTTTCTATTCTGCCCAAAAAGGACAGAGGGAGAATCTCCCATCTAGACAGGTCTGATTTTATTTGTGTGATTAAGCTACTAAAATTTCCATTAAATAGTAGTGAGGTTTGTGGTGTAATCGTCACACCCAAATACTTGAATCCCCTCTTGGACCAATTGAAGGTGACCTCTTTATCTAAATCTGTAGGCCATTTTCCCACTAACATCATAGCTTCTGACTTGGTTTCATTAACTTTATAGCCGGAGTCTTTTAAACTAGTCATAAGTCCAGGGATTGAGCACAGAGGATTAGAGATATACAAAATAATGTCATCAGCATATAGTGAGATTTTATGGGTGACTCCACCTGCTGTTACTCCATGAATTCTAGGGTCTGTCCGTATTCTTTCTGCCAGGGGCTCAATGCTGATAGCAAATAGTAGAGGTGAAAGAGGACATCCCTGCCTAGTTCCTCTTTTTAAACCAAATTTCTTTGAGGAGTATCCATTCACCCGTACTATAGATGTGGGTCCAGAATATAGCACACTAATCCAATTGATAAAGTCTCTATGAAATCCCATTTTTGCCAGTGTGTGTTTCAGGTACTGCCAGTCCACCCTATCAAATGCTTCTCAGCATCAAGGCTGAGAAGCATTGAAGGATCCTGTTTCTGTCTCGCCACAGAGATCACATTCAAGGTTCTCCTAATATTATTTATCCCTAAACGTCCCGTTATAAACCCTGTTTGATCCGGCTTAATTATTGTGTGGATACATTTTTGAACTCGGTTTGCCAGTATTGTAGTTAAAATTTTTAAATCACAGCAGAGCAAACTTATTGGCCTGTAGGACGAGCAGTTTATGGGGTCCTTGCCCTCTTTGGGAATTATGGATATTATTGCTTCTGACCAATGCTTTGGGGGGTCCGTATTCGTGAGGGCATAATTAAATACTCTTTGTAATAAGGGGGTGACCTCAGTTTTAAAATGCTTATAAAATTCCGCCGGGAATCCATCGACTCCTGGCACTTTGTTGTTCTTTAAATTTTTTATGACCACCTCAATTTCTTGTTTTGTGATTGGATCTCTCATCTCTTTGGCATCATTTTCAGTTAATTTTGGTAACTGAATTTCACCCATCAAATTCTTAATCTTGTCTATTTTACTGTCTATTTCCTCTGAGTCATAAAGTGTCTCATAGTAAGCTGAAAAAGCTTCTGCAATGTCTTTAGGCTGAGACAGAATTTTCTTTGTGAGAGGATTCATTATCTTTTCCACTGTTCGATCTGCCTGTTTCTTGCGCAGCTGAAATGCTAGTAACCTACTGGCCCTATTTCCTGATTCATAATACTTTGATTAGCAAACCGTAATGCCCCCTCTGCTTTGTGCGTCAACAAAACATCCAGTGATTGTCTGTGTTCGCCAAGAGATTTTAAAGTAGTTTCATCAGTCTTTTTATGTTCCTCCTCCAATTGTCGTATACGATTTTCTAACTCCACTCTTTTTTTATCGCGTTCTCTTTTTATTTGGGATGATAAGGAAATCAACCTACCCCTCAGCACAGCTTTTCCAGCTTCCCAAAGAGTTGACACTGATACTTCCCCATCGTCGTTGTGTTCCATATACTCAGTCCAGTCTCTTTTAATTCTTTGAACTATTTCTGGATCATTTAGAAGTGAAACATTCATTCTCCACTGTTTAGGTTGTGTATTATTCTCTAAATTTATTGTCATCACTACTGGACTGTGATCTGATATTGTTATTGGTTCAAAATGGCAATTTGTAACTTTATGTGCATCCCTCTTTGAGACAAAAAAGAGATCTATTCTGGAGTAGCTTCCATGGACCTTTGAATAAAAGGTGTAATCACGCCCCTTGGGGTGGCTTTGACGCCATATATCCACTAGCCCCAGTTCTTTAATCAAACTAGGCAGAATTTTTGCCTTCGGGGGCACTGGTCTCTGTTCATGTGGGTATTTATCCAATTTGTGGTTCATCACACAATTAAAATCCCCTCCAGTTAGTATAAATCCATCAGCTTTTGCTGACAAAAGAGCTGAAATTTCCTTGAAGAAGCTAGGATCATCTTCATTAGGCGCATAAATGTTTAGGAGGGATATTCTCACTCCTCTAATTGTACCTACAGCCAAAATGTAGCGTCCCTTTTTGTCTTCATACGTGTTCTCTACAACGAAGCCTAGTGACTTATGGCATAAGATGGCGACTCCTCTCCGCCTACCCCCCTCGCATGAAGCGCTGTAAACCTGACCTACCCACGCCCTTCTAAGTTTTTTATGTTCCGTCTCATTAAGGTGGGTCTCCTGAAGCATTGCAATTGAACATTTCAGCCTGTTTAACTGGGTCAAAATTGTATTTCTCTTTATTGGATTGTTTACTCCATTTATATTATACGTGATAACTGTTAATGTATCCATTTTTATTGCTTAAGGTCTTTTTTTTTCCCTTTCTTTCCCTTTTTTTTTCTTCTCTTCCTCTTCTTTTTCCTTCCCTATAAACATACCTAATTGACTATTGTCTCTTCCCTGTAACTGTGCTTAATAACTATCATCAGTGTAATGTCAAAAGCCATAGCAACATAGAAAACATTGTTTGCTGAGAGACACAGAACATTAAAGAAACAAAACAGTTTTCCTGAACATGAAAAACAACTGTGAACTTCCAATTCCCCAGTGGTTTGCCCCTGAACTGGAGTGAACATAAACATAACCATACAAACAAAGTCAGGGGGCCCCCACCCCTGATCTTCTTTAGGCAGAGAGACAAAGCTCTCTGGGTGTTGTGCATGAAGTGCCTGGGCGATGGTCCTCCAGGACGTCCCCGAAGTGTCCTCACACCGCCATGGTTGTAAAGTTTGCTTCATCCAATTTCCCTCCTTCTCCCTTCCCCACTGTTTTGTAGCTTATTTACCAACGATTATGTTATAGCCTAAATCTATATATCTAAGTCAATATTTTGTGATAAATTACATTCCCCTGCAAATCCACTCGTCTTTCTTTTATTCTACAATTATTGTCCATTGTCTTCCATGTTCTTCGTCAAAAGATTTTGTCTTTATTTACCTTCCAACCAGTTCTAGAGTAGACATGAGGACCTTACTCCGACCATTGGCTCTCTCCTCTCTGTTGTCACCATGGAGATTGGCTCTGATCTCAACAGGGTTCAGCTGTTGGCTCTTCCCCTTCTTTCCCTGGGTTGTCCATCTGTCCCTTGTCAACTCCTCTACCAATATCTCTCTGTCCTCCAGGGATGTTTCAATGCCAAGATCTTTCAGTGTAGAGTGTGCAGCTAGAAGTGAGGGAAAGAGTTTTGTACCCCCATTCATGAAGAGCTTAAGCTTAGCTGGGTATGGTGACTGGGCTTTAATGTTCTTTTCTTTAAGCTTCTTTATTACCTCTCTGACCTTTTTCCTTTTCTTCTGCAGGTCAGGTGAGTAGTCATGGTCGAAGTAAATTGTGTGCTCTTGGTACTTTATGTTTCTTTGCTTCCAAGCTTGTAATAGCACTTTTTGTTTTACATCAAAGTCCAGAAATCGGGCTATAATGGATCTTGGGGGCGCCGCGGCTTTAGGTTTTGGGGCCTGACGCTCCGTGTGCTCTTTCTAGTTTAATTACAACTTCTTCCTGAAACTCTAGAGAAGTGCTCAGAAAGTCTGTGACAAAGTTCACCATATCTTCTTTTTCCGCTCCCTCTGGGATGCCATACAGCCTGATGTTATTACGGCGAAGTCTGTTTTCCATGTCGTTACATTTAGTGGTGAGGATAGCTTCCCTCTCTAGCAAGTATCCCAGCGCCTTCTCCTGCCGTATGCTTCGGTCTTCCGTTGCACTTACTCTGTCCTCCGCTTGAGTCAATCTTCTGTCCAGCCCCTCCATTCGTTTCTTTAAGTCCTCCACGGATGATTCTACTCGATGTAGAGAGCTTTTCAGGTCCCGAAATGAGTCTGTGTTTTCCTGCCGTAGTTTTCGTAACTCCGTTAGCATCGCTGTTTCCCCGCTAGCTTCTCCTGTAGCTTTCAACGGTGTAGCTTCAGCTAACGTTAGCTGCTTGGAGCCTGCCATAACGTCGTCTTTTCTACCAGCCTTCATGTCTTTCTTCTCCGTATTTTGACTAGAACTCCGTCCTCTTGAGCCCTTTCCTTTTATTTTAGTACTCATTTATCACTTTTCATTACTTTGTCTGCTATTTATTGTGGGTCTGGTGGAGCAGCAAAATTATGCGTCCGTCTCCTCCATTGCCTTCCCGGAAGTCCTCATATATTATTTTAAGAGTAAAATACTCATCTCATTGGAAGATCATCTAATTTACCTGCTTAAATCAGGAGTAAATTCCCTTTGTTTAAGACATTATTACTTTTTTCTACATTGTTTTTAAACTTATGTCCCTGAAATAAGCTGAGAGATGCAGGAAGTCTTATGATCGCCCTTCTGTCACAAAAAAAAAAACTCTTAAGAGAGGAGGAAGCCTCCAAATACTCCAGAAATACTGGCTCCTAATTATCTGAAATAATGCGAGGTGGGATTCTCCAGTGTGACAGTGTGTGACAGACTGAATCTGAATCTGTTTCTGAGGCGACAGCTTTGTTCCTGTGAGAGTGGAGCGCCTGGCGGCGATTCACTCCCCCCCCCTCTGCTTTCAGATGGTCAAACGGGTGTATAAAGGCATCCCCCTGCAGCTCAGAGGCCGGGCCTGGACGCTGATGCTGGACGTGGAGCGAACCAAACGGGAAAATGAGGGAAAATATGAGGTTTGAATCACATCTTTCTTTATGCTTTGTCCTTTTTTCTGCTTTTAACAGAGTTTGTTTTGCTTCATAGAAAATGAAGGAACAGGCCCGGCTGTGCTCCTCAGAGATCAAACAGATCGACCTGGACATCAACAGGACCTTTAGAAACCACATCATGTTCATGGACCGCTTCGGGGTCAAGTAGGTCGCTATGTTGGGCCCCCTGGGGTCTCCTCCTTTAGACAGGATAAGGAAGGATTCCTTTCATGAATGAATGAAACTCATCATGGCCCAAAACACCAGTTTCAGCTGCTTTTCTTCTTGACATTTATTTATTGCTGATTTGAATCAGCTCCAGGGCCCCTGTGGTGGCCCCTGTGCTTTAGCACTGCTCTGCCAACATTGGCTTAAAGGCAACTCAGCTCCAAAAGTGACATAGATGCAGTTCAATAAGATGCGATGAGTTACATTGGTATTTATTTAAGGAGGCAGAGACAGAGCAGCCAAACGGGGGAAACGAGCATTTCCTCAATATATATTAACTCCAATAGACGTACAGAGAACTGCTTCATGAGAGAAAAATTAGGATTTGATAAAAGAGCTTCTAAAGAACTAATTAGGGGATTTTCTTTCTGATTTAAAGGAATAGAGGACGATCTTTTATGTTCGGGTGGATCATCAAAATAAGTGGTCCTCCTAATTGTCATTCATTCTGGTGATAGGTTTATGTAAGGCCGTCCTATGTGCTCAGCCCGTCTCTTTCTGCACATGCGCACTTTCAGTCGTATATCTGAGGTGAACTACGGTTTCATTGAACCTCACCTTTCTCACCACAGTTCTTTGAAAATGGCCGAGGGTTGTAAGAGAAAAAATGTCTACGAAGTGTATGAGAAGAAGAGAAAGGCCTCAGAAGAGGAAGATATATCCCAGATCTCTCTTTGCAAAGCATTATGGGATTTGCTGTCACAGTGGTCTGCTTTAAACAACAACAACGTGTGCATGAGGAGAAATGTGCTTGTGAATGAAAATCACACGCGTTTAACAGCCGTTCCCTCTGGGGAGCCAGTACGGGATTGTGCTCGAGCATTTTTTTTTTAAAGTGGAAATATTCACGAAAATCCTCCACAATACCTTTAATTAGTTAAAATGATGCTGTCTGTGGAAAAAAAAGCTAAACTATATGATGAAATAAAACTGAGATGAAATAACAAAAATCATTGTTATAAAACAAATACTGGCGGAAAGAAACATATTTTCTCTCCCACTGATCAGCTATAAACTGTAGAAAATAGTCGGCACTAAACGTACAGTATTAGTATTCGTACTAGTTACCGTCCAGCTCTGGAACAGTTTAATGGGTTGATTGATGAGACGACTTAAAGTGCCTTTTCCACATTTAGTTGTGTAACAAACTTTAAGATGCACAGTCACATTATAAGCCTGTACAGAAAATTGCCACAAACCACCTGATCCTCATAAAATAATGTTACATAAACCAAGTGTTTGTCCTCATTAAGTTTAGATTTTTTGAGCCTACGCTGCAAAAATGTGTTCAAAATAAGTAGAAAATGTCTTAAAATTAGAGTCTTTACCCTTTAATTGAGCAGGGAAATCAAATGACTTGTCAATAAAATGAGCATTTTTACCCATAAAATAACATAATTAGATATTATTCACTTAGAATGAGAGACGGCTGTTGTTTTTTTCTGTATTTTAAATGTAAATCGTCTTGTTCCACTGGTAAAGAGTCAAGCTTAGCTGCTTAATTCAAGACAAAAATGCACTCATTTAAAAAAAAAGAGACTAAGATTTATATTTTTTGCAGTAAAATAGAAAACCAGCAAAAGCACAATCAGCAGATTTAAAGAGACGTGGCGACTAGTGGAGCGCAGCCGTCCTGCAATGCCTCACTATGAAGCTGCAGCTCGCTTTGGCTGAAAACCGACTGATGTTGGACAAAATCTTTTTCTTTTTAAATAAACACAAATTAAACACATTAAAATCTGAACTAAATCTGATCCTGAGTAGTTTTCTGTTATTTCTGTTTATTTTAATCAGTCCATCTATAATGTTAGAACTCAATAGAGACTAAGAATAGCATTTCTGTTGCTTGTATCGGTTTTATTTCATTACTTATACAACTTCGTTAGACGATGCTAACTGGGTTAGCCCGATGCTGCCTTGTTTACCCCCATACTCACGAGCAGTATTGGTTCCTCCACTCAATCTTTATTTATTAAAATACAAATCATAAAGTCAAAAGATAAGTAACCAGCAGCAGAGCGTGCTAATCTTTCACATCAACATTATTACTGATGGATACACTTAAAAAATAGCATATGACGTGTCTATGCATATTTTAAATCTCTAATTCTGATCAGAAAACAATCTAGTAGAGTAGAGGGATTTAAATCTTATGAAAGACTGAGACAGACTCTTTTAGCTGTGATGAATTAATAACCATCATTGTTTTCTGGATTGTTTTTGCCTTTCAGCGCTGAGATGTTTCTCTCTTCTTTCCCCCTCAGGCAGCAGTCTCTCTTCCATGTCCTCTCTGCATATTCAGTTTACAACACGGTAAGTAGCCTCCTTCCCTCCAGATTATCCCATAATAATCCATCTTAGATGGGAAATGTTTGCAGCTCTGGTGAACAGCACCATCCTCTGCTTCTCCGATCTGTTTTTAGTCTTTTAACATCGCTGCCTGTAGGAAACATGACGTTAAAAAGAAGGATGTTTTCTAATGTTTTCCTGTTTTTATTAGCAGCTGCAGACAGATTGATCCCAAAAGTCATGATGTCAAGGTTTGTTTGGGTCTCTTTATGTCTGTGTTTTCTGTCGCCTGCAGGAGGTGAGCTACTGCCAGGGCATGAGTCAGATCGCCGCCCTGCTGCTGATGTACATGAACGAGGAAGACGCCTTCTGGGCCCTGTCGCAGCTGCTGACTGACGAAAGGCACGGCATGCACGGTGAGAAGTGATTTCACTTGAGGCTGGCAGCTCATAGCAGTTATAAACATTTTCAGTTTAGAAGTCAAGACATCTAGAGAATTAAAAGCAACCAAATGAAGATTATAGCTGAAAAATGGTGACATTACACTGCAAAAAATCAAAACCTTGATAGGTCATTTTTTCTTAAAATAAGTGCATTTGTTCTTGAATTGAGGAGATAAATGAGACACCTTGCCAATGGAAAAAGATAATTTAGATTTAAAATAAGAAAACACAATTGCATTGTCTTATTTCAAGTGAATATTATCTAATTATCTTATTTTAAGACTAAAAGTACTGATTCCGTTGGCAAGCTATCTCATTTACCTGCTCAAATCAAGGGTAAATACACTTAATAACAGACATTTTTACTTATTTCTATATCGTTTTAACAGTGTATCTATGGAAGATGTGCTCCTGTCCAGCATTATTAGCAACGATCAATGATGTAGGACGTTTTCTTTTCTCTGAAATACTGTGCAGCCAGATGCTTTTTATGGAGACAGAGCCTCGCAGCAGTTTCATGAAATGAGGCAGAAATAAATGGAAGATTTTTTAATTCTTACTTTTCTTCACATAGTTACTTTCTGTTTTAATGGTGCAGGTTTAACGGCAACAAAGCAGCAAAATGCCAAACCTATGTTTCATCCCCGGATAATTGGGGAGTGGCTTGCTGGTGCTTGGGGCATAGAGCTTGGATTCCTGAGGTTCTGGGTTCAAAACCCACTCCCACAGACTGCCACTTTGGCTGGCTGAACAAAGACCCTTAACCCCACACTGCTCACCGGGCGCCCCATGATGGCAGCCCACTGCTCCACAAGGGGAGGGGTTAAATGCAGAGGGAAATTCCTCCAGTTATCTTTCAATAAAGTTCAATTATCTTATCTTAAATTTTCTCTCATCATGTTTGGTCAAAAAACACGCTGAGTCTATTAAAATGCGGATATGGGATCGTCATTTATTTTGCTCGAATGCTGGGAAAAATAACCAAAATGGACATGTGGCTTATTGACAAACTTCGGGTAAATCTCAACGGCTGCGCTTCAGTTGGGAACAGATGATTATCAACCAGGCGGATCAGAAGGAATGAACATGTTCATAGAGTTGAAGGATGGAAGGATCGCCTGGTTCTGCTGGAGGTTTCTTCCTGAGTTTTTCCTCTCCACTGTCGCTACAAGCATGCTTAGTGTGAGGGATTGTATTTGAGTCAATGAGTCGATGCAATCAACTGGTTTTCCTTAGATAGAAAACTTTGAATCAATTTGATTGTATGATCTGGTTGAACTGTAAAGTGCCTTGAGATGACATGATGTGAATTGGCGCTATAGAAATAAACTGAATTAAATTGAATTGAAGGATCTTTGTGTTTCATTTCCAAAGACTCAGGCAGCTCATGGTCACAGAGAAGCTCCTCTAAACGACGTTCCTTCCATTTAAAGACTGAAAGCTCATTTTTGGGGCTCCGTTTGTTCTGGATCTTTGATATTCTCTGGAAATCCTGAAGGTTCACAACCACTAGTTTGGAAAAACAAACGATTCTAATTTGGAAAACTGATCCATGGATCTCATCATTCTTGGTTCTGAACAAAGAACGATGGGTTTTCATCCATTTAAATGCTATTTAAGCTCTTCATCCTGTTCTCCCTTCATTTCAGGGTTTTTTGTTCCTGGGTTCCCCAAACTTCACAGATTCCAGGCTCACCACGATCAGATCCTTTCCAAACTCCTCCCCAAGCTGAAGAAACACATGGTGAGATCCCCGTGGAGGCGCCACGATGATGATGATGATGTTTGATAGCTGGTGTTTGTCTCTCTGCAGGACAGGGAGCAGATGTCGGCGGGGATCTACTGCACCAAATGGTTCATGCAGTGTTTCATCGACAGGGTGAGCGAGCTGATCTCTGTCTCCTCCTACGGTGGCCTGTTAGGACCAGATCACAGAGCTCATCTTGAAAACATGAATTGTTTTGCAGCTTGCATAACAAAGAGCTCTTTGTTCAGTGGATCTTAGATGTTAACTTAGATCTTAATTTGACAAAGGCTGAAAGTTTTCGTGTGATCTCAGTGGCTCTTTTAACTCTTTTTTATTCAACAGTTGTTTTATAAAAGTTTTAAACTGTTAAATGTTGATGGTTGCTCCATATTGAGACCCTGTTATTAGCAGAGGACTTTAGATCCTAATAAAACAGTAGAATCTGCAGACACATCATCAGCATGGTTTTGGTTTCAGTAAAAGTTAAAAGGATAGAACAGCGCCCCCTATAGGAACCAGTGGCCTGCTGGTGAATTTGGATGGTTTGAGCAGGATGGATCCTGGTGAAACCTGAACCTTGCGTCAGGAGCTGTCAGGCTCCACTGTTATTAGGCTGTGTGCCCGCAGTCCTGTGGTGGCGATCTGGCAGCTTCCAGCCTCTGTCAGCACTTCTTCCTCCTGCTGAGTGGCTCAGAGAATCCTCTGAGGTTTGGAGAAGAGCCACATAAACTTCCTGATTCTGACCAGCAGCAGTAGTGTTAGTGTGAACCTCTGGATGAAACGGGGAGCCCTGCTGAGACGTAGTGACCTGCTGTTTGTTATCTGCAGACGCCGTTCACACTGACCCTACGGCTCTGGGACATTTTCATCCTGGAGGGAGAGAGACTCCTCACTGCCATGTCCTACACCATCCTGAAGATAAACAAGAGTAAAGCAGATGGATGGATGGATGGATGTATGGATGGAGGATGGATGATGGATGGATGGATGGATGGATGGATGATGGATGGATGGATGGATGGATGGATGATGGATGGATGGATGGATGGATGGATGGATGGATGGAAGGATGGATGATGGATGGATGGATGGAAGGATGGATGATGGATGGATGGAAGGATGGATGGATGGATGGATGGATGGATGATGGATGGATGGAAGGATGGATGGATGGATGGATGGATGATGGATGGATGGAAGGATGGATGGATGATGGATGGATGGATGATGGAAGGATGGATGGATGGATGATGGATGGATGGAAGGATGGATGGATGATGGATGGATGGATGATGGATGGATGGATGGATGGATGGATGATGGATGGATGGATGGATGGATGGATGGATGATAATGAAAGGATGGATGGATGGATGGATGGATGGATGGATGGCTGATAATGAAAGGATGGATGGATGGATGGATGGATGGATGGCTGATAATGAAAGGATGGATGGATGGATGGATGGATGGATGGATGGATGGATGGCTGATAATGAAAGGGAGAAGGAATGACGGATGAGATGGGATGGGAAAGATGAATGGCAGTGAAGGATGGATGACGGAAGTGGAAGGAAAAACAATGAACAGGATTGGATGGATGGATGGACTGGTGGATGGCTGTGATGGATGGATGGATGGATGGCTGATAATGAAAGGATGGATGGATGGATGAATTGATGGATGAATGGAAGGATGATGGGGATGGCTGATAAGAAAGGATGGATTGGATGGATGGATGGATGATGGATGGCTGATCTTGAAAGGTGGATGGATGGTGCATGAAATGCTGATAATCGAAAGGATGGAATGGATGGATGGAGATGCTATAATGAATGGATGGGATGGATGCTGATAATTAAAGGAGGATGGATTGGATTGGAGATTGATGACGGGATGGATGACGGATGGATTGATGGAAGGATAGATGGAATGGGATTATAATGAATGATGGATGGATAGATGGATGGAATGATGGATGGATGAATGAGGATGATGGATGGATGGATGGATGGATGGATGGAAGTGATGTGTAAGACGGAAGGATGGATGGAAGTGATGGAAGGCTGCTAATGAAATGATGTGGAAGGAAGAATGGTTGGAAGGAAGGGCTGATAATTAAAAGTATGGCAGGAAGGATGGCAGATAAAATGAGCAAATGAAGGGGTAGATGGATGGTAATGGAAGGAAGGATGTCTGATAATGCAAGGAATGGATTGTCATGGATGGATGGATGATATGAAAGGCATGTGATGGAAGGATGGATGGCAGATACAATCCCTTCCCCAGTCTGGCAGCTCCATTCGTCATGCACCATCCCTGCCCATTCAGTCATTCATTCAGGCATACATGCATCACCAGCCCTTCATTCATTCTTCACGTCATTTCATTCATTCCATCCACCATTCACTCATGTCATTCATTTCCATTCATGTGCCTTCAGTCAGTTCATCACCATCCCGTTCATCATTCATTCATTCATCATTTCATTCATCACCATCCCTTCATTCATTCATCATTCATTCATTCATCCACCAGTCCCTGCATGTCATTCATATTGCATTCATTCATTCATTGCATTCTGCATTCATTCATTCAGCATGCCATTCATTCATCATTCAGTCATTCATTCATCGCTTCATTCATTCATGTCATGTTTATTCAGTCATGCATCCTTCATTCATCATTCATTCAATTCATCACCATCCCACATTCATTCATGCATTCAGTTCATTCATTCATCCGCCATCCCTTCATTCATTCATTCATTCATTCAGGCATCACCATCCCTTCATTCATTCATTCATTCAGTCGATCCATCAGCACCATCCCTTGAATCATTCACCTTTCATTCAGATTCATTCATCACCATCCCTTCATTCTCATTCTTTCATATCATTCACTCATTTTCATCACTCATCCCTTCATTCATTCATTCATTCATCATTCATTCCATTCATCACCCATCCCGTCCATTCATCATTCAATTCATTCACTCAGTTCAATCACCATCCCTTTCATCATCATGTCATTTCATTCATCACCAGCCCTCTTCATTCATTCCATTCATTCATCACCATCCCTTCAATTCATTCATTTCATCATTCCATCACCATCCCTTCATGTCATGTCAGTCATGTCATTCATCTCACATCCTCGTCATTCATTTCATTCATTCAGTTCATCACCATCCACTTCATTCATTCATTCATCACTCATCCCTTCATTCATTCATTCCCATTCATTCATCACTCATCCCTTCATTCATCTCAATGCACCTTCATTCATTTCTGTTCATTCCATCAGTCCTTCGTTTCATTCAGCATTCATTCATGCATTCATCCCTTCATTGCATCCATTCCTATCATTCATTCATTTCAATCATCATGTCATCATCATTCCATTCATTCATCACAATCCCATCAGTCATTCATTCATTCATTCATCATCATTCATTCAGTTTCATCACCCTCCCTTCGATTCCATTTCATCCATTCATCATTCATGCATTCATTCATTCATCATTCCATTCATTTCATCACCCATCCCTTCATTCATTCATTCATTCAATGTCATTCAGTCGAGTCATTCAAGTCACCATCCTTCATATCATTCATTACGATTCATTTCATGCATCACCATACACTTCCATTCATTCTTTGCATTCATTCAGTGTCATCACCATCCCTTCTTCATTCATTCATTCAGTTCACCATCCCTGCATTCCATTCATTCATTCTATTCATCACCATCCCTTCATTCATTCATTTCATTCAATTCATATCATCACCATCCCTTCATACATTCATTCATTCATTCAGCACCATCCCTTCCTCAATTCATCATCCATTCATTCATGCATTCACCATCCCCTTCATTCCATTCATTCATCAATTCAGTGTCACATTTCATTCTGCATCCATTCATCATTCAATCATTCCATATCATTCATCCTCATCCATTCCTAATTTTCAGTCATCCTGCATGACAGCCTTCATTCAAATTTTCATGCACCCATCCCTAGCATTCATCATCACCATTTCACATTCATCGATTCATTCATCATCACCATCCCTACATTTTCATTCATTCATTCATTCATCCACCATCCCTTCATTCATTCATTCATTCATTCACCTCATGTCATCACCATCCCTTTCAATTCATTTCATTCATTCATTCCATTTCTCAATATTCATTCGATCCCTTCATTCAAATTCATTCATCATTCATTCATTCATTCATTGCATCCTTCTATTCATTCATTCATATCATTCATCATTCATTCATTCTCCCGATTCATTCATCATTTCATTCAATTTCATCACCAGCCCCTTCCTTCATTATTCATTCATCACCATCCCTTCATTCATTCCCTACATTCATTCATTCATTCATTCATTAATCACCATCCCCCTCTCCATTCATTCATTCATTCCACTCAGTTCATCACCATCCCCTTCATTCATTCATTCATTCATTCATCAACCATCCTCGTCCATTCATTCATTCATTCATTCATCACCATCCCTTTCAGTCATTCATTCATTCATAATGTCATTCATCACCACCCCTTCATTCATTCATTCATGTCATTCATCACCAACCCTTCATTCATTCATTCACATTCATCACCCATCCCTTTCATTCATTCACTCAATTCATTCATTCATTCATCATTCATCATTCAATCATCGACCATCCCTTCTTTCATTCATTCAATTCATTCATTCATCACCATCCCTGCATTTCTATTCATTCATTCATTCATCAACTATCCCTTCATTCAGTCATTCATTCATTCATTCATTCAATCACCATCCCTTCATGCATTCAATCCTTCATTTCATTCATTCATCATTCATTCATTCAATGTCATACATTCCCTTCATTCTTTCATTCATCACTTCATTCATTCATTCATTCATACCATTCATCAGCCAGCCTCTTCTCTCATTCATATCATTCACATCTCATTCATTACCATCCCTTCTTTCATTTCAGTGTTCCAGTTGCATTCATTCATCACAATTTCCCTTCATTCATTTTCAGTCATTCATTCATTCATTCCTTCACCATCCCTGTCCATCATTTCAGTCAGTCATTCATCACACATCCCTCATTTCATTTAGTCATTCATTCATTCATCACCCATCCCCTCAGTTCCAGTTCATTCATTCATTCACACATTCATCACCATCCCTTCATTCATTCATTCCTTCAGTTCATTCCTCATTCAGTTCATTCATCACCATCCCTTCAGTCATTCATTTCAGTCACCCATCCCTTCATTCAATTCATTTCATTCATTCATCCTTCATTCAATTCATTCATCATTCGATTCCATTCCATCTCATCATTCATAGCATCCTTCATACATCCTTCATTCATTCATTCATTTTCATTCATCCTTCATTCACCATTCATTCTTCTATTGCAAAAATTTTCCCCCCCCCCACCCCCCATTCTTTCATCATGCCATTTCATCTGCATTCATTCATCACCATCCCAATGCATTCATTCATCATTTCGATGTCATCATTCAATTCATTCCATTCATTCCATCTATTCATCACCATCCCTCATTCATTCAATTCATTCAATCATACATTCATTCATTCATCACACCATCCCTATCATGGTCAATTCATTCATTCCATTCATTCATTCATTCATTTCATCACCATCCCCTTTCATTCATTGCATTCATCATCCATTCATCAGCCCCATCCCGTCATTCATCATTCATTCATTCATCAACCATCCCTTCATTCATTCTTCATTCATTCCACCATTCATCTACCATCCCTTCATATTTCATTCATTCATTCATCATCCATCCCTACATTCATTCAGTTCATTCTTCATTCATCACCATCCTTCAGCATTCAGATCATTCATCACCCAGTCCCTTCATCATTATTCATATCAATTCAGTGCACCATCCCCGCCATTCGATTCAAGTTCACTTCTATTCATGCATCCACCATCCCTTCATCATTCAGTCATTTCATTCATTCATTCTCATTCGATTCACCATCCCTCATTCATAATCATTCATTCTTTCATTCATTCAATTCATCATTCAAATTCATTCATCACGCATCCCCTTGCATTCATTCATTCATTCATTCCATTCGATTCATCCACCATCCCTTCATTCATTCCAATTCATTCATTCCACTCATTGCATCAACCATCCCTTCTATTGCATTCATTCATTCATTTCATTCATCACCATCCCCTTCATCATTCATGCATTCATTCATCACCATCCCTTTCATATCCATTCATTCATTCACACCATCCCTTCATTCGATTCATTCAGGTCATCACCCATCCCTTCCATTTCAGTCAATCCGTTCATTCAATTCATTCATCATCTTCATTCATTCATTCATCCTTCATTCATTCATCATCCGTTCATTCATGTCATTCATCATTGCATTCAGTCATTCATTCATTTTCATCACCATCCCTTCATTCATGCATTCAAATTTACATCATTCATTCATTCATTCGATTCGACACCATCCCTTCATTCATTCATTCATTTCATTCAGTTCATCACCCCGCCCTTCATTCTATTCATTCTTCATTCAGTCCATTCATGCACCATGCGCCTTCCATTCTTCATTCATTCATTCATTCAATTTCATCACCATCCCTTGCATTCATTCAATTCATTCATTGCATTTCCACGCTCCCTTCATTCATTCATTCATGTCATTTCATCACCATCCCTTCATTCATTCATTTCATTCATTCATTCACCCCATCCCTTCATCATTCATTCATTACATTCAATTCAGTTCTATCACCATCCCTGCATTCATCATTCATCAAATTCATTCATTCACATTCCATCAATTCATCCTTCATTCTTTCATTCATTCATTCATTTATTCATTCATCACCAATCCCTTCATTCATTCATTCTTCATCACCATCCCATTCATTGCAATTCAGTTCATTCATTCATCACCATCCCCTTCATTCATTCATACAATTCATTCCTATTTCATCACCATCCCTTTGTCATTCATTCATTCATTCTTCCCTATTCAGTTCATCATCACAAAATCCCTTCATTCATTCATTCATCAGTCATTCACACCATCGCCCGCGTCATTCATTCCCATTCCATTCATTCATTCATCACCATCCCTTCATTCATTCATGCCATTCATTCATACAGTCATCACCTCAGTCCTGTCATTCATGCATTCCCATTATTCATTCATCACCCATCCCTCATTCATTCGACATTCATCACCATCCCCTTCCACCCTTTTCATTCATTTCATGTCATTCAGTCATCACCATCCCTTCATTCATTTCATTGCATTCATTCATTCATCACCATCCTCGTCATTCATTCATTCATTCATTCAGCACCCACTCCCTTCATTCATTCATTCATTCATTCATTCATTCATCACCATCCCTTCATTCATGCATTCATTCATTCATTCATCTCATTCATTCCTCATGTCATACTCTCATTCATTCATTCACATTCATTCATTCCAGTATTATCCTTAAATGCATCATTCATTCATTCATCACCCATCCCATGCATTCATTCATGTCATTCATCATCAGCTTCCATTTTCATTCATCATCACCATCCCTTCCATTTCATTCATTCATTCATCATTCATTCATTCATTCATTCCACTTCATTCATTCATCATTCGATTTCATTTCATCATTCATCACCATCCCTTCCTTCCATCATATTCATTACACATTCATTCATCTACGGGCCCAATCCCTTCATTCCATACATTCCATTCATTCATCATCCCATCCCTTTCAAATCAGTCATTCCATTCTTCATTCATTCATTCATTCTATTCATTCATCACCCCATCCCTTCATTCATTCATTCATTTCAAATTCCATCACCATCCCTTCTTTCATGTCCATTCATTCATTCATTCATCATTCATCCATTCATCAGCCCATCCCTTCATTCATTCATCATCATTCATTCATTCATCACCCATCCCTTCATTCATTCATCTCATTCAGTCAATCGACCATCCCTTCCATTCATTCATTCATTCATTCATTCATCACCCATCCCCTTCATTCATTCCATTCATTTCATTCATTCATCACCATCCCTTGCATTCATTCATCATGCATCACCCATCCCTTCATTCATTCCATTCATTCATTCATTGCCATCACCATACCCTTCATTGCATTCATTCTATTCATTCATGTCATCACCATCCCTTATTTCATTCATTCATATTCGATTCATTCATCACCAGTACCCTTCTATTCATCATTCATTCATTCATCACCATCCCTTCATTCATTCATTCTATTCATTCGCATTCAGTCCATCACCATCCGCTTCATTCCATTCATTCATTCATTCATTCATCACCATCCCTTCCATTCATACAATTCATTCATTCATCACCATCCCCCCCCTTCATTCATTCATCATTCATCCACCATCCCCTTCATTCATTCCATCTTTCAGTCATTCAATCAACCCATCCCCTTATCATTCATTCATTCATTCATTCCATTTCATCACCATACCCATCATTCATTCACTTCATTCATTCTTCCATCACCAATTCCCTTCATTCATTCATGTCTCATTAATTCATTCATCACCATCCCCTTCCTTAATTCATCATTCAGTCATCACCATCCGCTTCATTCATTCATTCATTCATGTCATTCATTCATTCACCATCCCTCCTCATTCTTCATTCGATTCATTCAATTCATTGCATCACCATGCCCTTCATTCATTCATTTACATGTCATTCATTCATTCATTCCATTCTATCACCTTCACTTCATTTCATTCATTCATTCATCACCATCCCTTCAGTCATTCGAGTGTCATTCATTCATTCATTCAAACATCATTCCTTCATTCAACATTCATTCATTCATTCATTGCATTCAGCCAACCATTCATTCATTCATCATTCATTCATCACCCATCCCTTCATTCATTAAGTGCAGTCATGCATTCATGTCGACCCATACCTTTCAGTTTCATTCAGGTCATTCAGTCATTAATGTCATTCATTCAATTCCATTCATCATCCCATCCCCTGCTTCATCCATTCATTCATTCATTCATGATTCGATGCATTCAGTCATTCATCACCATCCCTTCATTCATGCAGCCCTTCATGAATTAACAGTACCCTCTTCTCAGCACACCAACCTCCCCCCCGCCCCCCGACCCCACAGCCTTACCCACCCCCCCCCCCCACCCATCCTCCACCCCCCACTCCCGTTCTGCCCCCCCCCCCCCACCCCCCCCCCGCCTCCGCCCAGCCACACTCCTCCACACCTCCCACACCCACCCCCTTCTCCCCCCCACCCAGACACATCCCCCCGCCCCCTAGTCCCCCTGCAGAGCGACTGCTCAGGATTCTCCTGGAGGAGGCTTAGGGAGGGGGGGTTCCTCCAGGAGCGATCGCTCACCAGGGGACCTGCTGCTGTCTTCCTCAGTGACTATCTGATATCACATCCAGCAGCTTGCTGCAGCCTCCCTCGCCATGATGTGAGCTGAGGTAGGAATGAGGCTGGAAACCTATTAATCCTCCCTCTCCAGGTACCCCAAGCCACAACACAACCACCTTTCCATGAAAGGTTTTTGGAGGCTCCGTTCCTCCAGAAGATCTTCTCCATCATCTTGTTTTTCTCGTTTTTGTTTTCTGTCTTTGCAGGGAAGCTGTACCTAGAGGGGGTATCTGCCTACCCAGGGAGCCTCTGTGCCGAGGTAGCCTAACCGTGCCAGTTCCCTGGCTGGCCCGGTCCAACGCCCGACCTCTCCCAGTGCCTCCCAAGGCATGTCCTCCGGACCAACACCCGCTCGCGCACGCTCCGCTACGGTATCTTTACACCGGTTACAAGAGCCCGACAACGCCGATGCCGTCCGAGCAACACGCGGCCCTTGTGACATGTCACCCGGTTCCCCCAACTTAAGCCAGACGGGGCCACCCAACCCCTCTGCAAATTGTGGAAGGCCCGACTAGTGCCCCTCAACCCTCTGCGTCCTCCCACCCTACTAACGCCCCTCGCCAATCGGTCATATGACAAACAGCCGACCGTTACGCCTGTTCACGCTCAGCCGAAAGCCAAGAGCCACTGGCCTGAGGAGCTCTCCACACAAATCTCCACACAGCCCGACTCCATATCCTCTCTCCTTCTCTTCTCTATCTCTCCAGACCAGAGCCCCTCCAAGGACCCCAGGGACCTGGAAGCTGTGGAGCAGCTGGGGGCCCCGCTGCCCTCTCCTGATCCCATCATCATCCACAGCCAGGGGCCCCTCACTCCTGATGACTCCCCGCTGATGGGGCCACCGCCTTACCAGCCCCCAGTGAGCCCAGAAAACCTCTCCATCCACCACTGCCTGAGACCCGCCTCAGCCCAGAGGGATCCAGGCTACTTCCAACCCTGATCTGGGTGCCGCGGCCGCTGCTTATTTGGTTCTCGCTCAGTCTGAGACAAGACCCATGTTCTGCAATCAGAGGGTACCGACCCACTGGACCAGGACTGGACTCTGTCCTCCACCAGGAGCAGCGACAGAGACCAGAGCGGAGCAAGCCGCCACCCAGCGGCTCCTGAGCTGCAGCTTCTGGATCAGAGACCAGGCTTGGTTTGAATGTTTGAAGCCTCTCAGTTTGGGTCAGTTTCTGGGTTCAGCAATAAGAACTTCAAACAGTCTGAAGGTATCTTGGAAGGTTTTAGAACTGAAGCAAAAAAAAAACAAAAACAAGAACCAAGAAAACAAAAAACAAAAACAAAACTACACCATACAGACAAACCAAGAAAGAAAAGAATGCACACGCCACCCCGTCAATCAACGCCCCCTCTCCTCCCAAGGAGACCGTCTACATTAGCACCCGTTCAGACCACCCACCCGACCCCGACCCCGCCGCCCCCCATACCCCCACCCCAGCCCATCTCCCCACCCCGCTTCCGCCCACACTGACCCCCCTCCCTTCCCTACCACCGCCCCCCCCCCCCCCCGCACCCCCCCCACCAGCCCCCACCCATATCAGCCCCCCCCCCCCCCCCCCTAGCCTCTCCCCCCCCCCCCCGAGCCTACAACAACATATGTCATGGAAGCGCTATAGGCCCTTATTTTATTTTTTATTTTTTTATTATTCCGCCTGCAGCAGGTTGGTTTGAAGCTCTGCACAGAGCAGCAGCGTCCAGATTTATCAAGTGTTTCTGCTTGCTGAGTGATTTTAGAGTGTCCGATTAAGCTGAGCAGGATTCACCCTCCTCTTTTTTTTTTTTTTTCCAGAGAAAACCTATTCATTTTAAAAAACCCGAACCCTCCAAACAACTTTTTGTGTGTTTTGAACGTTCAAAATTGGAACGTTTCATATTTGTTTTAATTTTTTTTTTTTTTTTTTTAGCCTTATTGACCTTCTATTAAACCATGGCGTGAAGCACAGTGGGGTGGCTACTAGCATCATGGTGAGGGTGCTGTTTTGCTGCTCGATAGACAGCCCCTTCCCTAAAAAGAGTATGCATTAGTGAGGAATGACCCTTCCTCCCAAAATAATCTTCATCTTGAACCTCCCAAGAGGAGAGAACAACAGCAGCTGCAGGAATGTAAACTGGACGCATACACTGGGTTATCCACCCACACCCCCTGGTGACATGGATGCCAAAGCAGTTCTGGATAAACCTCGGAAGGTTGGGGGGTCTTCCCAGAAGCTCCAAAAATTCAAAGCGTTTGACAAAGCCGGGCGTTTTCCTTTTTTTTTTTTTTTTTTCTTTTTCTGGGAATAAGAATCCTTCTCTGCGGTTTTTTGGTTTTTTTCCTGAAAAAAAAATTAGCAGTGTGGTTTTTTTCCTGTGGAAGGAAAACCCACCCTGTAGAAACAAAAGTTTCAGGTTCTGGATGAAGGACTTTCCTTCTCCAGTCAGAGATGCTTGATGAGTCTGGACCCAGTCTCCCAGCAGACCAGGCTCCACCTGCAGCTCTGCTGGTCCTGCATGTTCATGTTCTGCTGCTTCAGCCAGAACACCGGGCTCCTGTTAGGACTTCTCCCTGGAATGAAACACATCTCCCTTTAAAACACGTCTCTGGATTTCAAACGTAGATGTGAACCTGCTCAGTCTGCCTTTATAAACTGTTTACTGCCCCAGTTCCAGTTTGGGTTTTTGTGTATAATAACATCTGGATGCCTTATTTGGATCGGCTTCAGTTCTTCTGTGGCGCCAGTTCTGTTGGACTGAAGCTCTGTCACAGTGAGCTGGCTCACTCCTGATTGTAGGCATGGAGCTAACACTAAGAAAGGGACTTTTAGCTCAGTTATTTATGGATCAAAGCAAATTTGCTCTTTATTTCCTCTTTATTTTGTTTTATTTGTTGCATAATGTTGAAAAGATTTTGAGATGATAAGTTATTTTTTCTTAGAATCTGACAGTAGATAAACATAAGTGGGTTAAAGTTGTTAACTCCCTGTCATTAGAAAGAAGGAAACAGTGACATCTAGTGGTTACTTTAGGTAAAGAACGTCTCTAGTTGTAGATTAGCTACAGTAAGTAGAAATGTTCTAGAGGGGTTTTTAACTTACAAAATAATAATAATAGGGTTTTAACTTTGATGCCATCAGTTTCTATGATATGAATATGTTTATATTTTACTATTTAAGTGCTAAGACGTCAGTAGAACATGTTCTTGGTCTTTAGTGTCGAACAGAAGCAGGAACAGTTGATGGATTTGATTCTGCAACAATACAGCTTGTATCTGCTTTGTGTTTTTCTTTTATGGTCAACCATTTATTGCCGTTCACAGTAAAGGCAGCATGACTCTCGATCTTGGTGCAATTCAAAAAAGTCCAATCATCTGTTTCCTTCAATTTTGGCACAGTTAATAGAAACAGACTGGTTTGGCTGGAGTTCTTAGATCCGTTATCTGGGACAGTTGACTTCAAACCTCAAAAGAAAAGATCCTAAAATCAATCTGGAAACTGATTGAAAGGCTTTAGATGGAGGAGCTACCGAAAGCATCTATTTAATAATTTTCTACCCGTCCTAAAGTGGGTCACAGAGATGGAAACCCAAACATCCCTCTTTGATGGATAGAAACTCAATGTTGTTCATTTATAAGATTTCCTGAAGCAACTTACCTTTCGCCAAAAACGAGCAAGGCTTCGTGTGACAGAATAGAAAATCCTTTTATTTTCCCACAATAGGTAAATTCTTGTGTTAAAAGCAGCAAAATCATTACAGCAAAAGTCACATAATTTTGGACCTTAAAAAGTGCATAGAAATAACAGAATATGTGGCAGAGTACTATAAGTACTATACCGTACAGTATTTTTTACAATATAAATACTGTGGAGAATAAATAATCAATATACAGCTGTGGACATTTTTACTGTAATGGATATGTGGAAAAAATAGCAGAAACACCAGGGATGAGCAAAAATTAACAGCAGAATGTTATTTAATTGACAAAGACAGCAAATGTGCAAAAATTCATGCATGGAGTGCGAGACATTATCCAACGAGATGTTACTTTAGTTAGGATCCTTTTGTTTCTCACCTCCTGCACTAAGTCCAGAGATATAATTCTTGCTCTAAGTGGGTCGCTCTGTCAGCTGAAGGCATGTTTCAGGGTCTCTAAACTCCAGGCAATGATTAATCATTACTAAATTAATTAACGATTATTTCAATAATCAATTAATCAGATTAATTGTTTCAGCCGTACTTAAATTTATCTTTAATCTATGGAAGAGGATTAGGGCCACTGAAAAAAAAAATGTACTGATTTTTGAATATTATTTTAGTTTAATATGGGAAAAAAGTCAGACTTCTGACTTTAATCTCAGAACTTCTGATCTCAATGTAGATGGGCACCATGAAGGAAGAGATGTGGAGCACTCAGCTTCACTGACAAAGATGTGAGTTGTTTGGGAGGAACAGGAACACATTGGTGGGAAATGACTGAATGAGGCAACTTTTCACGTCCCCGAGGGGCCTCCGGTGATGCTCTTTCATTAATCGAGGAGCAGAAGGTGATTAAAACAAAAGAGATAGTTTAGTCTCTAAAGCAGACATGGCTGTAAATTCTCATATTATACTGAAATAAGATGTAAAAACCAGTTAACTTTTAACATTTTTTTAGTGAACCTAATCCTCTTCCTGCTGAAAAAAAGAAGTTAAATGATTTTTAAATTTTATATCAGTTTAGTATGGGGAAAAAAGTCAGTATTCTGAGATTAAAGTCAGATTTCTGAGAAAAAATTCCGAATTCTGACTTTTTCCCATACTAAACTGAAATAAAATGTAAAAATCAGTTAACTTTTTTTGTTTTTTCCAGTGGCCCTAATCCTCTTCCGTACCTTCTGTATTAAACACTGAGTTGTGTTTGTTTTTTGACCATACAGCTGGAGGCAGTTGAGGTGCTTATTGGTGCCACACGGGGGCGCTGTAGAGCAGCACTGCCCTCAGGTGTGATTGGTCAGATGTGCCTAAAAAGCTCGTTTCCATCCTGACCTGAGGCCAGTTCGTTTCGGTCTCTTCTTGTCCGGATCTCATAACATGTCCAACTCTGCTGTGGTGAAAACGTTGGAGAACCTGAGCCTGGACTCAGGTTATGTAGCCGGGGAGGCCAGCCCGTCCAGCCGGTCGGTCAGCGCTCCTCTCCGGGGTTCATGGTGGCCGCGCAGCGGCTCCACCTCCAGCTGGGACACGGTGAGCGCGCTGCCGGAGGACGCGGCGGACACCCTGGCCAGATGCGCCTGCCTGCCCGAGCTGGAGGACTATCCGTGGACGGAGTCGGAGCTGCAGGATGTGGTCCACAGAGCCTCCGGGTGTGAGTGTTTCAGCCCGGAGGCTGTCAGCAGACTGTCCGTCCTGCTGCGCAGGGCTTTGCTCCGGGTGTCCCGGGAGGCGCAGCGGCTCAGTGAGCTCCATAGGCGGTGCACGCGCCTGGAGGTGCAGAGCGCGGTGCGGCTCGTGCTCAGCTGGGCTCTGGCCGACAGGTGCGGCTCCTCCGCGGTCAGAGCCGTCTCTCTGCTCTGCATGACCTCCGGGGACACCGTGGGTAAGTCTGCGCGCTGCGGGCTCGTCCTGTCCGTGGGCCGCTTCTTCAGGTGGATGGTGGAAACGCGCGTTTCGGTGCGCGTGCATGAGTACGCAGCAGTTTACCTCGCGGCTTTCGTGGAAAGTTTGGCAGAAGAAGTTGCGAAACGTGCGCAGCGCGTGGCCAGGTTGGCGGACGCCTCAACGCGCAGTGCGGTGACCGTGGAGCTGCTGGACGGAGCCGTGAACAGCGACTCTGAGCTGTGGGGCCTCCTGCAGCCCTATGAGCATCTGATCTGTGGGAAGAACGCTTACGGTGAGTTCTGACTCTTTAGAAAGAGGAAAAATGTCCGACAAGCTCCGGAGGGAAGCTGAGTGTTTTATATCTTCTTATCAGCCTCAAACATTAAAGCTTCACAAACAAATAGAACTTCAAAGTATTTTCACATTTTATGAGTCACAGTTTATTGCAGTGATCCAGTCTAGTGATGTCTGCATCCTGCTTAGTATAATTTCATTTTATTTTTAATTTAACCAGGAATAAAATCCCATTGAGATTAAAAACCTCTTTTTCATAGGAGTCCTGGCCAAGAGGCAGCAAAGTAGATACATTAAAATAAATGACATAAACAAAACCAAACAAACATATCAAGTAAAACAATTACAGATCATTTTGGCTGCTTCAAATTCTTTCACTTTCAACTATTAAAGATAAAAACCCAAAGTCAATTTCCAGTTTCTTTGTAAAAAATTCCAAGCACAAGTATCTGCATAGCTAAAGGCTTTCTTCCTTTGCTCTGTCCGGCAAAAGGAACAGTGAGCAACAGCTGATCTTTGGATCTCAGGGAATAAGAAGCTGTTCTGGGTAAGTAAGGTACAAATGTCAGAGGGCAGCAATTTAAGAAGCGTTTGGTAAATAAAAGTTTACCAATGATGCTGCCTTCTCCTAGAGAGGGAAGGCCATCCCACCTGAGAGCAGAGGTCACAGTGATGTGTCATGACTCTACAGTTTGGGATGAACCTTAAAGGGGAACGCCGTTTTTTTTTTTTTTTTTACATTGGGCTGTTGATTGTACTTTATTCCATCATGTTCTAATCGCCCATATATGTTTAGTGTCATTTGGAGCCGTTCTGAAGATATTCCGTTAGGTTATATCCAGTAACGTCTTCCTATGGGCAACGACTTGAAGCACAAACTAAACTGTTCATCATTTATTCTTTATGGAACGCCAGCATTCAGAACATGGAGGCCAATCACTGGCCCCCAGACATCCACCGTTAGATTTTTTTATATTCATATTTTTTAAAGCACAGCTGAGTGTGTATCACACAGCTCAGGTAGAAGAAGAGGATTTACTTTATGTTGTTTTGACACAATTCAACTAGTTATAAACTGAAACCAGTGATTAAAAGGTGTCTGACTGAAACGCTCCTTTTGGTTTTAACTTCACCAGCTGGTTAATATTCACAGCTGGAAAGTTTCCTGCTTCCAATTCATACATGTGATTTTCTCCTCTGGTCTCAGTCCCACTGTGGAACCCTCCAGATCAGGGGGGGTTAACAACAGAGAGAGGATGGTTGGAGAACCCCGGCCTCCCCAGACAGGAAACTGTTCATTAGTTTAATAACCAGGAAGCAGACTGACCTCGCTGTTGGACTCAGACTCTTTTTCTGGTTTCAGTTCAGAAATAAAAGAAAACTTTAATGACTCAGTTGTTAGAGAATCGTTATAATGAGGATTTAAGATGGACTGGTTTTGTTTGGTTCCTGTGGGCTGGCCCCATTTCCAGGGGTCTCAGACTCGGCAAAGTGGTTACGCTGGATGCTCTTCCTGAATCCGGTCCCCCGCTAAGCAGTCAGACTTCAACCACTTCCCCCTGGAGAACAGCCTTATGGGGGAGTTTATTAAAATGGATCTAAATATTTGTTTTTATGACAAAAATCCCAATTTTGTCTAGAATAAAAAAACTATTGTGAAAATATTCAGTCACAGTTTTGCTCCTTTTGAGAGGAAACTTCCCACTTTGTTTTCTTCCTGCTTCAAACTCTGTTTATAATTTAACTGATATCTGACAGTTTAAACTCTTAGCATAAATATTGTGTTAGAACTGTGCAAAAGTGCCTCATCCTCAGTTTCATTAAGGTTTAACAAGCAGATAATTGGTCGTATACAGTGACTTACAAAAGTTTTCACACCCCTTAAACTTTTCCACATTTTGTCACATTACAACCAGAAACATAAATGTGTTTTGTTGGAATCTTTTGTGAAAATAACAAAATCATCTTATTTATAATCGTAAAATAGAAAGACGGTTATACATGATTAAAAAAAAAAAAAAAATCAAATATTATTTCTTTTTGCAAATAAATGAAAAGTGCCTGATTGCTAATAGAGTTCATCTGTGTGTAAACCCCCCTCTGTTCTAATCCAGCTGCTCTGTTGCAGCCTTCAGAGGGCTGTTCAGTGAATATTTGGGAGCAAACAGCAACACAGAGGCCAGGGATAAAGCTGTAGAGAAGTTCAAATTAGAATTGGCCAATATCATAATTTCAAAATCTTTAAAACATCTAATGGAGGCTGATCAACCCATCATCTGGAAATAGAAAGAGAAAGGACCAACTGCAAACCAACCAGGAGGCCGACAAGGAGATAACTGGTCAGAGCTGCAGCCAAGACACCCATGGTGACTATCAGTATGACCAAATGTGGATTTTATGGAAGAGTGGCAAGAAGAAAGCAATAAGAAGTCCAGTTGGAGACACAGTAACCATGAGAAGGAAGTTGCAACATAGTGTGATGGAGAACTAACGCACAGCATCCCCACAGTCAGATATAGTGGTGGCAGCATCATGCTCTGGGGGGAGTGGGAGGAGGGTTATAGGTAAATCCAGGGGGAAAAAAATGTCGGAAAAGATCGAAGGTTCACCTTCCAGCAGGACGACCTGAAACATGGAGCCAGAACGGTTTAAATCCATGTGTTAGAATAGCTTAGTTAAAGTTTAGACCTGAACCCAGTCTAAAAACTGCTCCTCACAAACACTGTCCATCTAATCTGACTGAGCTGATCATGGTTATTAGATGCTAAAGCTGGTAGAGACAAACCGTAAAAAAACTGCAGCTGACCCACAAAAGTCTGACTTGGAGCGGCTGAATACCTTTGCACAATGCCCTCTACAGGTTTTTTTTTTATCTGTCTATATTACATATATTTATACAACACATTGTTTGGGTCTTTCGCATTAAATTGTAATAAAAAATACTTGTGATTTAAAGATAACGTGGAAAAGTTACAGCTGTGAAAACTTTTCTAAGCTGCTGTATTTGTATTTGTGAGCTCTATAATTGCGGCTCTGGGCATTTAGATCACAGTTGAAGAATGGTTGAAATTAGGTTTGCTGTTAATGCAGATTAAATAAAGAAAAATAATATAAAAATAGAACCAATTTAGCAAAGTAAAGTCAGATTGTCTCCTGTCCTGAACTGATCTGGATAGAGAGAAAAGCAACAGTATATTGATGGTTTGCTTTTTAAACTCGGCAAATTGTGTGAGCAGTACATTTTTAAGCAGGTAAAACCAAAAGTGGGCTGCTCAGTGGATCAGTGGGTAGCACTGCTGCCTTGCAGCAAGAAGGTTCCGGGTTCGATCCCTGGCCCATGTTCTTTCTGCATGGAGTCTGGGCATGCGTGGGTTCTCTCCGGGTACTCCGGCTTCCTTCCACACTCCAAAGTCATGACTGTTAGGTTAAATGGCTTCTCTAATATTGTCCTTAGGTGTGGATGAATGGTTGTGTGTCTCTGTGTTGCCCTGCGATGGACTGGCGACCTGTCCAGGGTGGACCCCGCCTCTCGCCCATTGACTGCTGGAGATAAGCACCAACACCCCTTGTGACCCCACTCGGGACAAAGTGTTAAAGCATCTGAGCCACTGTTACTGTGCATGAAGGCCAGTTATTTTACGGGTGAGTTTGTCCCAATGCCACTGGAAATATAGTAACCTCCATAACATGGCAGCCAAGCCGTCATTGAGATCTGATTATTGAACCGTCTGCTTTTCCCCCAGATTCTGGGAACTTGATTTTTTAAATAAATAAAAGCTTTATTTTCATGTGAAAAGAGAACTTAGGCCCACTGAGCAACAGTCGGTTTCTTCTCCTTGGTGCATCTCAGACCCCTGAGATTGGCCATGAATTCCTGCATGGATTTGGTTGGACAGCCTTTCACCACAGAGCACTTCTCTTGTGAATGAGTGATTCAGACGGAGCAGGAAAAGGCCTGGATGGACAAAGTGTTCATAGCAAAGGTTTTATAGCCAATTAAATGTCTGTTTTATTATTTTTTTAGGAGACCAGTGTCAACAAAAAGTTAGGAGCAGGTTAGTTGTAGTTGGAGTAATGGGCTTATTGACGCCTTAATGAGGAAACCTGATGCATGTTGTGGCTGCAGGATGAGGACACGCTCCGCCTGAGCTGTGAACCTCCTGCCCGGCCGTCTGGAAGCCATACAGAGCTCCCTTGTGTCGTCCGTGAGGGTCGGAGGCTAACATCATTCATTGCAACACGTTTTCCTGTTGAGTGTTGTGGGAGGTTGACGGGTTGAAGCCTGAGTCCGATCGAGCAGCAGACAGGAAGCCCAGAAACAGTCCGTCTCTTTGAGGACTCCAATAAACGGCCTTCTATCATTAACAGGTCTGCAGAGATCCTTCAAGCTGTAAGCTTCTAGCATCTCGACACAAAACTTCCTTATCTTTTAATATGTTTTGAGAATAAAAAATGATAAATAATCAAAGGCATGAAATATGCTTTTATTTGCATTAAATAAATAAAAAAACATTTTCATTTTCAGCATGGAATATAATTTCACGACATTTGTAGATGATAGTTAAATACATTTGCCAATAAATGCAAAATAAATAACTCCAAATCTAAGAAAAGATGACAAGCTGTCTGAGTCATTATTCCTTTAGTGTACAAATAATCCAGATATCTAAAATCAGTATTAGCAAAGATAAACCTTTTAATATCAATACCATGCCAAATTAGTATTTATAAATTAGTATTTAGATACAGTGTTTAGTATAAATACTTTTCCAAGTATCAACATTTTTGACACCTCTAGTTGCAGCTAAACAGAAACAGGTCTTATGGAGGACTATTAGAGGGAAAAAAGAAAACAAAGAATTTCTAAACTGAACAGAGGTAAGAGAATGAAGAGTGAAGGGATGTGGTCATTCGAGTCAATGAGAGATTAACTGGTTTTCCTTAGATAGAAAACTTTGAATCAATCTGACTGGATGATCTGGTTGAACTGGAAAGTGCATTGAGATGGCATGTGTTGTGAATTTGCGCTATAGAAATTAACGGAATTGAATTGAAATTGGTCGTTGTGTCCTCCAGCAGCTTAAGCCTATAGCAGCTTCCTATATTATTTCATAATGTGCAACTGTCCTTGCAGTCATGCAGCTAAAGATAATTCTACTATGTTTTTCCTGCATCCTGTGACAATGATCCACAAAAACTGAAATCAACTCTTTTAACCTGACAAATACTCTAGTATTTTGTTTACTAGTTTTATGATATAAAGAAAAAAAAATCATTTCCTGAATAAATCCTTTGTTAAAGCACTCTTTGATTTCAAGTCATCTCCTGAATTTGTTGAAAGGAACAAGTTGACTGTCTCAGGTTATGAGGTCATCTCTGAACCAGACTCTCCCTCTTATGACCCCATGGATTTACTGTCAGATGTATGTCAGAACTTTGACGAGGCCGTTCCAAAATTGTAATGTAATTTTCCTCTGATGAAGAATAGATTTTTAGTGAGTTGATTTCTGAAGCCCGGAATAATATTTTTATTCAAAAGGTTCTGGTTGTTTTAAGATATTAGTGAATCTTCTGATGCACTGTAAAAAAAATCTACACTTTGACCCAAATTGTAATTCCTCGTGTGAAGAGTCAGGTTGCAGCAGGATGCTGAGTCCCTGTAGGTGTTTCTGGATTCATGTGAGTTTTTTCCTATAAGTGTTCATGTTTTAAACCTCCAACCAGCTCTCCTACTACAAGCTGTTACCTGTTAACCCTTGATCATTTAAAAGATGGGATTGGTTTATTCTTCCCCAGATCATTCCATCTCTAAAAAAGCTAGATTACCTCCTCATTTTGCATCTTTATCTTCTTCTGATATTTAAATCTGTGGTTTTACAGGTGCATCTTTTTGCTTGTTGTTCTGGTGGACCTCAGACTGCCTGGTAGTCTTATGGAAATCATGCATTCCTGTATTAGGCTTAAGAATGTCTTAGTCAATTCTTTCTCTTTGAACTTTGCCTTCATCTTTTTGCTCTTTATCTAATAGTTTATCACACTTCTAAGGGTTTCCACATCTAACCCTGAGTATTAATGTTTGGTGGTGAGTGTAAGTGGAAGATCTTAATACCATAACCCTAATTTTGGCTCCCTTCTTAAGTTCTCAGTCAATTTCAAGATGCAACTCCAACTAGACCTCTTTACAATATTATTACCTCCTCTCATAATAGATATACTTTAAAAATAGCAGCAACATTTCCCTTGATTTGAACAGAGACAATTTTCCACTACAGTAAGATGATTTACATTATTATAATCTCTAAGCGATTGCTGCTCTGACAGTGGGACCAGAGCCAGATACTGGATTATTTTGGACTCCTGCCACCGTAACCAGACCTGGTTGGTCCTGATGGACCCAGCTGTTGCTCTCAGGTGACCCCGACCTGTTTGGGTCCGTTGTTGCAGCCAAACACTCCCGGCTTTATGCCACACAGCAGAAAAGGCCTGTTGTTTCCAGACTCAGTGACTGAGCCTCTGTTTGCCCCTTCCACCCCCCCAGCATGTCTGAGGATGCGGGCTCTGGGCTCGTTGAGCAGCTTCACACCGGTGTAGCAGTGTGATGTTATTACACTAGATTGTAAAAAGAGAAGCTATTCCGGTAGGAAACTTCCAGCTTTTATTTTGAAAAGTCGGCAAATCCATTGCGGAACAGCAGGTAACTTCCTGTTTCAGAATTATTATTTTTATTAAAATTGAATGTTTTGTGAATGAAAATGCAAATTATCATCTTTACTGTTGAACATATGGAGTTCATAGAATATTGTTTCGAGTGTTAGTTTAGCATTTAAAAAAAAAAGACAAGTTAACGGGTGATACCATTATAGTTGTTAAGGGTTTTTCCACGCTCTCGGTCGCGCTCTTTCTGTTCAGATTCCGTGGGAGAAGGTATGAAGTTTTGTTTTCTGTGTTTGATCAATGTTTTTAAGGATAATAATTGATGTGTTTATGCTAATGAAACATTACTAATGAAAATGCTACATCTATGTGCTGAAAATAGTATTGTTCATGGTTAAACAGGAGCTGTGGAGCACTGTGACAACAAAGCCTGTTCTGAAATACTATTTCTATTTGAATGCAGGTATGTGATGTTTCATTATTTTTGGTTATCTTATTTTATTTTTATCTTTTTATTCATGTACTGTTTCGGATTATTATGCTCATGTTTGGGCTTAGTTATTAATTATTGTTGCAATTATTTTAATTTTGTAAGATAAATGTATTATGTTACACAAGTCGCACACGCTCTCGGTCGGGCTCTTTCTGTTCAGATTCCGTGGGAGAAGGAGCTGTGGAGCACTGTGACAACAAAGCCTGTTCTGAAATACTATTTCTATTTGAATGCAGGAGCATTAAAAGTATCATCGGATCAGCTGTTGTCCGGCTATTATTTCTCAAAAAGACACAACGCAGATTCAACTACGCTACAAAACTGGTGCCGTGACCCGTCGTCTGGTCAGCTGAAGCAGACCACCGGTGCTGCTGAACGACGTCGTCTGGTTCCACCTGCGCCTTGGAGACGTTGGCAACAGTGAGGTCTATCCATGGAGGGTCAGAATGTGAATGAACTGTCAATCCCTAGTCATGGGGAATTATCCATGGGTAGGGGCAGAGGGGTTTTGCGGCTAGCTGCTGCTATGCAGTCTACTCCAGAAAATCCAGGGGTTCTGGGCTCAAAACCTTTTGGGTCTGGGAGGGAAAAGGGGTTTGACGACCTGACAAATCAAACTTTTAGTTTTGCTCCAGGCTCGAGCCCAGTGACTCTTTCGCCCTCGCACATGTTTTCACCTGATGGGGAAGCTGCCTCTGCTCAATTGACTGATCTACTCAGATCCATTGGGTCAGAAATAGGAGAGTCCATCAAAATGTCCTTGATGCAGAATGCTGCTTCGGAGTCTCCAACCGTCTCGACTCCGGATCACATCAGGAACTCTTCTCAGTCATTTCAAGGTTACACTACTGTTATTGATGCATCAAAACTTAATCTTGTGTTACGCTCTGATGTTGATGTTCCACCTTATTTCAGGGGTGACAAATCTGATAAATGTTCTGTTTTTGAGTGGGAAGATCTCATGCAGGCCTACCTTAGACAGAAATCTTCCACCAATGCTGAACAGGTTGAAGTGGTTATGAACAGATTGATGGGGAGGGCAAGAGATATCACTAAAGTTTGGATGCGTAGTAATGCAAAAGCTACTGACGTTTCTGTTATCTTTAGCATCCTCAGGCAACATTTTAGTGACACCGTCCACTCAGATCTGCCTCTAGCTGACTTCTATGCTACCACACCATACACAAACGAGGGACCTCTTGATTACTGGATACGGCTTAACAAAGCCGCAGAGGTTGCTGAAAGGTGCTTGGGTAGTAAGGGGGAATCAATGACTGACCTGAGTTCCCATCTGGTGCTCATGTTTATTCGCCATTGTCCGGACAGAGAGCTGGCGTTGGTTTTTAAAACCAAGCCTTCTCGCGACTGGACAGCTAGTGAAGTGCAAGACCACTTGGATGAGTATCTGAGAGACCATATGGTTGGTCGGAGCCGTGGGAATCGGAAAGTGGCGATTACCGAGCTTTCACACGAGAAGGTGGCTGTCAATGAACAAACTGTGTTGCCCACTTCTAAATGTGTTCCAGAGCAAGAGTGTTCCAAAGCAGTCCTTGAAAACACCACAATGGACAGGGTCTTGAGTCTGCTGGAGACTGCTCTGGTCAGTAACACACAGGCTATAAACTACAGGTCCAATAAGCAGATCTCTAGACGCTCACGAGAATGTCAGGTTTGTGGCAACTTGCAACATGACACTAGATCACACTGTAGGATGCACAGATTATGCTTTCGATGCTTCTCTCCAGAGCACATCAGTGTTCACTGCACTCAGACTCAAAAAAAACCTCAAACACACCCGATTGGTCAGCGACAGACTGATTCACCTCAGGAAAACTAGATGGCCCTCATTTAGCGGGGGATGGTGTGGGCCTCTGTAGTGTTTCCCCCAATTTTGATGATGACATTCAGACTGTATACATGGTGGCTTGTAACACAGTAACTAATGATAAAACTGTCATTTTCCAAAATGTGGCAAAACTGCCTATCGGTGACGACCTGTTTTTCACTACGGTGCTAGTTGGCAACAAGATTGCGCTGCGGGGGATGTTAGATAGTGGGTCTATGGCTACATCTGTACGTGCAGACATGATCCCTCAGCTACGTAAGGCAGGAGTGGTGATGGGAGATGTAATCCCTCCCAATGACATTGTTCTTGTTGGGTGTGGTGGCAAGCAGACCGTTCCGATTGGCATATGTGAACTGAAACTTAAGCTGTTTGGGTTTGATTATGTTGTCCCAGTCTTGGTGGTCGACGGTCAGGCTGATGAGCTCATTGTTGGCACAAATGTGATGAAACCGCTCATAAAACAGTTTAAGTCTGATGAGGCTTATTGGAGGATACTGAGTAAACCTGACTCCACCTGTTTGGATGAGAATAGTCAGTTTGTCAGATTTTTGGCCAATCTTGACAGGTGGAGGGGAGAGGAAATCCCAGAAAAAGTTGGGACCGTCAAACTGAAGAAGGCCGTGACTCTTGAACCTATGATGGAGCATGTTGTGTGGGGCCGCCTTCCACCTAAGACTGAACTCTCTGTGGGGAGTACTGTTGTTGTTGAACCGAGCACATCACGCTGCGTGCACCGTAGTGTGATGGTCGGCAGAGTAGTGACTCCACTTTGGGGAGGTGGGTGGCTTCCTGTGAAGATCATCAATCCTACTATGTCGCCGATTGTGTTGAGACGGAACGCTAAGGTAGCTGATGTGTATCCATGCATTGCCTTGGAGGATTTTGATGGTGGTATGGAGGGGAGGATACACCAGAATGTGGGTAGAGTGGGCAGTTCCCATGGCAGCCTTACAGTTGAGTCAAGTTACAGTGTTGATACCACAGGTGGATCTGGCAAATTGGCTGATTTGGGGCTACAGGATCTGTCTGTCGGTGACTGTGAAGTCTCCGATCATTGGAGAGAGAAGCTGACTGATTTAGTCGTACAGTATGAAGATGTGTTTTCGAGACATCACTTGGACTGCGGCAAGGCTGCTGAATTCTGCCATCGCATCAGACTTACCGATGAACGCCCTTTTCGTCTGCCTTATCGTAGGCTTTCTCCTGCTCACTACCAAAAGTTGAGAGAGACTTTAGATGACATGGAAGAGCGTGAAATTATCAGGAAGTCGAGTAGTGAGTATGCTTCTCCGCTCGTTCTTTGCTGGAAGAAAAATGGTGACTTGAGGCTGTGTACGGACTTCAGATGGTTGAACGCCCGTACAGTCAAGGATGCACACCCTTTACCGCATCAAGCTGACATCCTTGCAGCGTTAGGAGGTAACGCATTCTTTAGCTCAATGGACTTGACTTCGGGATATTACAATGTCCCTCTTCATGAGGATGATAAGAAATACACTGCTTTCTCCTCTCCTCTCGGACTGCATGAGTATAACCGCATGCCACAGGGTCTGTGTAACAGCCCTGCTACTTTCATGCGAATGATGCTCACGATTTTTGGTGACCAGAACTTTTTAAGCCTTCTTTGTTACTTGGACGATCTGCTGGTTTTTGGCAAGACTGAGGAGGAAAGCCTGCAGAGACTGGAGATGGTGTTTCGGCGGTTAAGAGAACATAACCTGAAGCTGTCTCCATCCAAGTGTCAGTTTTTGAGAAAGTCAGTCAAGTTCTTGGGTCACATTGTTACAAGAGACGGAATTGCAACAGATCCAGATAAAGTGCAGGCAATCGTAGGTGTGTCAGAAGCGGATCTTATGGAACCTGATGGCACCACGCCTTCTTCTAGGAAAATTCGTTCTTTTCTTGGAATGGTGGTGTATTATCAGCATTACATTGAGAACTGCTCTGTGATTGCCAAGCCATTATTCCAACTGACTACTGGGGCTTCCAAGCCACGGAGGGGAAAGGGCCGAAAGAAGCAAGCTTCATCGCGTAAGCTTGTCGCGGCTGACTGGACCCCGGAATGCAGCGAAGCATTTAAGACTTTGAAAGCTGCTTTGACCGAGCAGGTTCTTCTTGCCCACCCCGATTTTACAAAGCCTTTCCTGCTCTCTGTTGATGCGTCATCTTCTGGATTAGGAGCTGTGTTGTCACAGGTTCAAGGTGGCCAAACCATTGCCAGGCCCATTGCATTTGCAAGTAAGTCTTTGAATCATGCGCAGTCCAAATACCCGGCTCATAGGCTCGAGTTCCTCGCCATGAAATGGGCTATCCATGATAAGTTTAGTCATCGGCTGCGTGGACATAAGTTTACTGTTTGGACTGACAACAATCCTCTGAAGTACATTCTTACCAAGCCAAGGCTGGACGCTTGCGAACAGAGATGGGTGGCCAAACTGGCCCCCTTTGATTTTGACATTCAATACATTCCAGGTCCGCGAAATGTTGTGGCAGACGCATTGAGCAGGGAACCATTTGCTCAGCAAAAGATGATGCACCGGTTGACAAGGACTCCATATGACACTTTGTTAGGGGAGGCCAGAGGTTTGCTGGTGGAAGATGTTCAGAACATGTTTCGCCTTTCTCGGGAAGAGTCTGTGGATGAGAAGCAGAAACTCTCTCCTTTGACTCAGGACTCTGCCACAGGCAGTTTGGACCTTGAGGACAACGGTGGGAGAGTTTCTCATGATGAGGTGTCAGCCTTATTCAAGTCTCACCGTTGTTGGAGTGAAGGTGCAAAAATGAGGGCAACCTGCTACACCCAACAGTTGGAGGAACTGTTGCCAGTGGGGCAGAGCCCACTGCCTGTCCTCACTCATGAGGAGTTGTATGATAAGCAGTGTCAGGATCCTGTGGTCAGCCGGGTTTCTTTTTATGTAAACAGGGGACGTCGACCATCCCGCCGTGAGCGTGTTCATGAATCACGGGAGACAAATCGTACATTGCGACAGTGGGGTAAACTCACGACCCGGCTGGGTGTGTTGTACCGCATTTCTAAACATGTGGTGAGCAAGAAGAAAGTGTTCCAATATCTGGTACCAGTTGCGTTGAGAGGTCAGGTGTTGAAAGGGGTGCATGATGATGCAGGCCATCAAGGTCAGCAGCGTACACTCTGGCTGGCCAGACAACGTTTTTACTGGGATTCGATGGAACACGATGTCAAGGAATATGTGAGTCATTGCAAGAGATGTGTTTTGAGCAAAGCACCCGAACCTGAGGCCAGGGCTCCACTTGTTTCTGTTGTCACATCAGCACCACTAGAATTGGTTTGTATTGACTTCTGGTCAGCAGAGGATGTCAATAACAAGTCCGTCGACGTTCTAGTGGTGACAGACCATTTTACCAAGCTCGCATGTGCTTACCCATGTCCAAATCAGTCTGCCAAGTCAGTGGCTCGCGTGTTATGGAATAATTTCTTTTCCATATACGGGTTTCCAGCTTGTATTCACTCTGACAGAGGGGCTAATTTCGAGAGTTCCCTCATTGCCGAGCTACTCCAGATGGCTGGTGTTCGTAAGAGCCGTACAACCCCGTATCATCCTGCGGGAAATGGCCAGGCTGAACGTCTAAACCGGACTTTGGGTAGCATGATCCGTGCTTTGCCTCCTCGGGCAAAGGACAAATGGCCTCAGATGCTGAACATACTGACTTTTGCCTATAATTGCACGGTACACGAAACAACAGGTTTTCCGCCGTTCTTTTTAATGTTCGGGCGAACTCCTAGGTTACCCGTTGATGTGATGTTTGGAAGTGTTCTCTTAGATGGAGAGACTGCCGACATGGACAAATATGTTCAGTCATTGGGCACGGACCTCAGGAAAGCAATGATCTTGGCTCAGCGGCATGCTGAGAAGCAGCAATCGAGACAAGCTGAGGTGTATAACCGAAAGATTAAAGGACATTCTTTGGAGAAGGGGGACAGAGTTTTGATGGCTAACAAAGGGGAACGAGGGAAAAGAAAATTGGCTGATCGTTGGAAGGATACAGTTTACATTGTGGTCCATAAGAACAGTGAACTGAACACCTATGTCATCCGCCATCCTGTTACGGGACGAGTTAGGACAGTTCATAGGAATCTGATCATGCCTGTAAACTTTTTGCCATTGCCATCATGGGATGACTCTGTGTCTCAGGCTTCCTTTTCAAACACAGTTTCAGAAGGCGGGTTGTCGGATGATGTGGTTCCAGGTGAGCAGGACAGTGATGCTCGAACGGCTCACTGGGTTTCCTCCCTTCCTGAGTCTAGTGTGGTGATGACTACAGGTGGAGCGACAGTAGCTAGTGAATCTGAAGTGATTGGAGGGGATGGTGGTAGTGTTCAAGGTGGAGGGACCCTGTCTGTCTGTGGGGACCAGAGGAGCGGGGTGGATCATGGGTCGGAGAGCTCACACGGTGAGGATAACAGTAGTGACCGGCTGGTAGACTCTGTAAGCATGGGCTTACACCCAAGTGACACTATAGGTTTAGCCAAGGCCATTAGTGGCTCACAAGTGTCTAGATGTGACTCAGTCGTTACAGTTGTACCTTCAGGGATTCCTTCGGTTGTTCAAGGGGAAGGGATACGGACAAGACTGGGTAGACTTATCAAGCCTGTTAACAGGTTGATTCAGACAATGTCCACACAACGAGTTAAGATTTTGTCATAGATCATTTAAGGGTCATTTATTTCGGTATATGTGTGATTTATTTATTTATTTTTTTTTCATTGGGACTTCTTTCACTGGGGTTTGGCCATAATTTTATTTAGGTTGTCCATTGTATTGGACACATTTGGGTGATTTTGGGTGTACTCTAAGATAGATGTGTACATGGCATGTCTTCTGCGGTGAGGTGGGGACTTAGCTACCCCTCGTCTCTCCTAATTCTTCATTGAATAGCTCTTTGCTGGTCGACCATTTTGGTCTTGTATGGGAGGGTATACTTGGGTTACATGTATTGTTATGGTCAGATTTGTAAGTTTTTTTTTGGTTGTTTGTTTGTTTGTTTATTTTCTGTTTGGTTCGTTTTTGTTTTTCTTTGTTATTTGGGTAACATGCCCGCAATCTAGTGTAAAACAGTGGGGGTGAATGTAGCAGTGTGATGTTATTACACTAGATTGTAAAAAGAGAAGCTATTCCGGTAGGAAACTTCCAGCTTTTATTTTGAAAAGTCGGCAAATCCATTGCGGAACAGCAGGTAACTTCCTGTTTCAGAATTATTATTTTTATTAAAATTGAATGTTTTGTGAATGAAAATGCAAATTATCATCTTTACTGTTGAACATATGGAGTTCATAGAATATTGTTTCGAGTGTTAGTTTAGCATTTAAAAAAAAAAGACAAGTTAACGGGTGATACCATTATAGTTGTTAAGGGTTTTTCCACGCTCTCGGTCGCGCTCTTTCTGTTCAGATTCCGTGGGAGAAGGTATGAAGTTTTGTTTTCTGTGTTTGATCAATGTTTTTAAGGATAATAATTGATGTGTTTATGCTAATGAAACATTACTAATGAAAATGCTACATCTATGTGCTGAAAATAGTATTGTTCATGGTTAAACAGGAGCTGTGGAGCACTGTGACAACAAAGCCTGTTCTGAAATACTATTTCTATTTGAATGCAGGTATGTGATGTTTCATTATTTTTGGTTATCTTATTTTATTTTTATCTTTTTATTCATGTACTGTTTCGGATTATTATGCTCATGTTTGGGCTTAGTTATTAATTATTGTTGCAATTATTTTAATTTTGTAAGATAAATGTATTATGTTACACAAGTCGCACACGCTCTCGGTCGGGCTCTTTCTGTTCAGATTCCGTGGGAGAAGGAGCTGTGGAGCACTGTGACAACAAAGCCTGTTCTGAAATACTATTTCTATTTGAATGCAGGAGCATTAAAAGTATCATCGGATCAGCTGTTGTCCGGCTATTATTTCTCAAAAAGACACAACGCAGATTCAACTACGCTACACCGGCAGGGAAATTACTTAATCACTGGTAGCTCTGTGTATGAGGAGGTCTGTGTTGGACCAGGAGCAGAGGTGTGGACAAGTGCGGTTCCTTGTTTTACTACACAGGTAAGGATCAGAAAACACTGATTTGTGCTTTGTCTTGTTCAGACTCCTCTCTATATGAATGGTTGCTTTTACAGCTTAAGTCTGTAAACACAGCAGGGTGGACCGAAGGGAGCAGACCATACACATGCAACTCAGTTTATTTCTATAGCTCCAATTCACAACACGTCATCTCAATGCACTTTACACTTCAACCAGATCATCCAGTCAGATTGATTCAAAGTTTTCTATCTAAGGAAAACCAGCTGATTGCATCGACTCATTGACTCTTCAGCAATCCCTCACACTACACCTCAAAAAATTGAAATCTAAATAAGTAATTTTTTCTCAAAATAAGTGCATTTTTCTTGAATTTAGGAGATTAGTGAGACACTTTGCCAATGGAACAAGACAATTTACATTTAAAATGAGAAAAAACAACTGCATTTTCATATTTCAAGCCCATATGATCTAATAATCTGGTTTTAAGAGTAAAGATACTAATTCCATTGGCAAATCATCCTATTTACCATCTCAAATTAAGATTAAATACACTTTATTTAAGTAATATTTTACTTATTTCTAGACCATTTTTGCAGTGTAAGCATGCTTCTAGCGACAGTGGAGAGGAAAACTTCTTTTGAACAGGAAGAAACTTCCAGCAGAACCAGGCTCAGTGTGAGCGGCCATCTGCTGAGGCAGACTGGGGTTTAAGGAAGACAGAAGCAGACATAGAAAAAGAAGCATAGATTCAAAACGCAGACAAGCTCGAGTGAGCTCCCATGTCAGAGGATGAAAGAGAGCACCTCCAGTTAGTCAAAGTCAGAGAAACAGGACTACACTGGAAAACTGGCCAAGCTCCAACATCTAGAAACAAAGGTGTTGATGGCAGCAGCACAGCTGATATTTCTCTCCAGGATGGAGTCACAGCCAAACAGGAACAGACCAGATGAAGCTGCAGAATGGGAGAAGAGATGGAATGACGAAAAGGGGTTTCCATGTCCTCCAGCAGTCCAAGTCTATAGCAGCCGACATGCAGAAAACAGCTCAGGATAACCTAAGTATTTTGGATAAGGTATAAGAAAGGTAGAGCTAAGGAGATGAAGAGTGATTAGTTTGGGCATCTAACATATTGTGGAAATGCCATAACTGAAGGTATATTGGGCCAGATAAAGGGAATTATTAAAGGAGTTCTTAGGTTATGAGATACTGAAGAAAGGTTTAGGACTGTATGTGGGGACTAAATCACATTGGCCCCTGATAGATGCCTAATAAAGCTGCTGCTTGATAACAAGGCAGTGGCTCACAGCTGAACTTCCTACAAAGGAGGAATGGCTGAAAATAGTGGAGGAAATATTCAACATGGAAAGGTTCACTTATGTTCTGAGGACACAGGAGGCAAAATGGAAAGTAAAATGAAAAAAGTGTATTAAATGTAAAAAGGGGGAATAACACTATTGATTAATTAGAATGGAGAATCGATCTGAAACTATTCTACCAAATATGATAGAGGGTCCCTCAATGACACAACATTGACTTGATTGATTTGTTCTTATGTGCAGCTTACTTATTTTCTTTTTTCAAAACTTCTTAATAAATGGAAGTGTCAGAAAATAAAATTTGAAAAAGGCTCATCTAACATTTTTTTCATATCAAGATCTGTTTCAGAAAACTGTCCAAACTGGACTTTTAGACTTATAGATTAGACTATAAAACTGTAAAATTCAGCAACATTAATTAAAAGACTTCAAATCTTTGCGTTCCTTTTTTTGTGATGCTTTTACTGTAGACTTTCACACAAAGCTTCCTTAGACCTGTTCAGCAGCCTTGTCAAGGTTTAGGTCTGGAGATAAACTTGATTTCCTTAAAGTAGGGGTGTTGATGATGTCATTCTTGATCAAATGGTTGAAATAGATCCTCAGTTTCACCACAGTTTTTATAGTGACCTCATCACTAAATCCAGGTGAGCTGGAGACGTGTGACCTAAAACCTTTGATAATTTTATTCTGATTATTTTAGTTTTGACAGATTTATTTGTTCTTTTTTAAAATAAAATTCTTAAAGGTAATTTTAGCCGTGTAGGTTTTAATTTTCTGATTTATAAAGTGGGCGAACGTGTTTAATTTGCTCTCAGGACAGAGTCATTGTAAAGACCTTCGTCTCTGACACCGTTTCCATTGAGTGGAACATCAGGAGTCACCAAATCCTCCATTCATGCAGAGAACGAAGCTCATGGAGGCTTATCTGTGTGTTTATGCTGGAGGTTGGGGTGTTTGGGTGAACTGGCTGCCTGGGTTTAGGGTAATGGAGGTTTTCAGAGATCCAGAAGTTTCTGGGGTTGACTCCAGAGCAGCATGGAGAGAGTCATAGAAGTGAACCATTTTGTTTCCAATTAATATATAAACCCAGGCTCCTCCAGATTCTTAAAGGGAAACAGCTCCAGAGGTCGGTTTGGTCAGACCTACGCACCAATTTGACGGGAATGTCGGGACTCAGACAGGAAGTGACAAACAGCGACAAAGTTTTCCCGCATTGAGTAAAATAAGAGACAACTGCGACATAATCGTTACTCAAAGTTTTGATCACAGACGTGAAACGGACATTTTGGAGCAGCAGCTGCAGTTTGGTATTGAAGCACAGATCAGCCTGTGTTTATAAATCTCTCTAGATCTCTGGTCCAGCGGGCCTCTAGTCGTAGCCGACGTGTTTGGAAGGAATCTATAAAAGCCTGAAAAGTGAAAGGCAAGCTGTGTGTTTTGGTGTGGGGGGGGCTTAGATTCACCTTCCGCTGGTAGGAGTCATCTTTACCCTCTTCTCTTCCATGTTGCCAAAGTTTGTCCAAATCTCAGGTTATGAGGAGATGTCTGGTTTTTCTCAATCAATCTTCTAGACGCTGGTTCTATTATTCCAGAACTTTTCCTTTTTCTGTTGAAGCTCCTGAAACATTTGAAAGCTGTCAGCTTTCTAGAAGACACCTGATGACATGTTGGTTTCCCTCCCCCCTCGTTGATAATAATAATAATTGAACTTGATTGATCTCACATTGGAGAAATTTACTCTCTGCATTTAACCCTTCCCTTTGGGGAGCAGTGGGCTGCCATTGTGCGGCGCTCAGGGAGCAGTGTGGGGTTAAGGGTCTTGCTCAGGGACCCAGAGTGGCAGTCTGTGGAATTGGGGCTCAAACTCAGAACCTAAACATTCCAAGGACTATGCCCTAATCACGAGGCCTTCTTGTTAAAAAAATAACCTGGTTCAATCCCTCAGCATTATGCCGCCATAACCATGTTTTTTTCAGCTTTTTATTGTAATTGTCACAAGTACAGCGCAAAGAAATTCACTCTCTGCATTTAACCCATCTCCTTGAGGAGAAGTGGGCTGCCATCGTGCGGCGCCCAGGGAGCAGTGTGGGGTTAAGGGTCTTAGCTCAGGGAGCCAGACAGCGGGAGTGGAACTCGAACTCAGAACCTCTGGATTAAGTGCAATGCCCTAACCACTAGGCCTCCACTCCCCTGCTGCTGTTTCTTTTTTTTGCTGCTTTGCTTATCATACATTAAACTTTTATTTTTGTTTAATCAAAGCTTAAGGAGGCTGTTGCCAAGTTTGGCTGTTTGGAGGCCAAAAAAAAAAAGGTTTAAATATTGATTTAAATTACAACAATATCAGGAAAGTCTTTTCGGGGGCAGAGGAACTTTGTTTCAGGCTAACCAGCAGATCACCTGTATTTTTACGGCAGCGATGAAGTTTAGAAGACTGAATCTGAAAATAAGTAAAACATTGTTTTGATTTAATTTTTCCTCAAACACATTTGATTTCAGATTTTTATCATGTTCAGATCTTTGACAACAGAAAACATTGTATTTAGGGTTGTATAAGTTATTTTTTTTCCTAAATCCACCTATTTTGGATGGCTAAAAACTTACGGTAATAAAAAACTGGTTGATCTTCTTTACTTTCTGAAGGTTTTAGATTTGTTTCACAATAAGAAAAAAAGTGCTCGTCAATTTTCGCAAAAACAATGTAATGCTGATTAGGACAAGCACCAATGTCCAAAAGAAAAACAATAAAGACCTTCAATAAAAACCATGGAGATCTACTTTTAGAAACTACTTCAAATAAAAATACAGCAATAAATCCTTTTACTTTGAAGGGAACAGTTGAAGACATTGTTTTTTGCCTGAGACCAATGTTAACTTCATGTTAGCTTGTGTTTGTGTGTTCAGGGGAGCTGAGTCTGCCGGCCCACATCAGTCCGTACACAAAGGTTCCTGAGAAACCATCGGAGAGCAGGGAGGACGCCTACATCCAGCTCGAGCTGAGGACACTGGAGCAGTCGCTGCTCGCCACCTGTGTAGGCAGCATCACAGAGCTCAGTAAGTCTGTGTTCCAAGTGCCTCCTGGGACTCCTCCTTGTTGGTTGCCTGCTCCCCTCACACCTTGGGTTGAATAATGCGTGGCTTGTATCCAGAACACAGAGGCACCTTCACACCCTGCAGGCCTCCGTACTTCATTAACAATCACTGGGAGAACCGGAGTGGGTTTGAGGTCTTAAAATCTGCCATTCATTGAATCCAACCAGAGAATAGAGGCGGCTGTATATTTAAGACTTTTCTACTAAAAAAATAAAAAATTTTCTCTATAAGTCAGTGTTTAGTAGGAGACAATAGTCGTATCTGATGTAGAGAAAGATGTTCAGTATGTCCTCCAGCAGCTGAAGGCTATAGCAGGATGTCTCAGGATAACCTCAGTCCCTCTAACAATGAGCTCTATCCAAAGTAAAGTTTCTAAAGGACCAGAGAACAATGAGTTTAATCTAATCTTTGTCAAGTTTGAAAATAATTAACATCTTAGATTAAGCTCCAAACGGTTTGTAAAAAAAAAATAAAAATACGTCCAACAACAAGGAAGCTTCTTCAAAAGCAGCAACTCTGAGAAATCAAAAATAATCATTGCCTAACAGGATTTAGGCTTCCTCCCATATTCCAAAAACATGACTGTTAGTTTATTAACTTCTCTAAATTCTCCTTAGGTGTGAGTGTGTGCGTGTCTCTGTGTTGCCCTGCGATCAACTGGTGACCTGTCCTGTGAGCAGCCATCTGCCTCGGCCGACTGGGGTTCAAGGAGACAGGAGCATGCATAAAGAAAGAAGCAGAGAAAATGAAATGAAACATTGCCTTTGCTTTCAGATGTCAGCGCTGCACACAGCTCCTCTGTAGGACCTGCTCCTGGAAAAGCCCTTTATGATCCTGTTTTCAGCTGCAGTTCTTTCTATAATTATTGCTCATGTTTTTTTCTTTCTTGTAACACATTAGTAGATGTCCTCCTTTTGGTCGCCATGGTGATGACTTTTTCAATGCTTTGATGAACAGCAGCTGGTCACTACTTGTCACCTGAAATATTATTATTATTATTAATAATAATTGAACTAAAATTTGAGTCTTTAGAATTATATGTAATTTTCTTTCTTTTTTTTACATAAAGGGCTAAGACTGTATCCTTTTTTTTTTTAAAGCAGTTTGTTTTAATTCAATCAGTGGGAAGAAGCTGCAGAACCTCCAGTTAATCAGTGTCTCTGTCCTCCAGGTGACCTTGTGTCTCGAGCGATGCACCACATGCAGCGTCTGCGAACCTCCAGCCCTGCTGTCGGCGGCGCCGGTCCGGTTCGCCAGCCCTCAGTTTCATGGGCCTCCTCCGCCCTCCGCTCTCTTTACTACTTCCTGTCCAACCCGCACATGGAATCCCTGGAGAACCCCAACCTGGAGCCCCCGGCTGTGATTCTGAGCAGAGAACGGTGCGCCTGCGTTGCCCTCTGATGATCCCAGCTCTGGACGTTGTGTTTGACCTCCTGCCTTTATGATTGGTCTCCGTTCAGGCCGTTCCTGCTCCTCCCTCCTCTCATGGAGTGGATTAGGGTTGCCGTGGTGCACGCCGAACATCGCCGCAGCTTATTGGTGGACAGTGATGATGTCAGGCAGGGAGCCCGATTGCTCCTCCCAGGACTGGACTGTGAGCCCAGACAGCTAAGGTCAGAGATTCTTCAATCCTCTCTTTATTCATCAATCCTGCAAAGAGATCCTGATGTTTGTTGTTCTCCTTCAGGTCTGAGTGTTGCTTCCAGTCCTTCAAATGTCTGGATGCTGCAGCTGCTTCAGGAAAGTTCCACCTGGACCTGGGCTTCCGGATGCTCTCATGTGGCAGAGCAGATCTGGTCCAGCAGGCTGCCCGGCTGCTGGGCGCAGATGGCATCAATACCATGGACGACCAGGTTTGGGTTTCAATCACACATCCGGTTTTAACATGTTAACCTCTACGTTTGTTTATTTAGTCCAGCAGCTTTATTGTTTTTTTCCACTAAATAAAAAATAGATTTCATGCCTGTGATAAAGTTTGGAAAAGATGAAGAGAGGCGATATCGTGGCTGGATGGGTGGCAGGTGAAGCTCTCAGCACTTGGTTAAACTCAGTCACAATTAGAACATTTTTTTCTCGTTTTATTTATTTTAAAATGCTGTATATTTTTATGTTTTTTTAATGCCGTTTTAAAAGTTTTATTTATTTCTGATCCTGAGCAAAAACCATCAGCCAAGATGTAATCACTTTTAGCAGCCAGCAGAGGGCAGGCCTGCTTCTTTATGGTTTTTTGCATTTTCATTTAGTTTTTACTTGTTAGAAATTTGACCTGATGAGGAGGATTTATCTGCAGAAAGTGTAAATCCCTTTATTAAGCATGGAACAGTGTGGGGTTAAGGGTCTTGCTCAGGAACCCAGAATGCAGGCTGTGGGTACTTGCAACCGTCTCACAGCACAAACACTGCTCTAACCCATTAGGCTAACACCTCCCCCAATCGTTCTGCATTGTTTGTTCCTGCAGGGAATGACGCCTTTGATGTACGCCTCTGCAGCAGGAGATGAAGCTATGGTGCAGATGCTCGTGGAGGCCGGAGCCCACCTGAACCTGCAGGTAGTGGCGCGCTGACCTTTCTTGGTATGATGGAACTCTCTCTACAGATGTTGTTCCTTTCCATTCAGGTCCCTGCCAACTCTCTCCGACACCCTTCTGTTCATCCCGGCAGTCGGCACTGGGTGGCGCTGACGTTTGCCGTGCTGCACGGTCACTTCTGTGTGGCTCAGGTGAGCGCTAAAGTTACCCCCCCCGTTTGAGCCTGTCTGGAGCCACAGCTGGTTGTTGAACTCCGTCTCTCCTCTGGCAGCTGCTGCTAGAGGCTGCTGCCGATGTTGAAGGCGGAGTCCTGCTGGACGGAGTGGAGAGCTCAGCGGAAACGCCGCTGCAGCTTGCAGCAGCTGCAGGTCTTTAGTGAAAGAAGAGAAACTTTCTCTGTAACTTCCTCGGTTTTTCATCTTCATATTCCTGATGTTGAGGATCGTCTCCTCCTGTTAGGTAACTATGAGATGGTCTGCCTGTTGCTCACTCATGGAGCGGACCCTCTGCTCAGAGCGCACCATGGGACCTCGCTGACGCCCCCTCTGTTCGAGGACATGAACTGCTTCAGTTACGCCGCAGCTCATGGACACAGGTGCTGCTCGCCTCCAGAGGGACGTTTGGGTTTGCCGGTTTTACTCTGAGATGCATTTTTTTTTTTTCCTCTGCAGGAACATCGTGAGGAGACTACTGCTTCAGCCGCCGCACAGGAAAGAGGACATCCTATCTCTTGAGGAGATCCTGGCTGAAGGAGTGGAGGAGCCCGAGGACCCGACCCGGCATCCGGCGGCAGGCTCCCTGAGCGCGGTTCCTTCCGCGTCTAAAGCCACGATGAAAGCTCTGCAGCAGGCGGCGTATTACAGCGCAGAGCACGGATACCTGGATGTTACCATGGAGCTGAGAGAGATGGGTGAGAGGAAGATCTCTAGTCATCCTCACTTCTGTATCAGTTCTGCAGACCGAAACGAAACCCAAACCCCCAGATGGAAGAGAATCAAGTCAAAGATAATCTTCAACTTCCAACATTCTTCTTAACAGTTTGACCTTTTCAGTCAACAGGAAGTCAGTTTGCTCCTCTGTTTTCCTTCCGCTCTGAGCTGCTTCCAGCTGTAAAGAACGTTCCGACTGTTTCTATGTGGGTATCGGCTCAGAAATGTTTGAATCCATCGATCCAAGATTATCTTCTACCTGAACTCATGCAGAACATTTGTGTTTTGTGTTCTGCGAGGAACTTTATAAAGGAAACAGAGGAATCCCAGCTTTCTATGGCCTCGTACCTTAGCTTTAAGTATATTAACCTTGAAATCCCACATCCCCCATAACCCCCGCGCCCCGTTCCGCTCCAGAGCGCCTACAGCCTTGACAGTTCCTCCCATCTAGCTTCACTCCAAGTTCCTTCGAGCTTGAGGAGAGCATGCACAATATTATTTGTTAATTCATTGGAACACAATAGGAGGTAACAAGTGCTTAATCTAATATGAAACGATAAAAAAAGTCCCAATCAGCAAATATTTCCTTGTGGATCTTTCTAATGGGGTTAACTAGGTACAAGCAAAATTGGTTTGTTCTCTACTTCCAAACTCGGCATCTCTTCCACTCCATGCCTGCGATAAAATGTTTCTTTTTAGGGGCAGCATTTGCTCTCCGTCTCCTGTCCTCTACAGAAAAAAAAAAAACATTTATTTTGATATTGTCTAATAGATTTAAAGATATTAACTTAAAAGAATTGCTCGTCAGTGAGAAGATTTATAATTCTTAATTATTTTAATAGAAAAACAGGCTGAGTATTTGATGCTGCAAAAAAAAACCGTCTTGGATGCAGGGATCAGATTTATGCTGAGTCATCTCTATCAGTGAAAGTCCTGTTTTGCTCTCGTCTCTGTGCTCTGACCAGGCGTCCGCTGGAAGCTGCACACCTGGCTGGAGTCGCTCCGCAGGGCCCAGCAGCTCGGCAGAAACCAAGTCACCCTCCGCCTCCTCAGCGACTTCCCCTCCATCAGGACGGAGGACTTCAGCCCCGAGCTGCTGTCTGCAGGGATCCCCTTCCTGTTCAGCCTGTTGGCCACCAGCAGGGTAGGCCTCCTCCCCTCCACTGGGAACCAGTCACTGTTTAGCAGCGGTGCAACTATTGCAGTTTTCTGGCTCATTATCAATCTTTAAAAAAACTAAAATACACACTTTTGATTTTGACCAATTTGTATTTAAATCAGGTCAAATTTATGAGATCAAAGGAGTCCTTCAATGTTTGAATCTGATTTTTAAAACACATAAAACCATTTAAACCTTTGTGAAATAAATAAATAAATAAATAACTTTGCAGTGGAAGAAAAGATCAGCCAAATATATCAGGCGATTTTTTTAAAGGAAGCCAATAGAAATGAGAACTGCTGCAGGTTTGAGTGACGTCTTGTTCTGACGCCGGTTCCTCTGCAGGACTACGCTCTGACCAAGCAGCTGGCCTTGCTGGTGTCTCACTGCTACGGCGGCTCCCCGGTCCCCGCCGTTCCACCGGTGGACGTGGCTCGGTCCACTCAGCTGGGTAATTCTCCTCACTGCTGCCAGGAAGCAGGTTCTGTTCTGCTGAATCGGGCCGACAGTTGATCGTTTCTGCTCTGCTGCCAGATATCCGCTTCCTGAACAACAAGGAGATGTCAGATGTGACGTTCATGGTGGAAGGCCGTCCGTTCTTCGCTCATCGGGTGCTGTTGATGTCCGCCTCTGAACGGTTGGTTCACACAGAGGACAGATTCTGAGCCGGTCCGGAACATCTGCACTCTTTCAAATGGAACTTACTGTGTATTTTTGGACCCGTCAGGTTCCGGCAGATGCTGGCAGATTCGCCAGACAACATCATCCACATCAGCCACATGACGTATGGCACCTTCCAGGTGGGAATCGGACTCCTGGTTCCTGAAGATTGGGTCAGATCTGACTGGTTTGTTGATAAACGGGTTTGTGTCTCTGCTCCTCCAGATGGTGATGAGGTCTCTGTACTGTGGAGGAACCGACGGGCTGAAGATCCTTCCTGCTGAAGCCAAGAAGGTAGAACCCACAGGCTTTCAGAGCCAGAACAGAGATGTTCAGACAGGAGGGCTGATTTTACATCAACTGCTGATAGATGCAGTCAGTCACTTGGATTCAAACCCAAAACCTTCTTAGTTCAAGGAGACAGATTAACCAGCAGAGAGTTCATCCAAATCCCCCATCAATACAGACAGGTTTAGTTCTACAGCTGGTTGCTTCTTGTTCTGTTTCCAATTCAAAGAGAAGTGAGTCAGTCAGGTGGATCGTCTACCTGCTGGTTTGATGACGTCATCTCTGCTTATCTTTAATGTTTTGTTCTGCAGCTGCTGCCTGTGGCCTTTTTCTTCCAACTCCGAGGTCTGCAGAGATGCTGTGAGGTGATGCTGTCTCAGAGTCTGACTCTGGATAATGCCGTGAGCGTCTATCAGACCGCCAAGGTACAGAAACGCAACCATCTGATCAGAACCCTCAAACTGACAGAATGTGTCTGTCAGTTGAATTTAACCTCAGAGAGGAGGAGGAGATTTCCAAATATAAAACTGGTTTAAACCTGTCAGATGGGTCAAATCGATGGTATGTCTAAAGTTCCTGCGTTTGTCTGCAGCACCATGGAGCAGCTGAACTCTGCAGGTTCTGTGAGGGGTTCTTCCTGCAGAACATGGACCAGCTCCTGGACAGAGAGGACTTCCACCGCCTGCTGCTCGGTACCATCAGAAAGGAATCTTTCTCCCCTGGCTCAGCGACGCCGCCTGGATCGGGACCGGACCAGGACCTGCCGGTTCTCAAACACCTGGAGGCGACGCTGATCGATAGACTTTACCACCTTCATGCTGAGTGTCGAGGGTAGAAGATCTGCTCAGGTCTCCTGGTTGGTACCTTTTGCACAAACAGCCGACATCAAACACGCATCATGTGTCTTTGGCCTTCAGTCTGAGGGGAAAATTCCATTTTAACCTCCAGTATTCCCTTCAGCCTTAATGACTGAACAGCCGCCATGATTAAAATCACTCAGGCTTAAATGTATACATGCCAGACAAGGGCAATGTGGAGTCAACAAGTCATCTCCATGTCATGTATTTGTTCTACCCAGCCAATTAAACAGGTGAGTCCAATCTTCACCGTGAATTAACCTGTGAAGATTGGACTCATCTGGTTAATTGGCTGGGTAGATTAAATACATGACATGGAGATGACTTGTTGACGCCACATTGCCCATGTCTGATACATGCAGCCTTATAAGCAGCTGCAGCTCAGCCATCTTGCAGCCGTCACTCCTTCTAAGCAGAATCAGTTTATTCAGGTCAGTTGGTTTCCTGTCACAAGGTCAAAGGTCAGATGGTTTCACATCCTATTTCAGAAACACAGCAGTCTAAAAAATGGCCACAGAAAGGTTGCATTTACTTTATTTACATGGATCAAAGTTTATTTCATCCTTTTTCCTCCTTAGTGAATATGTTTATTTCATCTTATTCATGGAAAAGTTTTATTTGGAATATCTCTGACAGAAAAAGCAAAAGTAGAGGAATCTGGAAGAGTCAAACTGTTATTTGACCACTTTGAATTATAACTTTAACCAGATCATTGCAATTGTTAAAACAGTTAAACCTAGAGACAGAGTTCAGTGAATGATTTACAGCCTAAAATTATTGACAGTTTAAGTGCATAGACACATTCTGTATTTCCAAAATGTACCAGAAAAGCGATATGATCCTGATAAAATAAGATTTCATATATCAAGGTCCTGATTTTGTTTAGACCCTTTTTGATTCCAGCACCATGTGCAATGAAAATACATAAAAAGACAAAAAGCGCCACCTGCTGGGAGTGCTGCTGAATGACAAGAAAGCCAGATGGCAACTAATAAACTTATTGTACGCCTAACGTGCTTTAAGCAGCAGAAGCAGCTGGTTTACATGGTTGAGGTGCATCAAGGCGCTATCAAAAGGTCCTGCAGCATGTCTAGAGCAGCTGAAGCAACACCTCATGAGCTTCTGATGTGCATGACGTGCTTCACACGCTGCAGCTACTGGAGTTAGAAAAATGTTACTTTTGTTGCTCAATGCGCCTCATCACCCAATTAGAGAAGCTGATTGTGGAACTGACAGGGAGACAGACACAGACCTAAATTAACTTATAATGTTGAAACTTGCCAGCAAAATATGTTTGCCTCTATTATTCTGGTGAGAAAGTTTGTACCACATACCTGTTTAACTCTAACATCCACTTCCACCCGCCACCTAACCTGGCTCCGCATATCCATCTGGAAACCTTCTGTTGAAGTAATTTTGGGAAGGGGCGAAAATACTGGTTAGCTGATTGGCCTATGTTGGTGATAGACGGGCCAAATAAACCAATCAGATCAAGAAGCATATAATTCAATTCAATTCAATTCAGTTTATTTATATAGCGCCAAATTCACAACACATGTCATCTCAAGGCACTTTACAGTTCAACCAGATCATACAGTCAAATTGATACAAAGTTTTCTATCTAAGGAAAACCAGTTGATTGCATCGACTCATTGACTCAAATACAATCCCCCACACTAAGCATGCTTGTAGCGACAGTGGAGAGGAAAAACTCCCTTTTAACAGGAAGAAACCTCCAGCAGAACCAGGCTCAGTGTGAGCGGCCATCTGCCGAGGCCGACTGGGGTTCAAGGAGACAGAAGCAGACATAGAAAAAGCAGCTGTAAAAGGCGGCCCTGTCCAGGAAACACACAGCCAGGCAGACGAGCTCCAAGGCAGCTCCCATGCCAGAGGACGAAGAGAGCACATCCAGCCAGTCACGGTCAGAGAAACAGGACCACACTGGAAAACAGGCCGATCTCCAACATCTATAAACAAGGGTGTTGATAGAAGCAGCACAGCTGATGTTTCTTTCCAGGATGACGTCACAGCCAAACAGGAACAGACGAGGCAAAGCTACTCTGAGGAAAAGCAGAGAGAGCAGAAGGTTAGAGATTGAACTAACAGATTCTGGAGAATAGGAGAACAGAGAGAGAATGAAGCAGAATGATGAAATGGGGGTCCCTATGTCCTCCAAAAGTCTAAGCCTATAGCAGCATAACTATAGAGATATATCAGGATAACCTGAGCCACCCTAACTATAAGCTTTATCAAAAAGGAAAGTTTTAAACCTAGCCTTAAAAGTAGACAGGGTGTCTGCCTCACGGACTAAAACTGGTAGTTGGTTCCACAGGAGAGGAGCCTGATAACTAAAAGATCTGCCTCCCATTCTACTTTTAGAAATTCTAGGAACCACTAGTAAACCTGCAGATTGAGAGCGAAGTGCTCTGTTAGGAACATAAGGAACAATCAGATCTCTGATATCAGATGGAGCTTGGCCATTTAAGGCTTTATATGTGAGAAGGAGGATTTTAAATTCTATTCTTGATTTAACAGGAAGCCAATGAAGAGAAGCCAGGATAGGAGAGATATGATCTCTCTTTTTCATTTTCATTAGAACTCTGGCTGCAGCATTTTGGATCAGCTGAAGGCTTTTAACTACAGTTTGTGGACTTCCTGATAGTAAAGAATTACAATAGTCCAGCCTTGAAGTAACAAATGCATGGACTAGTTTCTCAGCATCACCCCTGGACAGGATATTTCTAATTTTTGTAATGTTCCTCAGATGAAAGAAGGAAATTCTAGAAACCTCTTTGATATGGGATTTAAATGACAGGTCCTGATCAAAAATAACACCAAGATTTTTTACTTTATTATCTGAAATCAGTTTAATCCCATCCAAATGAAGTGACTGGCTAATCAGTTTCTTTTTCAGAGACTCTGGTCCAAAGACTATAACTTCTGTTTTGTCTGCATTCAGAAGCAGAAAGTTAAGAGTCATCCAGGGTTTTATGTCTTCAAGACATGCCTGTAATCTATGTAATGGGTTAGCTTCATCTGGATTTATAGACAGATATAGCTGGGTATCATCAGCGTAACAGTGGAAATTAATCCCATGCTGTCTAATAATTCTACCAATTGGGAGCATGTATAAAGTAAAGAGAATTGGTCCTAGCACTGATCCCTGTGGTACTCCACAGGTAACCTTTGAGCGTGTTGAAGATCTATCATTAACATGAACAAACTGAATTCGATCAGATAGATAAGATTTAAACCAGTCTAGTGCTGTTCCTTTAATTCCAACAAAATATTCAAGTCTTTCTAAAAGAATATTATGGTCAACTGTATCAAATGCAGCACTAAGATCCAACAGGACGAGCACAGATACAAGTCCATTATCTGAGGCCATGAGAATATCATTAGTGACTTTCACCAGAGCTGTTTCAGTGCTATGATGAGCTCTAAAGCCAGACTGAAACTCTTCAAAAAGTTCATTATGGTGGAAGTGATCGCAAACTTGTTTGGCAACTACTTTCTCAAGAATTTTGGATAAGAAAGGAAGATTGGATATAGGTCTATAATTGACCAAGTCATCTGGGTCAAGAGACGGTTTCTTAAGCAGAGGTTTAATTACAGCAGCCTTAAAAGCTTTAGGTACATATCCCTGTAACAGAGATAGATTAATCACATCTAAAATGGAGGAGGAGATCAAAGGGAATACCTCCTTAAATAACCTGGTTGGAACTGGATCTAACATACAAGTTGAAGGCTTAGATGAAGACAATAATTTTGCTAATTCAGAGAGTTCAACTGGATCAAAGCAGTCTAAACCCGGTTCAGATTCCATGACTACCTCAGGTACAATCGCGGATAGAGGAGTGCTTATGATCTTATTTTTAATAAGATCAATCTTATTTATAAAGAATCCCATAAAATCATTGCTGCTAAGAGCAGGTGGAATGGACGGTTCAACAGAGCTATGGCTCTGGGTGAGTTTGGCAACTGTATTAAAAAGAAATCTAGGATTATTCTTATTCTCCTCTATTAATGAGGAGAAGTATGCTGCTCTTGCTTTACAAAGGGTCCTCTTATACAGCAGTAAACCATTTTTCCAGACTAGGAAGGACTCTCGCAGGCCTGTGGAGCGATATTTTCTCTCCAGTTTCCTAGCATTTTGCTTCAAAGTACGCAGCTCTGCATTAAACCAAGGAGCAAGCTTTCTATTTTTAACGGTTTTCATTTTCAAAGGAGCTGCGTTGTCTAAGGCAATACGCAGAGAACTAGCAACCCCATCAACAAAATCATCAACCTGTGAAGGGGAATAAGCTATGCTTTTGCACTCTGCAGCACTGCTCAGTGACACAGAGGAGAGAGAAAGTGAAGCAGATTCTTTAAAATTTATAACTGCACTATCTGATAAAGATCTACTAAAATTTAACCTTCTTTTGGGGGAGGAGAACTCTGTTAAAGTAATCCTGAAGGTTATTGGAAAGTGGTCAGAGAGGACAGGGTTGTGAGGAAATACTGTTATTTCTTCACATTCTATGCCGTATGTCAGCACAAGATCCAAAGTATGAAGATGAGAATGTGTGGGACTATTCACATTTTGAACAAAGCCAATAGTGTCTAAGATAGCATTAAAGGCTGCTCTTAAGCTATCGCCTTCAATGTCAGCATGGATGTTAAAATCTCCCACTATGATGACCCTGTCAGTATTTAATACCAAATCAGAAAGGAACTCTGAAAACTCATCTAAAAATTCAGAGTAAGGACCTGGTGGACGATACCAAGTTACAAAAAGAAGAGGTTTTCTTGCCTTGAAATTTGGATCAGGGAAATTAAGGGTTAAATGTTCAAAAGAGTTGTAGGTATTAATTGTTTTGGGAGTAATCAGTAAGTCAGACTGGAAGATTGTTGCTACTCCTCCTCCTCGCCCAGAACTTCTGGGGATGTGAAAATTTAAATAGCTTGAAGGAGTTGCCTCATTTATGCTCACATAATCCTCTTGCTGCAGCCAGGTTTCTGTAAGGCAAAACAAGTCAATGTGATTATCACAAATCAAGTCATTAACTAGTAGACTTTTAGAGGAAAGCGATCTTATGTTAAACAGACCGCATTTAATTGTTTTAACTTTTTCCCCAATTGGAGTTATTTTGATTTTAATTATATTATCATGATTTACTCCTTTGGGAATCTTTGCTAATTTATTAGATTTTGGTCGTGGGCAAGACACTGTCTGGATGGAGTAAAGAGTGGGTAACAGTAGAGAAGCTGCAGAGATGTGTGTTAAACTACAACTCTGCTTCCTGGTCTGCACCCTGGGTGGTCAGGGTTTTGGAGGACTAATAAATGTGGCCAGATTCCTAGAAAGAAGAGCTGCACCATCCAAAGTGGGATGGATGCCGTCTCTCCGAATCAGACCAGGCTTTCCCCAAAAGGATTGCCAATTATTAATGTAGCCCACGTTGTTTTCAGGGCACCACCTAGACAACCAGCGGTTGAATGACGACATGCGGCTAAACATGTCATCACTGGTCAGATCAGGGAGGGGACCAGAGAAAATTACGGAGTCCGACATTTTTTTGGCAAACTTACACACCGAAGCAACACTAATTTTAGTGACCTCCGATCGGCGTAACCGGGTGTCATTACCACCAGCGTGAATAACAATCTTACTGTATTTAACCTTATCCTTAGCCAGTAGTTTCAGGTAGGATTTGATGTCGCCCGTTCTGGCCCCCGGCAAACATTTGACTATGGTCCCTGGTGTCTCTAATGCCACGTTTCTGACTATGGAGCTGCCAATCACCAGAGTGGGCTTCTCAGTGGGTGTGTCACTGAGTGGGGAAAACCGGTTGGAAACGTGAACGGGTTGGTGGTGACCAGTGGGCAGAGATCCACGACTACGCTTTCTGCGTACAGTTACCCAATCGCCTGGCTGCTCAGGCACTTTTGGAGGACAGCTACGTGGGGGGCCTACTTTAACTCCTGGATGTTCAACAGCCTGAAGCCTGGATTCTAACTCTGACACCCTCGCCTCCAAAGCTACAAAAATACTACACTTATTACACATCCCATTATCACTAAAGGAGGCAGAGGAATAACTGAACATATAACGTACTAACAGAGCGGAGCGGAACAGCAGCTGAAGCATCAGACGCTGTTCCGCTCCCAAAATAAATTTTTTTTTTCTGTTTTTCATATTGTATCTTAAACTTTATTTTAATTGCAGTAGGCCACTTCCATGTTCATCCCCTGTGAACATGTGCATTATCGTACCTCTTTAGTCGTAAATATTCATAATTTTTGTTTACTAACAAACAGATCAAAAACTAATAATATGCGAGCAGAAGGCTGCAGACTCTGTTTTGAACCATTGTTATATAGTTGGTTATTAATTTAAAAAAGCCAAAACATGTAACTGTGCACCTTTAGTGGGATATTTAATGCTGAAACTTTTATACATTTCCCCTTTCCTAAAATATGCAAAAAAATTATTAATTTTAAACAGCTTTTTGTTATTTCCTACTTTAACGTCGACCAATTACTTTCATAAACTAGAAGCAGCTCAGTTCTACCATTTTCCGTTCAAAGTCAGTTGAATTAACAGAAATGAAGAACTATAATATGAAGTATGAAACCTGCCAAAGTCAACAGATTTATTCCTTTAGCACTGAATTTGTTCACAGTAACATCACAAGGGAATACATTGCCAGTGGTAATCCTGCTCAGTGGCAGCGCTCCGAGTCCTTTCAGTGTGCTCTGGATTCCCACAGTAGAAAAAGCGAATGATGGAAGGTATTGCTTTAGGTTTTCTCTGGTGACCCACCCAGCTGGCCTGAGTGAGCGCCTCGAACGCCGGCGGGGTCCTTCTCCGAGAGAGATGAGTGAAGAGGATGCTTTGCAAGTTTACCGTGCGCACACAGTAATCAAATATAAAGGGAACGAGGAAGAAGACCGGCAAAAATAATACATTGGAAAAAATAAAAATCTGAAGGTTAAACTAATGAAAACAGATTGAGTAAAAAATGCATTAGAGCCAAGACAGAAAAAGGGAACAGGTGAACATCTTTAACAGCGACATGCAAAGAAAAGACGAATGTTGAACATGCAAACAACCATACGAGGTCAAAGCTAAGAACAGGAATGCCCTTGTTTTTTTGTTTTTTTTTTTTTAAATAAGCTGTCAGGAAACTCTGCTTATTTACACAATGAATGTTTGGTGAGCTCTGAGTGTTCATGAGCACAGAAAAGGAGGGAGGAGAAGGAGCTGACGGTTACCAACAAATGGGTCATTTTCCTCCCAAAGAGGCTAAGTCTACATTCTTAAATTACAACAAATCAGTTTCAAACATATATTACAAAGTTTCTGTCCTCCGATAAAAACAAATAGAAAAAGGAAAGAACACTGGCTAGAAAATAAATTAAACGTGACAAAAATATATTTAAATAATTGATTTCAGGAACATTCTTTACAAGTTTGATATAAATAACTGATAAATAGCGTATGGAAAAAAAAACAATAGAAAAATATTCACAGCAGTTCAGTATTGTCTGAAACCTGCAGATAATACAAAGAAAACTAAATAACAAAATGTAAAAACACAATGTAATCGAAGTGCTGTCAAAAGTGCAAAGCAACAAAAACACTTTTCCAAAGCGTGGTCACACCAGAAACTGTCAGCGCTGGATGCCTTGAAAACAATGATAATTGCAAATGCAACAAACAAACAAACAAAAAAAATTTAAATAAAAATAAAAAACAAGGTTTCATAGAGTTGCATTCTACTAAACTGCCAGTAGAGGGCACCAACTGTAGCTAAAATAAGCTTTGAAAACAGGAAAAAGATTTAATTCATGATGTTTGCATCATATCTTTTTTAGTACTTCATCAATAAATAATCAAAGTTATTAAAGTATTCTACCTTAATAAGGTTGGACCAGAGGGTGGTGCTAGTGTCACAATTCAAGGATTCAACGATTTTTATTTTACAGTTAATCTTCTTGAACAATATCCTTAGAGTTCAAGGCTGAAGTCTTATAAAGGTTTTTTTTTTATCTTTGCTTTAACTTTTTTGTGAAATCTGTTAAATCTTTGTATCTAAATGAAAGAGATTAATCATTGCATTTCACTCTGGGCTTACTGTATGTTAAAAAACCTTCATTTGGTCCTTGGAAACTTTTTAATAAAATGTCAACCACATCAGTGACGGTTGTTAGAATCAGCTCTGGTACCGAGGATATGTTAACACAAATAGGTTATGGACAACTAAGGAGAAACAACCACTTCACCGACTGCTATGTTAGCAACAGCCACTTTACCGATGGCCAAGTTAGCAACAGTTACTTATCCGATGGCTAAGTTAGCAACGGTTACTTTACCGACAGCTACGTTAGCAACAACCCCTCATCGACTGCCAAGTTGGCAATAGCTACTTCTCCGATGGCCAAGTTAGCAATAGTTACTTCACCGACAGTTAGGTTAGAAACAGCAACTTTACCGATGCCTACGTTAGCAACAGCCACTTTACCAACAGCAAAGTTAGCAACAGTTACTTCACCGACTGCTACGTTAGCAGCAGGCACTTCACCAATGGCCAAGGTAGCAACAGCAATTTTACAGACGGCTACGTTAGCAACAGTCTCTTCACCGCCGGCTAGGTTAGCAACAGTTGCGTCATCGACTGCTAAGTTAGCAACAGACACTTCACCAATGGCCAAGGTAGCAACAGCAATTTTACAAACGGCTACGTTAGCAACAGTCTCTTCACCGCCGGCTAGGTTAGCAACAGTTGCGTCATCGACTGCTAAGTTAGCAACAGACACTTCACTGATGTCTAAGTTAGCAATAGCTACTTAATCGATGGCTAAGTTAGAAACAGCCACTCTACCAACGGCTACGATATCAACAGTTACTTCACCGACAGCTAAGTTAGCAACAGCAACTTCACTGATGGCTACGTGAGCAACAGTTACTTGACTGAGGGCTAAGTTAGCAACAGCCACTTCACCGACTGCTAGGTTAGCAACAACAGTTTCATGACAGCTACGTTACTAACAGCCACTTCACCGAAGGCCAGGTTAGCAACACTAACTTCACCGAGAGCTACGTAAGCAACAGTTACTCACTGATGGCTAAGTTAGCAGCAGATACTTCAGCAACGTCTAAGTTAGCAACAGCTGTGTTAGCTACCGATGGCTAATCAGCAACTGTTGTGCTTCCGACAGCTAAGTTAGCAACAACTACTTCACCAATGGTCAAGGAGAAACTGTTATATCGACAAAAGCTATGTCACCAACAGTAACTGATGGCTACTTCAACACCATTATTTGCTTTACAAAAATATTTAAACTGATATCTGGATGCTAAGTTAGCTATTTGACCCTAAATGCCAGATTACCGAGTTAATATCTTGCGCAGGAGTAGACTGCCCCCTACAGGTCAGAGGTCAGTTTCTAGATAAAGTTAGGGAGTGCAAGAGTTTAGGTGCCAGGATGGAGCGGAGCCTTGGCTGCTGCCAGAATGAGTCAATTTCAGGCTGAAATGGTGAAAAGGGAGCTAAGCTAAAAGCAAAACCCTTCCCTAAGCTGCACTGATAGGCTCTGACCCTCATGCCACCATCTACTGTCTTCCACCAAAAGAGACGTCATTCATTTGAACAGGATCACAGAGTGACCCAGGTCAGATACGGAATGCAGGCCCTTCAGTAGGTTCTGGGTCGACTCAGAACTCCCCTCATCCATAGTCATGGGTCAAAAGCTGATCCAGCTAAAATAAGCCTCCTTCATAGTGAGGCTGGGCTCTGCTGACATGTTGAACCGTATCAGCAGCGAAAGAGTTGGGTAAAAACATTCATCTTAATTGATGAATGTTGTTAGTAGCAAACACTCAGTGGTGGTTTCAGGACCTGTGTCAACTCTTTTAAAGTCTAAAGATGGTGATGTGAGAGCTGGGTGCGAGGAGCTCTGTCTGGGCCTTCTGTGCTCTCCAGGTCAAAGGTTAACCAGGGAGGAGAAGCAGAACAAACTAGAGGGATGTTAGAACACCTAAAGATGAGGCAAATGTTGGGTCTGGGTTACCGCTTTCAAAAGAGGGCGTTCAATCAGTTAGAGGTCGCCATGTTTGGGTTAGTTTAGACTAAACATATCAGTAGGTTCCACCCCTGTATCTGGTCCAACAGAAGCTCTGCACATATAAACAGGTTTTAGCAGTCATTCTTTAATGTGGGGTAAATTAGTTTACATCCAGCAGAGCTTTAGAGGGAAGTTAGGAAGATGTATCTTTTTGTCAGGTGGATATGTTCAGGTTTTAATAACTTGGATCACTTCCTCTTTGTTTGGTTTAAATAGTTCAAAGTTAACTGTATAAAAGGGGGACAGGTTTCCCTTCTGGTGTGACCGCGCCTGAACAGAAATACAAATCAACTTAAAATTTAATGTCAGATCATTAGCTGGTCTGTACAAACAGAACAGATCATTCATTTTTATCTCGTGGCCAAACTCGCCACCTTTTCTATCCAGGATTACTGGAAAAGTCCTCAGAAGTTGTCTTTCCAAAAAGAAACTCAACATTAAAACGAACTACAGTCCAGCCAGTGTCCGTCGCTCCGTCCGCCTCTGCTCGACTCCACCGATTCAAGTCTGATGATCCGTAAAGATGTCAGTTTGTGTAATTTGCTTTTTTTTTATGTACATTTGGGGAAAACTGGAAGAAAAACGGATGAGAGGGGAGGGGGGGGATGGGATTGACAAACATCACTGTCTTAAGGCCTTATTTCCTTTGTACAACTCTTCTGAGACGTTCTGCGTTTGGACTCCTTTTCCGGGGCGCTGGGCTGGGTTTGGTGGCGGCGGGCTGCTGCTGAGGAGCCGTCGAGGTTAATAGTTATTATGGATGATCCCTGGTGGCAGAGACAAGTCAAGCCATCACACATGTGAGGAGGACATAGAGGGACACAGGGAGGAGGGACAGCAAAGCTACATCTGCTGCTAGTTTTTTAAAATACTGATCGACTTTTAAACTCAGCCATTCCCATGATATAGTACAAAAGTTAGAGGCAAAAAGTAGATTTTAGTTTTTTTGTTACTTTCACTCCGAGCTAAAGGGCAAAGTTAGCAGCTCTCTGCTTCGTAATGACCTGATTACTGCGTCTCATCTAGTCATGCACAGCTACCGCTCCTTAAGGGTGTTCCTGTGTCCTGTTGCTGGCGGCCATCTTTGTTTTGTCTTTGCCCGGGGGGCATTTAGAGTCATTGGGAGGGGCCTGGTTGGGCCTGCTTCCGGGGGCATGCTTGGTGGGGGAGCTAGTCGAGGTAGGGCTGCCTGGGGGGTGCGACGCTTGGATGTTCTTCTCGTCTGAAAAAAGCTGTTTAATTACGTCAAAGAAGTTACTCAACGGGCTGCCTACACAGACGGGAAGAAAAGAAAGAACAAAAAGAGAGAGAGAACAAACAACAGATGAGCAATGGGGTCAACATGAGGAAAAGAAGAGGAGGTGATGAGATGAGGAGTGGACCAGGAGAAAAGGAGACCGATGCCTCTGTAGGTAATTAATCCCATTCACCTTCATTTGGAAATAATCTGATTATAGAGCTGGCTGATCAGGGACCGGTACCAGAGCAAAAAACTGGAGCCATGACGTCTCAGGCAGTTGCTGAATCACCCTACGTACAATCCAAAAGGTGAGGGAGAGCCCAGATATTGCATAAAAAATACCTCATATCAACGTTAGCGGCTAGAATCTCAAAGATCTGATATCATTCTGGTCAGTGAATGCATCTTACCAAAGAGCATCGAGATGCTAGATGCTTACTGTAGGTGCTGTGTCTATGTCTCTCAGCTAGTTGCTTTGCTGAATTAGCAGTTTTTGTCTTTTGAGGCAAACTTTTTGGGTAGAAAAAGGAACCATGTGATCTAGAACATCGATGTTTGTCTCCTGGGGGAGTTAGCCAGACTGACCCAGATCTTAACTCTGTAAACAGAACAGCTAAAAATCCATATTAAAAGTTTCTTTTTACTTTAATCTTCTGTTTGGATGCTGATTGTTTTTGGAAAATCCTAAAATGATTATCACAACAAATATCTACCTGACTCTTTCCTGAACCCTCTGATCCTTGGTTCTCAAGCTGCTAGAAGCATCTGATTGGACTGTTTGACGATTCGGTAACTGCCTGCTGTGCCAATAGTTCCTGTCCCATGGTGCCGGTTCTTGTTGTGGATTTAAAATGTTCTCCATCCCCATCACTTGTTTCCATTTGGACAAAACGACGTCCCAATTGAACTTTTTGTTATCATCTGTTGGCTTGGACCTGTATTGGTTTGTCCTAAATAAGAGGAGACAAGTTTTCTGCTTTTGTTTGCTTGGTTTCAGTCTCAGGTTCTCCTGCATGATGAAGGGCCCAAACGGAGCACTGGAAGACTTCCGAATACCACTCGGAACCAAAGATTCTGTTAGATCCCCTTTCCCGTAAAAGGACAATTAAACACAAACAAAAACAAATAATTAGTTTGACAATAACTATGAAGAAAATATCAGAGATTTAAAAGATAAAAACTAAAAAAATCTTTAATTTTTTGTTATGTGAAAAGCAGGATTTAGTTTCATCAAGTCCTTTCTTTTCTCTAGATATTTCCTCTATATTTACATTATTGCCTTAAAGGGATAGTTCGAGATTTTTGACATGAATCTGTATGGCATCCCCATCACCAGTGTCATGCAATCACACTGACTTACCCCTGGCAGCATCCTGTGAGCAGAGTTCTCGTCCAGCTTTGGTCAAGCCGAAAGTAGTCCGGCAGGTTTGCTAGACCCAGCGAAATAAAACGTTTCTCTTCCCAAAACATTATGTGTTCAAAAGAGCGATATTTTTGCATCCCAAAAACATTGTAGTGGAAAAAGTCACACGTCGTTATCACTTGGTCCTATTTTCTCTCTGTTCGTATCAGTGCGCCCGACACCATGACCTGACAGCTAGGGCCTACTAACCTGACAACAGCCAGATGCATGTCTCGCTCCGCCTAGCTAGGAGCTAGGCGGAGCGAGACATGCATCTGGCTGTTGTTGAGCTCGCTGTCAGAATGACGGCGCGCACTGATACGAACAGAGAGAAAATAGGACCAAGTGATAACGACGTGTGACTTTTTCCACTACAATGTTTTTGGGATGCAAAAATATCGCTCTTTTGAACACATAATGTTTTGGGAAGAGAAACGTTTTATTTCGCTGGGTCTAGCAAACCTGCCGGACTACTTTCGGCTTGACCAAAGCTGGACGAGAACTCTGCTCACAGGATGCTGCCAGGGGTAAGTCAGTGTGATTGCATGACACTGGTGATGGGGATGCCATACAGATTCATGTCAAAAATCCCGAACTATCCCTTTAAAAACTGTAAAAGCACCTAAAACGTGTCGTTTTATTGGTAAGTTACAGGAATCTTTGTTGATTTAAAGCACAGCTGAAACTGAAATAAAGTGTGAAAAAATGTTTTACTTCCTGTTGGTCTAAAGCAGAGGTTGCCAAACTTTTCAGCTCCTGACCCCTAAAATTACCAATATAACAAATAGTTTAAAAATAATACGGAGATTTCTGGAATTTTTTTTCCGATTATGTCTCTCATAGTGGACATTAACCTACAATGACAAAATCAGATCCTTCCATGATTTCTAAGTGGGAGACTTTGCAAAATAGCAGGGTGTTCAAATACTTATTTTCCACAGTGTATAAACTTCAGCAAGCTATGAGCCTCTGATATCTACTGAACTGTCCCCCAACAAACCTGTAGGGGGAGCTCTACATAAAACTTGGAGTAGGGATGAAAAAGGATGGTAGCTCCCTCAGCAGTGTCACTACCCGATCCGTTCCGCTCATGTGCGAACAGATACACATCCGGGTATCCATAAATAATGTGATTATGGTACTAAACTAATTATTTCTATCCTTAACTCACTAAAGAATAGTACCGTATTTTCACGACTATAAGGCGCACTTAAACGTATTTTTTCCCCCTCAAAATGTGCGGTGCGCCCTTTGGTGCGGTGCGCCCTATGTGTGTTGTAACTGCGACTTTTGAGTCCACCTCATTGAGGAGATGATGAAAGAGTGGCTGAATGTAAGGAGACCAGGTGTTTTTTTTCCACTCATCACCATCACTGTTAATATGTGACTCCATGCGTGCCCATCTCACAGCTGATGTGAAAAACATGGGGAAACAAATTAACGCTGTGCTCGCTGTTCAACCGCTCGACATCGGTGTGAACCGGACCCAGCAGGTGCAGCAGAAGCAGCGAGTTTACATGCAAAGTCAATGGTTGACGCGCGTATAGGTGCAGCAAAAGGTCCCGCAGCGCGTTTTGAGCAGCAGGTGCTGCGTCGGGAGCGTTTAAGCATCTGACGCACTGCCAACGCGCTGCTGCTGCTCGAGATGGAAAAATTGAAGTTTTGCTGCTGGACGCGCCGCATCAACCAATCAGAGAAGCTGATCTGGGAGCTGACAGCGAGACAGACACAGCGCTCTGATGACATATGATATTAAATGAAAAAGGCTGGATGGATGAGAAGATGATGAAAGCGTGGCTGAGGCAGGTGTATGTGAGGAGACCAGGTGGTTTTTTCCACGCATCACCATCGCAGTTAATCTGTGACTCCATGCGTGCCCATCTCACAGCTGATGAGAAAAACATGGTGAATCAAATGGATGCTGTGCTCGCCGTTATCCCGGGGGGTCTGACAAAGGAACTTCCACCGCTCGACATCGGTGTGAAGCGGCCGTTCAAAGTAAGGCTGCGAGCGGCGTGGGAGCGATGGATGACAGACGGAGACCACAGTTTCAGGATAAGTGGAAGGCAGCGCCGGGCAAGTTACGCCACCGTTTGCGGATGGATTGTTGATGCTTGGACTAACGTGTCTGCTGGCTCTATTGTTCAAGCTTTCGCAAAAGCCGGCATTATTTCTGAGGAGCTGCGCTGCACGGAAAGTGACTGACAGCGAAGAAGGGGAAACTGTCATGTCTGATTTAGCGCAGCTGTTTAATTCAGAAACAGAGGATGATGACTTTGATGGGTTTGATTAATACTTTGTAATAAATACATGAATAAAGCACAAACATACTCAGTTTTGCTCCCGCTCTATTTTTCTACCTGAAAACTTAATTCAACAGCAGCCTCTGGGCGGGTCTCCTCCTCTTCACCGCGGTGGCTGGCAGGTGTTTTTTCATCTAAATAATCTAAATCTTGCAGCTATATTTGCTGTGATCAGTGGGAATAAAGTAGTTTTAATATGTTTTTAAGTGAGAAAGTCCACCTGAAAACTTAATAATTGCAGTCAGTTCATCCAGATTATCTATTTCTGTCGGAGGCGCTCAGACCCCCACATACCAGCGGTGCACCGACAGTAGAAATCCTTTCATCTGCAGCCTCACCGCGGCGGCTGGCAGGTGTTTTTCATCTAAATAATTAAAACTGCAGGCACCAGGATACCGGTAATAAAAGCGAACATATTCTGTCGGCAGGTTTCAGGATTTTAAGTTAATTTAGGAGTGATCACAGCGCTGTGTCATCTGCGATGTGTCTGTCTCACGGCCAGCTGCCAGGTTTGATTAATAGTTTGTAATAAATACATGAATAAAGCACAGTCATACTCAGTTTTGCCCCCGCTGTATTTTTAAATACGCAGTAGAGGTATTTAAAGGTAGTAGAGGACATGTTCCTGTATATAAAAAACGCGCCCTATAGTCCGGTGCGCCTTATGTGTGTGTTAAATACAGAAATGGCACACATAACTGAGAGTGCGCCTTTTAGTACGGTGCGCCTTATGGTCGTGAAAATACGGTAATACACATCTGCAAAAAATGTTTTATAACTTTGGGAGACAATTTTTATGCTTTGTACATTTTCTACGTTAGATTGCTTCTCACGTGATTATCAGACCTGCTCAGAACAGTCCGGTGAAATAAGATTAAACCATGTTTATCTGCATTTTAGTTTTTTCTTTCTTTTGATAACGCTCTATATAGCATAAGGTTAAAATGAAACAAAAACATAAAACTATAAAACATTAGATTTTGCCAAAAAAAGTTAGCTCTGGGATGTAGCGTAGGATCCCATTTCCAGTGTAGCTCGAGACAAGTGATAAAAGAAAGGATTTTAAGGCATTTATTTTCTCAAGGAACCCATTATTAACCTTTAACTGTTTAAGGTAAAATATAATGTGTTAAAGTTTAACATATTATATTTTAGTATGTTTACTATTTTTTGGTAAGGGAAAACATCATTTAGATATTTTTAACAAACTAAAATCGAGGACGACCTGGAAGTATATCTGGATGCACAGAATGGATCGTGCTTCCGGCACGGATCCTGGAAATGACAAACAGTAAGAGCTTCTACTGAAAGATGAGGCTTCGTGAGCTCTGAAGGAGTTGAGCAATGACAAAATGTGTGAGATCTGGAAATTTGTTCTCCGTAATGCTTGCTGCTAACCTGTTCTTGTGCTAAATGAATTTAGTCTGAAAAATACGGTTATTATTATGAATTGTGTTAATATTTAATTACATAATTTTTTTAAATGACATTTTATTCCTTTTTTTTTCAGTGTTTTTTTATTGTCATTACACTGTCACCAGTACGGCGAAACGAAATGAACTCTCTGCATTAAACCCTCCCCTTGGGAAGCAGTGGGCTGCCATTTGCGGCGCCCGGGGAGCAGTGTGGGGTTAAGGGTCTTTGCTCAGGAACCCATAAAGGCAGCGTTTGGGAGTAGGTTTCAAACTCACAACCTCACGATTCCAAGCCCTACGCACTAACCACTATGCAGCCACCTTTTCAATGTTTTTTTAATAATTTAATGGAAAGTTTTAATATCAAATTGTGCATTTTATAATCTCACAATATATTTACTGTAATAATTGAATCAAAATAAATAAATGTACTGTTAAATTTATAATATCTACATATTTAACAGTACATTTATTTATTTCGTAATATATTTTGGTCCTCCATATAATTTAGAAATCACATCACAATGATTCAAAATCATCTCAGGACTGCCGGGGGGTCCTGACCGTCGCTATGGGAACCCCTGGTCTAAAGAATGGACTAAGCCGTCCTTTGAAGTGTTCCGTTCTTTAACCTCACACATTGAGACTGAATTATCAAAAGAAAAGGTAATTTTATGAAATAAAAGGTTATTTTATGTTAAAGTCATTTCCAACAATAAAAAGCTCTTAGCTGCGTCTTCCAGAGCTCCACTGAACCCAACATCACTGTCAACATCCATCACAGCACTCACAGAAAATGCATCCGTTTTCAAGGACAAATATTATTTTCATACAGTCAATAAAACATGCAACGATAAACAGAACAAACATGGTTACACGTCACATATTAATGCCAGAGTTAGTGCAGAACCGGGTGTCCTTTACATCGGATGCCCTTTGGTGGAGATAAATGTGCCGTCGTCATAGAAACTTACCATCACTCATCTGAGACGAACACATTTTCACATTAGTGCGTGGTGTTTAGTGTCAGTGGTTTTTCTTTGCTCTGCTGAACTCTAGAAAGGTTTTGCTGACCCTCAGTGAAGTCTGAGCATGCAAAGGATGGTTAGGAGCCAATCACTCAGGGGCCGACATCCAGCTATCTAATCATTTCTATGGCCCTTTAACAGGGAAAAGAAATAAGAACATGAAATAATAGCTTGTGGAGACAGTTTAGGTAAATGTTGGTTAAGCCCTGGAGCTTCTTGCACCGTTATAACAAACAATACATTTTTCCTAATCTTTTAAATTAAGATTGTTAGCATCTTATTCTTTTTTTTTTTTGTTAAATTCTCTACCTTCTTTTAATTTAATTTTTTTAAGGTTGACATTTACTTTTTTTGCTTTGATTCTTCTGAAGAGTTTCAATGCTGCTGCTTTTGGATCGTTTTTATAGACGTTTCTGATCCAGGGTCCATTTCATGAAGCAGGTTTACTAAAAACGAAAGTTACGTATGTAACTACGGTTCTATGAATCCCGGATGACCGCCAGAGGGCGGTGCTGAAAGCACTGAATGTTCCCTTTGGGCATGCGCAGTTCGAGTAATTATACCAACAGAGTCACACCTGTGACACCGGATGACCACTCAGAAGCTATATAGCCTGGTGTCATCCTTTGCTCTGCTCCTACAGAATCTTCTCGCAAAAGCAAGGATTCTGATTGACAGAGAAGCTCTGGCGGTCATCCGGGATTCATAGAACCGTAGTTACATACGTAACTTTCGTTCTATTTCATCCCTACTGACCGCCAGAGGGCGGTGCTGAAAGCACTGAATGACTAATGCCAACGATGTCACAAGGAATCCTGAGCACATACCTCACAGAGGAGGCCCAGCAGAACCTTGTAAAAGGACCTGACCCAGGGGATGAGGGGCAGCCACATTGACACTGTAGAACCTGGTGAAGGTGGTTGGGGAAGCCCATGAAGCAGCAGCACATATAGCTTCCAGCGGAACCCCTCTCAAAGCAGCCCAGGAAGCGGTGACGCTCCTGGTGGAATGTGCTCTCACACCGACTGGCAGGGAGCAGTGACCTGCAGCGTAGGCGTGGCAGATGACACTCACAATCCAATGGGACAGACGCTGTTTAGAAAGAGGACAGCCTAACCTTGGACCCCCATAGCATAGGAAAAGCTGGTCCAAGCGTCTCAGATTGGCGGTGGCTGCAATGTATGCCTCCAACGCTCTTACCGGGCACAACAACTCCGACTCATTCTCAGTTGTACCAGATTGAGGCTGAAACCGAGCGAGCCGCAATGGCTGGTTACGGTGAAAAGGAGACAACACCTTAGGCACAAACGCAGTATTAGGCCACAGGGTAACACCAGAGCCATCTGGATTCCACCTGATACACCTAGGGCTGACAGAAAGAGCATGTAGCTCGCTGACCCTCTTAGCTGAGACGATAGCCATCAGGAAAGCAGCCTTGCAGGAAAGCCACTTGAGTTCTGCTTGTGCCAAAGGCTCGAATGGAGGGTGGCACAGAGCTGTGAGAACCAATGGCAGATCCAAATCTGGGGCTCGTGGGGCTGGCCGCTGGCACAACCTACGAGCACCACGCAGAAAAAGTGAAACCAGTTCATGGCGCCCCACTGTACGGTTGTCAACAGTTCGGTGAAGACATGAAATTGCTGCAACATACACTTTAAGGGTCGAAGGAGAGCGGCCCTTATCAAGGAGAGACTGGAGGAACTCCAAAATAGTGGGCACCGAGCAGGAAAGCGGGTTCTCATTGTGGGCAGAGCACCACTGAGAAAAGAGGCGCCATCTGTTAGCATACTGCAGCCGAGTGGAGGAAGCCCTAGCACTCAATACGGTGTGTCTCACGGTGTTTGAACACCCAGTCAGCCTCCCAGGGGCCATGCCCACAGCTGGAGACGTTGAGGGTTGGGGTGCCATATCTGTCCCCCCAACTGAGACAGCAGATCCCTCCTTGCTGGAAGACGCCATGGAGTACCGTGACACAGACTCCAAAGCAGCGGGAACCACGGCCGCGCTGGCCAGAACGGAGCTACCAGCAACACTCTGTGGCCCTGCTCGAGAACCCTCCGTAGAGTCGGCCAAACCAGTGAGAGGGGTGGAAAGGCATACAGGAGAACCCGCGGCCATGGATGAGCCAGTGCATCCTGGCCCAGTGCGCCCGCCATCCCGGTTAGGGAATACCATAGGGGGCAATGGGTCGACTCCTCTGTGGCGAACAGATCTACCTCTGCCTGCCCAAAGAGGTTCCAGATTATGCGCACTACGTCGGGGTGAAGAGACCACTCTCCCGGAGCAGGTGCCTGGCGGGATAGAGAGTCCGCAACCTGGTTCTGCCGTCCTGGCAGATACGCTGCGCGCAGGGTACACAGACGGGGATACGCCCATTCCAGGAGATCCCTCGACACCTTCAAGAGACGTGCTGACCTGGTGCCACCTTGGTGGTTTATATGATAAACAACAGAGGTGTTGTCTGTCCGAATCAGCACGTTCCTTCCCTCTAGGTGGGGCAGAAGGCACCTGAGGGCCATGTGCACAGCCCGCAGCTCCAGCACATTTATGTGTTCGGTGCGCTCCCTTGGGTCCCAGAGACCCCGAACAGCTCTGTGTTGCCACACGGCACCCCAGCCCATGAGGCTGGCATCCGTGGTGACCACCTCCCTTCGACACACTACTAGCCCCATTGGAACACCACTGGACAAAAGGGTCCCGTCTCGCCAAGGAGCTAGGGCATGGAGGCAGCTCCTGGTCACCATTAGCCTGCGATGCCTGTGCAGCCTGGCGTCTAGGCGAAAGCTGTTGAGCCATCGCTGCAAAGGACGCAGAAGGAGCAGCCCTAAGGGCACGACACGAGTGACTGATGTCAGTTTGCCCAGCATTCGCAGGAAGGTGATGTAGGGAAACTCCCTGCCCAGTCTGAATCGACGGACAAGCTGGAGTATGTCGTCTACCCTGTGAACAGATGGACGGGCCATCATGGTAGCAGAGTCCAGATGCATCCCAAGAAAGGTGGTTGTCTGAGATGGAACCAGACAACTCTTTGCCAAGTTGACTTTGAGGCCTAACATTGACACATGAAGTAGAAGCTGGGACGTATCCCGAGAGGCAGCTACCTGAGAGGGAGCACAAAGAAGCCAATCGTCCAGGTATGGCAGAATCCTGACTCCGGAGGCCTGTAGAGGAGAGAGGGCTGCTTTCACGCATCGAGTAAACACCCTCGGGGAAAGGGAGAGCCCGAATGGGAGCACCCGGAATTGCCAATGGCGCCCCCGATAGGCGAACCTGAGAAAACGGCGATGTTCTGCCGCAATAGGCACGTGAAAGTAGGCGTCTGTCAGATCTACTGATGTAAACCAATCTCCCGCCACAATGGTCTGAAGGACCTCTGTTATGGTGAGCATGTGGAAGGGAAGGACCTTCAGGTACCGATTCAGTCCCCTTAGATCTAAAATGGGGCAAAAACCGCCGGTCTTCTTGGCCACAAGGAAGTATGTGGAGTAGTAGCCTCTGGGTTGCTGCAGAGGATCTACAGACTCGATTGCCCCCTTGCCCAGGAGGGCGGAAAGCTCCTGGTCTAGTGCCTGAGATTTCACCGGGTCTGTGATGACAGTCATCTTGACCCGGTGTGAGAGGGGGGGCCGCCGTCGGAACTGGAGCCTGTAGCCATTGGTTAAGGTGGCAACCACCCATGGATCTACGGCATGAGCAGCCCAGAAATTCAGCTGCTGATGGGAAAAATGTCCGACGGCTGGCCCGGTGGCATCATCTTCTATCCCCACGGCCCCTGGGGGCTCTGGGGGGAGGGCGTCCAGGATTTGAGGCCCGGGTCTGTCTAACAGGGCGGCAGACTGGCTCACGAAAGTCCCTTCTCGGTCTCTGCCGCACATCATGGGGATAGGAACCAACAGGTCTGCCACCGGTCTGAGGTCGTGGCTGAACGCTGGGGGTAGTGGCAGGGCGGCCCGAACGCTGGGGAAAGGCAGGTATGCTCCTGCGAAGGCCGGAAAGCTGCTGGCTAGTCTGACGTGCCTGAGCAGTCCGTTCCAGCGCCTCCAAGGCAGCTGATCCAAACAGCTCCCCTGGTACAACCGGGACACCCCTGAGGGTCCTACGGCATGCTTCAGTCAGAGGAGACTGTGCCAACCAGACCTGTCTACGAGCTTGGACAAGGAAAGACATGACCCGTCCAAGCTCTCTGGTCATCAGCGCGAAGGCCTGCAGCGCTGCGTCACTATAACCAATCGCCGCACTTGCACCACCAGTGTCCTGAACAGATGCAGACAGGGCAAACATGAGGTGCGCCAGGGAATTGCCAAGGCGGCCAGCACGCGCTCCTGCATTGTACGCCTTACAGAGGAGGTCATCTGTAACCCGACATTGAGTCCGCGGGCACCGGACATCAGGACGCAGGGCTTCATCTGGTGACACAATCAGTGAAGCAACAGCTGGTTCAATTGCTGGCATACGGTCCAGGCCGGCCTTCACTGACTCATGCATGGCAGCTAATACACGACCATCCGAGGAGAGACGCGACAGCGCTCTCGGTTCCCGCCAACAGGCGTGTAACTCCTTCAGGTACTCCTCTGATGGAGGTACAGAAAAAGGAGTAGGAGCCCTTCCACGTCTGAAAAAAGCACTGCCAGAGCTGGATGCCTCTCCTTGTGGGAGTTCCAGCTGCAGCTGCTTCAGGGCCATAGACATGACCTCCCGCATGGAACCGTCACCGGCCTCTCCAACCGCACTCTGAGATGAAAATGAACCAGCCTCAGAGGCTTGAGAGGACCCTGCTTCCTCCTCATCTCTAAAATGAGAAGCGGAGGCAGCCAGAGAGATAACGTCATCCTCTACAACCAGCTCGGGCATTGGTGGGGAAGAGAGCCCAACCACTGGGAGCGAGGGATCAGATTGCCGTGTCTGCAACAAGGACTTCATCTCTGCCAGCTCTGCTGACAACTGCTCCACCCTTGTGGACAGGCCCTGGTCAGGTTTGGCCCGCTTCCTCCGGGGGAGGGGCACAGATGCTGTGGTCCCACCACGGCGCTTAGAACGCTTGGGGGGAACCACCTGCCCAGAGGGCGGAAGGTCCGAGCCCTCCTGGGGGCACAACTGGGCCAACCGGGCCACCCTCACTGCAAGGGGCATAAAGCTGCAGTTCATACAGGGGTTCTCAGACAGCGCCTCCAAAAGGTGCTCATGTCCAAGGCAGGTAGGGCACAGGTCGTGGCCATCCTCTGCCTGCAGGGCAGCCCCACAATCTATGCAGCTGTGAGAGCCATCCATGTCGAAGGCCGACAAGGCTTAAAGAACAGAAAGTTATCGAAAATCGGGAGAGGGGGCGCAAACGCAGCCGTCACCAATTACAGCAGAGAAACGAAAGAGGCTGCGAGCACAAGGCAGCCGATACTGGGAGAGGGGGCGAGAACCGCTACCGTCACCAGGTATAAAACCAATAAACCAAAAAAGCTAACAACGTTAGCTGTATGGAAACTTAAGTTGGAAGTAGGAGCGAACAACGCTGCCGTCACCAATTATAGCGGATAAAACAAGAGAGGCTGCGGACACAAGGCGGCCGATACCGGGAGAGGGGGCGAGAACCGCTACCGTCACCAGGTATAAAAGCAATAAACAAAAAAAGCTAACAACGTTAGCTGTATGGCAACTTAAGTAGGGAGTAGGAGCGATAAACGCTGCCGTCACCAATTAAGAGAGCAGACCAACGAAAAGGCTGCAAAAAAAGGTTGATATTGGGAGAGGGGGCGAAAACGCTGCCGTCACCATTTATAATTAAGCAGACCGATGAAGAAGGCTGCAAACAAACCAAAAAAGGCTAACAACGTTAGCCGTCTCCAACTTCGGCAACGAAGTAGACCAGACTTGGTTGGGAGAGGGGGCGAAAACCGCGGCCGTCAGTAATTATAGCAGTGCAGACCGGTGAAAAAAAGGATGCAAAAGTAGGGAATATACTGGGAGAGGGGCCGAAAACCGCTGCCGTCACCAGGTATAACACCAACAAACTAAAGAAGCTAACTACGTTAGCCGTATATAACTTCGGCAGTGAAGTTATTCACACTGGGAGTAGGGGCGAAAACGCTGCCGTCACCAGTTCGGAACAAAACAGCACGAAGCTGTAGGTAAAAAGCTAAAGTCGTGAGCCGGGAGAGGGGGCGCGGACGCTACCATCACCAGCAAACAACTCACTTACCTTCCGTAATCTTCAGAATCGACCCGTTGCAGCCCTGGGAGGGCGGAGAATAACCGCAACTCCGGTCAAGAGACAGGGGCTTCAGACAACGGGGAAGTTAGCGAACCGCTTGCGAGAAGAAAAAAGGAGCAGAGCAAAGGATGACACCAGGCTATATAGCTTCTGAGTGGTCATCCGGTGTCACAGGTGTGACTCTGTTGGTATAATTACTCGAACTGCGCATGCCCGAAGGGAACATTCAGTGCTTTCAGCACCGCCCTCTGGCGGTCAGTAGGGATGAAATAGAACTAAGTTTTCTAAACCTGAAATTAGGGAAAAGCTGGCAGTTTCTCGATTCCAAAGAACGTAAGAACGGATTATTGTTCTCACCAAGTATGATCTTGAGAAGGACACAGTAAAGTGTGGACTCTGGAAGAACTGGAGCACTATAATTATGGTCAACTGGAACAGAAGCGTACTCGTGATGTCACCACATATAAAGCTAGTCTGGAGCTGCATTTTTACCTCCTGTTATTAAGATTTTATTTAAGAATGATCGGCATTACTTCACAGAGAATTAAATATTTACAAGGAGAGGATTCTACAACTCAGTTGTCAGGATACAAAATGTATTTGTCTTTGGTTTGTTTAATATGAGAGGCATGCAGATCATTTTATTTTTTGAGTACATGAAGAACTACTGAAATTATTTTCAGATTACACACAGATTAATTCCGTTGAGTGAAAAGGAATTACCTTAGGGTTAGGATTCAAGGTGGTAACAACCTACTAAGGTATTCCTTAGATAGAAAACTTTGTATCAATTTGACTGTATGATCTGGTTGAACTGTAAAGTGCCTTGAGATGACATGTGTTGTGAATTTGGCGCTATATAAATAAATTGAATTGAACTGTATTGAATTGAATTGAATTGAGTCTACTGGCACAATCTGAAGCCATTCTATGAGACTGATCACCACAAATAATGTAGCCTGACGTAGTCCTACTCCATTCTAGTCAGAATATGAGTCTGATGCTGCTCCATAGAGCTGTGATTATGGGGCGTGTTTCGAACGAACCAGGAAAAAAAATGCCTCTGCACTCAATTGGATAGACCTACAACCAATAAGAGCAACGGAGTGCGTGACGTATTTTAAGCGACCAAGGGAGCCAGCTGATAAATTAAACTTTTGCCGAATCCCGTAGGAAGGACGCCAAAAACATCTTTATTTTCAACAAATGCCTTGATTGCGTTTCTCTGTTCCTCTTTTAAAATTAATTTGTTGTCGATATCTTCTAGAACAGACCTAATAGCAGAATCTACACACCTCAACTCTCCAGCGGCAGCCATTGTTGTTGTCACTCAAGCGCGCTTTGTTCACGTGGTTGATTACGTTACTGTTGATCATCTGTCCATCATCGTATAAAGCCCGCCCTGACAATTTGATTGGATCGCCAGAGAGTGGGCGAGCATACTCGCGCTACTATGGAGCAATGCCATTCCGAACTAAGTTCGGAATGGCACCCAGGCTACATATAATGACCATTTATTGGGATGATAACATCCGAAGTGGCTACAGCCACTTAGCATTACTGTGTAAAAGTAGACAGAATCAACATGAGGAGGAACCCTATGAGACGACGAACAGGTTCCATCTATTAGAACAATGTTTCTTTTCTATTGTCACTGGTCAGCATTTGTATTATTTTGGCCATGAATGTGACTTTGATCATGAAGAATCTTATTTTAATAATCTAAAAATTTAACAACAGAGAGAAGAGTACTTTTAATAAATGTTAAAATGGCCTGCTATACAGGTCTTCATTAAAAACCTACGCATTAACTCTAGCAAACAATCTTCTCCTTCCCCATTTTCCTTTCCTTTGTAGCTGTAGCACTGTTTCTCTTTCTTTTAAACACATTCTCATTTTTTTTCCAATTCTACATTAAAGTGTCTAGTTCCAGTGGGGTGAAATAGGCACTTCCTGTTGCCTGTCGCCATGGTGACCCGTCGAATCAGGGCTTCAGTGATAATGGCTTTTCATACTTGTTAAACACGTATTTAGCTCTGAGTGGACCGACTTAGAGTTGATTAAACTAAATCACAGCAGTTTTTATGAAACCCGAAAACTCAGAGTTCCAGACATTAGGCTTCATAAATTCAAAGTTTCTAGAAACTGGTTCTTGAAACGGACCCCAGATCTGCTTTAATTCCCCTCAAATTCAGTCAAAGTTCTGGCCTAGGTTCTGGTTCTGGGTTTAGGTGTGATGACTCAGGTTTTTTGATCTTTGGACCTAGAATCTAATGAAGTTCACTGATGGACAAACTAACTTTGGACCTATGATGTAATGCCGGTTCCCTCTCTTTGGAACCAGCTGAATCTGGACTGGTGAGACTCCAGGACAAACTGAAGCCTCTTCCTCTGCTTCCTGTCACTGATCAGCTGTCTGGTTGTGATCCACTGAGTTCTTTCTTCATTCCAGATCCTTCTGGATTTTGTTCAGGATCAGTTGTTGGAGCTCTCAATTTAATATGGACTGAATTCTAATTCATGGGATGCTTCCTCCGAAGGCCAGATTCGAAGGCCGAAGACGTGGAGGTCTGTTCGGATGCCATTACTCCTCGTTTTGCAGCCGATAAATGCATCCTTCTCTTTGTCCGTTTTGAAGGACGGGTCCGGTGTATCCTACGGCCTTGGATATCCCATGATTCATTTTGAGACCAAGCAAGCCGGCTGCTCCATGATCAGAGGAAAAAGGTACCTGGCCCGGGACAGTGGTGAATATTGGAAGTTCAGTTTAATATAATACAATATGTGAATAGTTCAGTTTGAAACTAATGAAAATAGTTTTTTTAAATGGTTATTGAGTCAGATATGTGGCGGTAATGTTTTATTTATTGAACAGTTTTTATCTGTTACTATGTAACTGGGTTTGGCTGTAATATCTGTAGTATGGGGACTTTTTTAATTGCTTTTTTGCACAATTTGCTTAAGTACTTTTTTTGTTGAATATAAGGGATTTTTTAGATATAGTTTTTATATATACATTGTTTAGATTTACTTATATCTTTCTACCTGTTTTATATCATTACATTAGCTTCTATTTGTTGATGCACCCGGTGGTCGTTACTTTTATTCCACTCTGTATACTCATGAGTGAAGTCTTTGTTCACTTTACAATAAAGAAATGTAAATCTAAAACGATGCAGTATTAAAAAGTCCGGTATTCACCTTTTCCTGCTTTTTGGTTGCCAGGCGACAGAGCGTACGGCAGTGAAAGCCGCAGAACGTTAGACCTGTTTGAATTCAGAGCCAAAACTCTTCCGTTCTCCTTATTTTCACGGGTCCATGGAGGATACAGCCCATGAATTTGAATTCAGCCACAGATTGAATTATTTCTTTTTTTATTCTTTCATTAACACAAATTTATACTGTAAAAAACTTTTTTTCCTCTTTGTACCACTTTAAACTAAATAATAAATTTAATTGGGTTACTGTCTTATTTTCAAAGTATGAAGAAAACAAAAAGATTAGAAGAAAAAAACATTTATTTAGATTATTGTCTTTGCAGACAAATTATTAAGTGCATATTAACAGAACCTTTTTAACTATCAGGTTTTAAAAAATAACTATTTTGCATAAATACTTTTAGATTAGTTGTTCATAAATGACTTGGTTATCTAAAGTGTTTATTTCCTTTTAAATTTTTTTATTTTCTGGTCTAAATAAAAATAAATTGCGTTGAATTAAAATAAGCGGCTAAGATGGAAACTCCCTCTCACTCTCTCAGACACACGCGTTAGCTCAGGCTGGTGGTGTTGGTGACAAGCCTCCAGGAAGCCTGCTGTGACGTGTTAAAAGCCAGAGCTGGTCCCGTTTAACCGGACCTCCCACTGATCGGGTCTTACCACGTTTGGTGGCTTTGGAAGCTGAGCGCTGAGAGCCATCTGAGAGCAGAGGACAGTGTCAGAAACACCAGGCGGGGCACCTGGCGACCAACTTCAGCACCACACCTTCTAGAGACCCGAATGTTTGGCTCAGTTCCTCTGCCTCTACAGGAACCTTTACAGTCAATCATAGGCGCCATTTATACCTTAAATTATGGATACAGGCCTGAGGATGTTTTCTCAACCAGAACGTATATGGAATGAATTTGATTCCATTATTGTTGCAAACAAATAGGATGAAAATTTGAATTAGGCTTCAAAAAATATTTTAGTTTAAAAAAAGCGTTCTCATATTTTGCTCTTTAAATTTATATTTTTAGAAAAAATTATATTTTTAAGAATTAAAATTTTCCTTCTAGGAGCAGGATGTGAAGGTCATTTTGAATCATAAAGATGTTTGCATAGTACTTATGGATTTGAAGGTGCAGAGAGAAATAAAAGTTTTTATTTTATTTCTAGATGTTTTTCTACAAATACTCTGTTCCGTGAGTTACAAACCAAAAGGTTCTTTCTTTTTTCCCAAACTATTGTAACTTTGGAGTGTAGTTATTTTTTTCTCTCTTTTAAAAATTACAAGAAAAGTTTACAAAAATATGTTTATGCTTCACAAGACGCATTTCTATTGGTCTGCTGGATGTGAGCAACAGTTCTATCGGTCAAGAGAGAGCTTATATATTTATATAATATATATAAACCAAAACCTCTACAACCCTTTTTTTTTATTAGTTTCATTTCTACAGATTGCCTTTTTTTTTACTCGATTAACAAAACATGTTCTTTGCAACAATAATGGAACGAAACTCTCTCCATACCAGATCTATGAGTGTTGATGTTTGTTTTATTACATTCTGCAGTATAAAAGTCACATTGAAGGTGGAAAAAGTTTGGAGATGATTGATCTGATTGTTTTGATATAATAACATGACATTGTGCTTGATTGGCCATTTTCAGGTCGAAGGTCTCTTTCTGAGGAATAAGCTGAACATTCATAGTATGACATTTCAGCTGATGTTAAAAAAACTAAACCAGACAGACAGACAGACGGAGAAAGTTCATCAGGGTCACATGTGGACACAGCTGTGAGGTATGTTCTGTTGGGCATGCAGATTCCGTGTTACTGAGACCGGAAACGGATCCAGATGACAGCAAAACCAGAAAACACACAAAGGTCCGGTCTGAGCCGGCGCTGGGAGCGTGGTTTGGAGTTTTCGGTGGAGCATGCTGGTGATTCAGTCCATCCAGGAGGATCTGGAGTCAAGCTGTGGATGACGGGAAGCAGGACGGCATGGAAAAGGCAAGCCAGAGGGGGGCGGGGACACGGCGATGTGGACAGTAAAGGACGGCGGTCCTGATAACGGTTCCCATGTGTGGCACTGATACTATGGCTGCAGTTACTGCTTTTTACCACAAGAGGGAACCATTATCAAGTAAACAAACACAGTGAGGACATTAAGATAACAGAGAGACACCTGGAGGACACAGTCACTCTCTCTTTCCTTCAGTCCGTCTTTTTAAGCAGAACCTATAAAATCAGAACCCATCCTGAACTATTCGCTGGAAGCATCCATCAGGATGACGGAGCGAGTTTCTGCTGAGCCCAGCGCCGTCTGTGGAGGGGAGGTTACAGCTGCTGTGGGTCTAGAAACGTCTCCACAGAGGCTGGCTAACACTGCTGTGCATATTGGTGTGCAGCCCGTGGCATGGGGGAGGGGGCGCATGCACGGGGCGATGTTGTGCGTTTAAAGCGGTGTGCCAGGCTGCTCCGAGGCCGAGGTGTGCTGTGGCTGTGCTGGCATGTCCGGAGGAGGAGGAGGGCTGACAGGAAGTGAGTGACTTACCGGATATCTGAGGCTGGATGCCTGGCTGGTCGTTGGAGCTGAGAAGCTGGGCCTGGATGGTTTCCACCACGCGCTTGAATCGCCGACTCGGACCTGGAGAAAAAAAATCACAAACCTTCTTACAATGCCATCAACCCAGGCATCATCTGAAGAATTCAAATGATAACTGGGTTCTAAAATTTCGTTCTCCAAACAAAAAAAACCTTAACCATGCAAGAAGTTTTTCTTTCTCTCTGATACACTAAATTAGATCAGTCTCAACCTTCAAAAGTCCCCAAACTATTGAGCAGAGGCATTCGGTCTGGAATCTGACCCAAACTTTCAGTTCAACCAAAACTCAAGATGACCACAGTGAAACATGGTGGTGGCAGTATCATGCTGGGGGACTGTTCAGAGTTAAAGGGAAGGCAAATCAAGATCTGAGACTGCGTGAAGGACGGCCACCCTGAGCATCCGTCTGCGGATACATTGGAGGCTTCAGAACGGCCTAGTCAAAGTCAAAACCTAAATTTAACTAATCCGTGTTCCCTGATGTCGTCTGTCCACTCTGGTTGAGCTTGAGATGTTTTAGAAACAAGATTTCTGTGAAAATATTTTCTTCCCGCCTTATAATTCTGAACTTTGTGTTGTTCCATAAAACCAAGTATTTTAAAGTTGAAAAACACGTCTGCCGTGTAAAAAAGGAGGTCCCATGATGCTGTGGGCCCACATTTTGTCCAAACACACAAACAACTTGGTTGAATTTAATCTTTTGCCAAGCTCTGTGAAAACATGTCCGGTTCTGCTGGATAATGATCCAGAACATTTGTTCAAATCATCAGAAATAAAGACTCAGCCGTCTCCATAAATGTCAGGAGGACAGCTGGTTTCTCTGTTTCTGCACAAACATTCATAGAACCGACCCTTGAAGAAAGAATGTCCTTTATTACTGATTGGTTTTATTATTCTATCAGCATAGAAGCAACGTGTTCCTCCTAACACGCTGCATGTTCTGTGTGTACCTGAGAGCAGGGTGAAGGTGACGGAGTAGATGCCGTTCTCCTTGGTGGCGCCGGTGTTCTCCGTGTACGTGATGTCCACCTGGAACTTGACAGGCTTCTGGAAAACCGTCGGCCCCGCCGTGGACTTGTACTCCGCCCGGAAGCTGGTCTGAGAGATGACGCTGTGGCTGAGGCTGGGGATCTGGACAGACGGGGACACAGAGCGTCAGCGGGGAGGAGGCGGCGTGACGGACGGGAGGCGTCTAACGCGTGGAGGCGTTTAAGCATCGTCAGCGTCTGCAGCTCACAGAGCATCGCTATGAAATAGATTCAACTCAGAGTGACAGAAGGGGAACAGAAACAAACTGGATGTAAAAATAATTCGAATATCAGACAAAGAAAAGCTGAAAAAATAAATAAAAGAATCAAATCTAAGTTAATCTAAAAGGTTTTTGTTTATACAATCACTGATGGACTCCTTTATGCATTAAAGCATTCAGTTTGTTACTTTAGGAGCAGAAGGGATATTCTTTTCATTACATCACTGCATCTGGTCTCTGCAGTGTCGCACGCTGCAGCCTTCATTCCCAGTTTGAGTCAAACTAGCCCAATTAATGTTTTACAATGGCTGAAATCTCATCTTTCAACGATTCACATATTTCTCTATGATAGTCAGATATTCTATAAATGTTTGTCCTTTTATTTTTATTTCTCCAAATGATTGAGGCTTTACTGGATTTGTGTTTTTTTATAAGCAGGCGGTGCAACAGGAGCCATTTTCAGGCTGGTTTCCATGATTTCTGCAGCATCATAGCGCAGTTCTAACATCTACTGTAAACAATCTTATGATTTTTAAACAGTTTCACTAGTTCAGTGTTACTTACAGTCAGATTCCTTGTTTCAGTGTGGATTTATTTCTTAATTGTATTTATTTAAGTGACAAAACAAACAAATATGTCCTTATTAAAGATTTTGTACTGCTCTGTTAATCATTTTCATGTCCAGAGTAATAAAGTTGTTTTTAATTTAGAGTTTATTCTCCCTGCTGATTCTGAGTTTGGTCTGAATGGATGTAGGAGAAACGCTTTTCCACCGTCTGAGCCGAGCTGAGGGGAAAAAACGATCTTTCAGGGATGAGGTTTGGTTTCTTTACGGTGCAGCTGATGGTTTTCCTTCAAGAACAGCTGCTAAATAGTAGAACTCATAGTTTCATCAATTACAGCCCAAAGCATCACACCTCCACTGCCATGTCTGACCCTGCTTTTTACCGTTCGTCTCTTTAGTTCGTTGTATATTTTTCTTTTTAAGGGAAATGTGAGACGAACTCATTAATGGTTGATCCATGTCGTTCCGTGTTTTCTCCATGGTTCTATAACTCCTTCCAGACATGGATGACGGTCCTACCTTCTTGTATTTTGTTAGATTGGAGCATTAATGTTTTCTGTCTGATACTAAAACAGTTTTAAACCAAAGGAAGAGTACAGACTTCTAAAGATCAGGGATGATGAGGGAATCATTTCAATAAGGGAACAGTATCTAAATGTCCCCTGAATGAATAAAAAGGCAGTTAGATCCAAAAGTCGGATCCAATCAACCAAAGCTTCCCCACAGAGCAGGGAGGTTGATTTTTCTAAGTTTAAAGAAATGATTTAATAATTTCTTTGTCCCAAAACGCCTGAATAACTAACAGGATTCCCCTCAGAGCTCGACCTTCACACATCAATCGCACGTTGGTTTCGTTCAAATTCCTCAAATATTTGATAAATATGATCTAAACCTCAAAGAGCCTTTTGTTTAACAGGAATCTTCAATAATTGAATAAATCAGCAGCCGACACCAGGCAGGGGTTTTACTGCTGTTTTCATCCAAAATGGCTTTAAAATAGGAATTACATCTATCTACCAGAAGCTCCATCAGAGCTGCTCAGAAGGAAGAGAGGAAGAAAATCTTCCTGTTCTTCTGCAACAGATGCACTTTGAAAAAATAAAGAAATCTACTGTAAGACAGGAAGCATTTTAAATACAGGCTCAATCACACAGTGGTCCTTTAATAGATAAAAGTTTTAATCAGAAACTTGTTTTTAAATCAAAAAATTCGTTTTATGATTTTTTTTTTTTTGTATTTCCTTATCCTTGAATCTGATGATGTAAAAGTTTTAGTTTTAATGCAAACATTTAAGTCTTCAGACTGCAGATCAGATCAGAAGCTAAAGACAATCTGGAAAATCCAATAAAGAAGAAAAATAATGATGGGAGGCAGAGGAAATGAAGGATTATCCAGCGGTTTTCCTCTTTCAAACATCAATGATTATTTTCTCTGGGTTCTTCCTTATTGTCACCAGTGGGCAGATTTCATCTTCCACTCACAGAGAGGAAGGCGTGGACGATGTCGGCCTTTATGGAGCTCAGAGGTTTGTCCCGGATCACTATGAAGATCTGCTCCTCCTTCTCCAGGTTGATGAAGTTCCCGAACCACGATTTCTTAGCGAGCCTGCAGAGGAGTTTGGAAACACAGAACCAATCAGAACCGACCTAACAGAATCAAATCGATTTCATGTCTTATGATGTAAACATTCATTCATACATGATAGTGAAAAAGAATTCTACTGGAAAATCCTTGAATGTTCTTAACTTGAACCTCAGAAATGGTATCAGGACATCCTGAGAAAGTGATCACATGACCAACCGACAGCTAAATGATCTGTGAGCCGTTTAGGTCTCTGTTTAAAGACTGAAGCGGATCCATTTTCCAGCCTCTCTCTCCTCCTGCACTCTTCTATTTCTGTCACGGTTATTTATAACAGCGTGACTCCTGAGCAACAACGTGATGCGGCGCATCAGTCGAGCGACGCTGCGTACAGCTGCTTCCCGCCGTCTCGCCTCCATCCTGCAGCTTCAGTGGTTTTGGAGACTGAGCAGATTTCATCTTAGAGGCAACAATAAGTGGTTAGGTTTATACTCACTCTGGAGACGAGTCTGGGGTGAGGCTGGACATGTCCTCCTGGGTGGGAACTGCACATAGAAACAAAGCTCAGATTTGGATCTGTTTTTTATTATTTCTATTTTTTATTGCTCAGATTGAACAATAAATAATCAGCCAGAACAAAGTCGACTAAGATGGTTGTTCAGATGGGTCACTGAGAGAAAGGAAGAGGAATCCACTCCTCCAGTCACTGAGGTATAAATAAGCTTTTGAACTTTTCACCGTCTCATTAAATCAGGAATTAACACAAACTCTGACGGGTTCTCCTCTCTGATTCCTTCTTTCATTTTTTAAGATGGTTGCTTTTCTCTAACAGACCTTTAAATCCAGAAACAGAACAGCTAGATTCAGACTGTAATTCCATCAAGCACTGCTTTCTGAATCTATTAACCTGCTTTTATTTTGGCGTCTCAGAGTATTTGGGGATTAAATGGAACGTACACAAAGTTTTTTTTTTATCTTTATCCCTTTAATGTTTGTCCAGGAAATTAAATATGAAAAAAATATGCAACATTCTGGACTGGATGCAAGAAAAGGTGAAAAGTATGGAGCTAAGTTGGGGACATGAAGTTTGTTTGAAAAATGTTATTTAATGTTATGTAAATTATTTTAAAGATTTTTTTTTAAACTGAAAATGAAAGAAAACAGAAAAGCAACGTCTTCTTGGATTAAAGTTATTTTTGTTGTTTCAAACTGCTAACCCCTCCACATAACGACAAGCTGAATTTAAATATTACCCGCTGTTGCATTCAGAAACTGTGAGAAAACAGGAATGTCTTTCAAATATTATCGATATTCTATGTATATGTGACTGGTTTTATAAAAATAACATGCTTCCCTGATTTAAGCTGTTTATATCAGCACACAACACAAACCTCATTCTACAAATGATACTGGCAATATTTCCAGTTGGTGGATTTTCTACAAGTACAGCAGAAGAATCGCTGCTGACCGCAGTGATTTGGCAGGATTCTAAGGGTAGCCTGGTGAGACCATCCTGATCTCGCGAGCTTTCAAGGTTTCACTCGCAGATCAGTCTGGAGACTCTCCATTAAAGAAAATGTGGAGCCGTTCACCAAACGAACGTCCAATCAGCGTTGGCTTTGAGGCGGGTTGAGGTGTGACGCAACGAGAAGCGCGACAGTTCAGTCTAAAGAACATGGTGGCTTCAGCCGATGAAACTAGCGTTAGCGTGGCTATCGAGTAAGTTTTATGGGAATTACAGAGTATTTCTTCACTGAAAGAAGAGCAAAACACTGCTCTGGAGGGTTTTCTCAGAGGAAAAGATGTTTTTGCTCTTCTCCCGACTGGTTTCACCAAGAGTTTGATCTATCAATTGGCTCCTCTTCGTCGTCGCTCTGTTAGTACGTCATATGCTTCATTGATCTGATTGGTTTATTTGGCCCGTCTATCACCAACATAGGCCAATCAGCTAACCAGTATTTTCGCCCCTTCCCAAAATTACTTCAACGGAAGGTTTCCAGATGGATATGCGGAGCTAATCCATCTGGCGGAGTCAGGTTAGGGACCTGCGACAATCCCACAAAAATAGATGAGGCGGGGGAACACCTGAGATGGTTAGAGCGGGGGCTTGAACCAGCAACCTTTTCTCACCTACTTGTGATATCTGCTTTATGTCAAATAAGATCAGTTGTGGATGTAGACCAAACTAACCAGGAAGCTGTTGTTTTTTTTTCGTTTTTTTTTTTTATTGGGGGCACTGAGCAAAAGTAAAACATCAGAAAACAGGTTATTGGCAAATAGTTTAGTTTACTAATTGAGCCACGAGGCCAAGGTTGATCTAGACCAGGGGTTCCCAAACATTTCAGCCTGGGGCCCAAAAATAATGCAAACAATTAGAGAGTCCTCAATTGTTTTCGTTTTTATTTGTATTCATAAAGTAAGTAATTATATTTATTAGAAACTTCTACACCATATAATAAATAATTACCATCTAATTGGTAAATTCATCATTTTATAAATGAATTCAGTTAATTAATGGTAGATTTAATTGCACATTTTACAAATTATGGTTATATCTAAATATTTATATTTTGTATGTAGGGGCCATAACAGAGGCCAGAAGCAGTTCTACAGGAGCACTGGCCCCTGTGGGCCCCTGTGGGCCCCTGTCTAGGGTTGCCCATGTATAAGACACTCTCATGAATCAAGATAATTTTATACTTTGCAGATGTAAGAAGACTCCTGCCTCCATCACAGTTCAATGTAATTCAAAGAGAGTTAACAGCCTGTCACTGCTACTGTAGTTAGCCAAAGCAGTTTGGCTTCTGTGCTGCGCAGTGCATGCTGGGAATTTGAGTTTTATCAATACATTTTTCTGTCCTAATTATTGATGTATATGCAGAGTTGCAGTTGCTAACCGATTTAATAACTGCTTTTCTTTAAACAGATGGCTTTAAATTAGGCTTCATGCTCACCTAGCTAAACACCTCTCAAAAACTAAACATTTAATCTAGAATTTATGAATAAGTTTGCTTGAGAAACTTTTTTTTTTTATCTCTTGTTTTAACCAAGACACATAGTTAAATACTAGCCAATATTTTACCCTAAAAGCTATGAATGGTAGTTGTATTCAAAATGGCAACAATAAATATTTTCTTAAAATGCTTTGACCAGCTTAGATTTAATTTAATTAAATAAGATTTAATTTAATGGAGGTAAATCCTCAGACCAGCGTCGGTCCACTTTTCCTAAAGAATTCAGGCTATAAATATTGTGCTAATGTCTGCTGCGTTCTTGAATTCCCAAACATTCCTGTAAAAGTGGTGAAAACAACGCACTGCAGCATAGCGACATCTTGTGGTGAAATCCTGCATTTACACACTTTTTAAAAGTTAAACATGCCGCCTTAGGAACATTTTGGGCATATCTCCCTACAGGGAAACTAACAGACGAGTGGATGATTACTGACAGTTGATGAAATGAGAACATTTTCATGCCAACATCTGGAAGTGAGCATGTCCGGTATGGGAATAATAAAAAACAGAAAAACAAAAGAATCGACCCTTTTCTTTTTACAGCTAATTTCATTAACCCAGAAAACGAAAATTTTGTTTATTCCTTTTTGACGACAGAAAAAAAAAAACTTTATACATCAATTTAGATTTTTAAAGTTTTTAATAAAAATCAAATTAACAAAAAGTCACAGAATCATAAATATGGGGATGATGTTTTAAGACACTTCAGGTTCTCATGTTTGAATGCAACCGCTGGATATATTTGGTTCAGATCCTCAGGATTTTGTTTCTTATTTAGTTTCTTGTTGTTTTTTTTTTTTATAAAAACAAAAACAAAACTTTTTTTTTAATTTATGGTCCTAATTTAGTGTGAATAAGGCTGCAAAGACTGGATTCGGCTGCAGATGAAGCTAAAAAGAGACTTTTTGTATTTTCCCTGCAGCTATAGAACCCTGGTTTGATGAAAAGCACTTAAATACATAACTTTACATAATTACACTCCCCCCTCCTTCTACCTTGCATTTTCCTGCGATGAAAGCGCGGTGAGCCCAGAAAACTGTTCTTGATGGAGTTGAGGCGTGTCCTCCAGGGCATCCCGCCAATGGAGGGGCTCGGCGGCGGCGTGGGGCTCGGCGTTCCAGTCGGGCTGTCCTTGGGGGTGTGTACGGGTGTGCCTTTTGGGGTAGGAAGAGGACTTCCTCTAGGGGAAGGGTGAGGGGTTACCTGCGTGATGGGGACAGATTTGCCATTGTGGTCAGGGTGAAGGTGGTGGCGGCGGAGCGGGGACATAGGGGGCACTGGGGAGAGGGGGATGGACAGCTTGGGAGGGACAGTGAGGGGAGGGTGTCGTCTGGTGTGGGGGCTATTGGGGACGGAGGGAGCGAGGGGCTGGCTCGCTGTGGATTGATCAGATTTAGGGGTGCCGGGGGCCTGGGCTGTGTTGGGCAGGGGGTTGGACCTGGTGGTCTGCAGGGGCTTCTCTGATACTTTGGGCTTGGCAGGGAGGGTCTGGGTGCGTGGGTGCATGAGAGGGGACCCCATTTTTGGTTGGTAGGAGTTGGCCGCACGGGAGCCCACCCCATTAAGGCGGACCTCAGGGGAATGTGTGGGGCTGCAGTTGGGGGACTGACACAGATCTGGGGACTGGGGCGGGACGAAAAAGCGCCGGTGGGGCTGGGATTGGCCATGCACCGTGACACATGACAGCAGGGTCAGCCAATGACAAAGCCAGAAGAACACCACAGCCCCCCCAAAAAAGGGTCATTCCAATAAAAATAAAAAAATACGATTAAAACACAGCCGGAAAAGTAACAAAAATGGTGGGAGAAGTGGAGCAGGCAGGAGGCGGTGAGAGTGCAAGTAAGAAAGGAAGAAAGAAAAACAGAACATGCGATTAGCAGAGTGATCAGCCAATCAGGAAGCAGCAGTGAAGCATTCCTGAAGGGATGCACCGATTTTAAACACAAATCAGGTTCTGATTCAGGTCGACTTCGGTTTTGTTCCATTTATCAGAATTCACCTCATTCTGGAATCGAGGTTTAGGTTTCACAAATGTAACTTCAAGTTTTTCATAGATTCATCAGCAAAGCATCCATTATGTAAAGTGTTGGTATGTCGGTGCATCCCTGAAACACCAGCGACTCGGTGACCCGGCCTGAAAGCTAACAGATTTAGCTTCACCCTCCAGCAGGGAGAGCAGCCAGAGCGCATGCTCAGTGCTGATGTAGAAAGCCGTGGGATGACTGTGGGTCAGAGAACCCACAGCAGAACCGGCCTCCGTGGACCAGAAACACAAGACCAAGCATCCTGTTCTTAGAGTCTAAAAGCAAGAGTTGATGCTGTATTCATGAAATAAACTTTTAACCAAAAACGTCTTCCTTACAAACCTCTCACTAGAACCCATCAGGGTCATCAGGATTTTCTTTTTACATAAACTTTGCTTTATTACCTGCAGTGGATCAGTTAGCATGCTTGTTATGCCAACAGCTGAGGGCTAATATAAACTGACCAGAGTCTGTGTGTTATCATTACACGTAAGGTAACGTAGCAGATTAAAAACTCAAACGGTTAATAATGGGTAAGGTCTGGTAATCCGTTGGTTATCCCAACTTTGCAGTTTAAATATGTCAAGATCTGGATTAAGGTCACGCACTGCATAAAATGGCAGCTAACGTTTGGTTAATCAGATTATTATTTATGCTAATACCAGTGGCGGCTGGCCAAAAGAGGGTGTTTTTTGTAATAAATTTTAAAATAATATATAAAATATTTTGAAATATATTAATAGATATTTTTTAGTTGTGCAAGATAAATATTTAATCTTAAATGAGAAGCAAAGCGTCACTTTATTTTTCGTCGGATTGGTGACTTATTTCCATCCTGGGGCGCATTGAGTCCCGTTACTGCGTACATAAGCAGTAGCTCCTCTGCAATACAAAGACATTCCTGCGCCCCGAGCTGACAGGAAGTGTATTTGCTCACCACCTCCCACCAGGTGATTGACAGGTGGAGTCGTGGGAGTTGGAGACGCATTGGAGAGAGAGACAAATGGCGCAAGAAACATCCTTTTCCAGGACCTGGTTTAGCTACAAGGCTTGGCTAACTGCTTGCAGCGAGGCTAATGCTTTATTCTGTTGCCTTGACTGCCTGCCTCCTTTTCAAATGTCAGGATCTGAGCCAGCATGGATAAAGACAGCTAGGACTGATTTAAAGCACTTTGTTGAAACAGCAAATAAGAATGAACAATCTGGAATTCACAAAGTCTCAGAAGGGCAAGATTTATGTACAAAATATAAAGCTGCTAAGGAAATTATGCTTTGCTTTTATAAAGTGTTTTTGAAAATTTTTATACTAGTCTGTGCTAGTGTGATAACTTAGTATACTTTTGATTGGAAAGCTCTAGCAGCCGCCACTGGCTAATACCATTTTAAAGGTCAGTTAGCATGTTAAGGGTCATGGTAAGGGTCAGTCTGGTTAATAATATGGGTAAATTAGAGGCCAGTGTATTATTCATGCTAATATGAGATACATCAGCATATTAATATTTTTCAGCATTAGTGAGTTTAGATAGTAAATACCGTAAATTCTCTAATATTGGCCTGTATTCCAATAGCGGCCGGGTCTCTAATAATGGCCGGTCTCGCTGTCAGAGGAGGTAAATAATGGCCGGTCTCTAATACAGGCCGGGGCTATAAACGTTTTTTCTGGGCATACCTCAACATTATACTTGTGGTAGTAAGTAACATACAAGTACCACAGCCCTGCGCAGCTGAACGACAAGCCCTGCTGCTGCCCGTCTGCGCGAGGAAGAGAACAGACACGCAGCAGAACAGGAGGAGCGCGAGTGATGAGGAGATTAAAGGGAGAGATGAAGAGGAGGAGGAAACTGAGGAGGAGAATTAAACAGAATTGGAGGATTTTTTTTTTTTTACTTCAAACCAAGCGAGACATGGTAACTGTACTTTTTCAATAAATGAACCTAGTGTTTTATAGGTTCAAATAGACACAAAATCTCATTTTTATTCATTCCACTGGTAGTCTGTTTTGCTCAAATAGCAATAGAGGCCTGTCTCTAATACTGGCCTCTATCCAATAAAGGCCTGGACCGCGATGCACTTGAGTGAAATAAAGGCCCGGGCCTATATTAGAGAATTTACGGTATGTTAATATGCTATAAAGGTCATTGTGCTATAATGATGGTAAAATAACACATTAATATAATTTGAACTACGTATGTACTAATAGTGACATCAAGTCCGATTAGCTTTTATTCATCAACTGATCATTTGGGTCAGTTAGTGTTTTACTTTAATACCAACAAAGTCAATTAGAGCAACTTAGCTTATTAGCATCATATAGCCTTATGATAATGCTAAATGATGCTTTGTTACTGGGGTAATAAATTATTATAATTCAGAAACTTAATATAAAAATGGTCAAAGTGCAAACAGAAATGTGAAAAACTTCAGTAAATAAGACTTAATTAGTAATTTTTATAATTGTTATGTTTTAGGGGCATTCACAGCATTCCATAGCTGTAACTCTTCCTTCTTAGGAAACTAATTAGCAGAAAAGACATTGACGAGTAAAACTATGACCCAGTTTGAAGCTCTGCTCCTTTGCTGAAGGTTTGATTAATAAATACCTTTGGTTCAGCGATGAATTCACTTTTCTACAGCAGCAGCTTTATTATGTTCTGCTGGGTACAGTGGGATGGCTGCCTATAAACAGACCATCACTTAATCACATCTAGAGCTTGGCCTCTGATGGATCCAGCAGCACTTCGTTTAAAGCTCTGAATGACGGCAGAATGCTCCGATAAGAAAATTAGAAGCAGCTGGTGCAACAACATCATCTCTTATCAGAGCAGAAGGATTTTTACGTTTAGGTCCCAACATTCAGAAAATGCTCTGCATCCAACAGGCTTGGATGAAGTGTGAAGCGGCTGCTGATGGTGGATGCATGTAGGTATGTGTGTATTAAAAGCATACCAGCAGAGCTAGCCAGCCAGGTGGGATGAAGGGATGAAGACTTACCCTGGGACTGCTGAGGGGGCTGGTGGACAAACCAGAGGACGCCCCGCTGATCGACCGTGACCTAAAACAACAAAGTCAGATTAACATTAAGCGTAACAGAGGAAATAAACACAGCAACAAATGTAACATGCACTGCTACACACTAAACTGGCAGGTTGAGAGCTGTTTAACCACAGCTAGCGGAAAGCCACTCAGTCAGTTTAGTTTTAGTGTATCTGATTGATAACTGCCTGTACCAGAGCAGTAAAAATGGTTAAAAAAAACAAACAAAAGTAAAAACTTTTATAGCACCTTTTAAAATCCATCTCCAAAGCTTTTTTCTCTGCATTCAGTTATTCCCCCATTCACACACTGCATATAGCCACAGCTGCCATGGGCCTTTTGGGTGAATGAGACGGGCGGAGAGGTGCAGGACAAACTACTGCATCCGGTGTGTAGAATAATTTAAGAATATTTTGATACTGAACCCCTTAATCAGCAGCAAAGACGCTTCTGCTGCTTCATTTTGGATGCTTTTCCACATTAAGGTCAGACATCCAGTAAAGTGTGTCCAGATGCGTCTGATCATTCAGCTGCTCCTGCAGAGAGCAGCTGTGCTATATTTGCTTAGCCTCATGAGACCATCCTAATCTCGCGAGCTTTCAAAGTTTCACTCGCTAATCAGTCTGGAGACTCTCCGTTAAAGAAAATTTGGAGCCGTTCACCAAACGAACGTCCAATCAGCGTTGGCTTTGAGGCGGGTTGAGGTGTGATGCAACGAGAAGCGCGACAGTTCAGTCTAAAGAACATGGCGGCTTCAGCCGATGAAACTAGCGTTAGCGTGGGTGCCGAGCAAGTTTTATGGGAATTACAGAGTATTTCTTCACTGAAAGAAGAGCAAAACACTGCTCTGGAGGCTTTTCTCAGAGGAAAAGATGTTTTTGCTCTTCTCCCGACTGGTTTCAGCAAGAGTTTGATCTATCAATTGGCTCCTCTTCGTCGTCCCTCTGTTAGTACCTCATATGCTTCGTTGATCTGATTGGTTTATTTGGCCCGTCTATCACCAACAGAGGCCAATCAGCTAACCAGTATTTTCGCCCCTTCCCAAAATTACTTCAATGGAATGCGAAGCAAATCCATCTGGCAGAGTCAGGTTAATATTTGCTGTGATCAACGGGTAAAAAGTAGTTTCAATATATTTTTTAAGTGAGAAACTCATCCTGAAAACATGGTCTTTGCAGTCAGTTCATCCAGATTACCATCCTGCCTTCAAATATAATTTCTCTTTAGGAGCCGCTCAGCTCCCACATACCGGCAGTTTTCCCCTACTGTTGATGGCAGCTGGAAGTAGATGTTAGGTCTTTTCTGGTATTTGGTATAGAGTGCCGGCACCATCATATTAAAAGTGAACATATTTTGCCAAAAGGTTCCAACATTTTAAGTTAATTTAGCCAATAATAAACTGTTTTAGGGGAGGGATCATAGCGATCTGCATCAGCAGTGCTGTGTCTGTCTTTCTATCGCCGCCCAGATCAGCTTCTCTGATTGGTTGATGCGGCGCGTCCAGCAGCTAAAGTTCCATTTTTTCAACTACAGTAGCTGCAGCTTCTGAAGGGCAACACGCACATAACATGAGCCGCTGGTTCGACTGCTGTAGACATGCTGCAGGAGCTTTTGATGCACATTGATGAATGTCCACCATTGACTTTGCATGTAAACCACCTGCTGCTGCTGCCCAAAGCACGTTAGGTGTGAACGTAGCAAAAGATTATGCTTTAAAATAAGTTAAAAAGTTACAAAACAAACCGCTGGACCAAAATACTGGACCAAACTAAATCAAACCAGTGGGGTTTTTTTTGTAATTTTTTTTCTTTGCCAGCACCTTAAAGGAAGCCTAATCCTTATTTACCACACAGGGACACATAAGCTCCAATTGTTGTTTGTTTTTTGTTATTTTAAATAAAATAAATGCTTTACTAAAGGCATTACGTCTCTGTTGAGTACCTGATGATGGTGGTAATGAAAAAAGTTAATCAGTCCATAGAAATTACTGAAAATAAATAATAAAATTGTGAAGCATCCCATTTAGCCCGATGCAGGTTGGTTTAAAACGTTTTATTTATCTAAACCAGGGGTGTTCAGTTGCTGCTCCCCCCCCTCATTAGACAATCCTCTTCACTGTCTATTTTAAAACTTGCTGTTAGCTCAGAAGCAACATTAAGTATAAAAATCTCTATTTACTTCAATTATCAGCTAATCCACTACTAACAATCGATTCATTTGATCAATTTAATTTGTTTACATCCTTCTGTCCGTCTCATGAACACTGAGTAAATAAAAAGTTAGGATATGTCAGCATTTTAAACACACAGACACGCATCAAATGCTTTATTCATCAACGCTTCCTCCTTCTTCTCATGAGCTTTTCCATTTTTCATCCGCATGTCATTAACTTTTCATATTTCCTTTCTCCTCCTGCTTCTCTTTTTTTTCCCTCCTCTAATATCATCGTCATCTCTGTGAAAACATGCAGAGCTGCTGATGTTTTCGAAGCTCTGGCACGGAGCCTGATTTTAGGGAGACTTAAAATGAAAGCAATACATCATAATTAAACACAGCCGACCTCAAATGGAAAAACGATGACAGGCATTAGAAAAGGAACAGATTCATTTGGAAGCAGGAAAACACGAGCTACGTGTCAGGCTCCTGAGCTAACCCACACTTTACTGCAGAAACAACATTTTAAGTTGGAAAAACACAGAAAGCTTTGTCTAACTGAATTGGCATTTAGATGCTTTAATGATTTTTATTGCATTTATTTTAGCTGGAGCATCGAAAAATGCAAAGCATTCACAAACCATTGGATTAAAATTATTTTCATGTAGACAGTTTAGATCTGCATAATAAAATAACACAATAAAACTGACACATCTGTCTAAATTAACTGCTATAGCATCTCCTGTTTGTCCAACTCTGATCACCAAATTATTGGATTTGATTTGCAGGTGATTTTTTTAATTTACTGAATCTGCTAACAAACATTTATCACTGGGTTTAACAATCTGATATTAAATAATAAATATATAATAATTATGATTGTTTAAACTGCCAGGTAACTCTTTCAAACACCTCAAAATGCTATAGCTAGACCATAATGACATTTATTATGTAGGGGGAAGAGAAAAACTCCTGGATAGAACTCTGCCTTCATCATTAGAGCTCCTTCAGCTGTAAAACCAACACAAGGTGCTGCTGAGCCGATCATCAATGCAGCTCCGCTATCAGCGCAGGGACACTGTCCACGCTGTCAGACACTTCACATGAGGAGCTCCTATTATCATAAACTCATTACCGGTGACACCCATCCAGTCCAAACATCAGGATGCTGCAGCCGGCAGCTCTCCAAGACCTCAAAATTCCTGCTGGTGCAACAAGCCTCATTTTTACGCATCTCTCCAATTAGATGATGAGTGAGATAAAGGGCTACTGAGCGCCTCATTTCCATTCTCCTGTTTGCGCTCCGTCTGCATTCCTGCCAATTAATTTATGCTAATCTGCATCCAGGACTAAAATGGGCTCGCTAACGGGGTTTCTCCTGCCGCAAGGTCGGCCGCACAGGGAGGCTGCCGCAAACACGACGTCTGCCGACTCTTAATGTTCCACAGAGGAAACAGACGGCAAAAACACTAACATACAGTCATCAGTCACGCTCTGCAGATTATAAGGAGAGCGTTTCCCCTCCCGCTCTGACAGAGAATGCAGTCAGATTCCTAATTTCACATCATTTTGGAGGCATAATTCATCTGTATCATTCACAGCATAACACGGAAGGGATCAAAGTGATCAGAACTCCATGGAAATATGAAGGACTGGAAAATAGAGCAGGATGCAGAGTTTAAATATTGCAGAGTGGATCCAACCTCACATGCGAAGCAGGAACAATCTGTTCATTTTCTAACTGTAATCATGGCTTCTTCCTTACAGAGCGGCCCCTCCGGCCCATGTTGCTGCAGGATTCATTTTTCCCTGAATAATCTTAGCTTCAGTCAGCATCTTCATAAGATCTACTTCATTCTGGAGTTAACCTGCATATTTCAGACCAAACCTGTTTATTTCTGGGACACAGAGCCTTTGGGGTCAGATTAGAACCTTCCAGAACTGAGCCAAGTGCTTTGCAGGGTTTATAACTGCATATCACATTAAAATAGATGAGCAAATTAGACCTCAGGATAAACCGGACTGGTTGATGTCTATGGTTCACTTCCTGTTCTTTGCAGAGGTCTTAAAAAATAAAAATAAAAAGGTTCCACAATGACAGGAAGAATACTGTAGGATCAAGTGCTGGTTATCCTCCCCCAGCAGTGTGTCGCAGTGAGATCGTCGCAGACATTTTTTATTTATGCCCAATATTGAAGCATGGTCTGCGCTATATTATTCCACGCCACAACGCAACTGGAACGATCACGGACCAGCTGTGGGTCTAGATACGGCCGAGGCAGTGAGGAAGTGGGGGCAAGTTTGTGCGACAACGGAGGGACATGAGGGCCAAAAAGAGCGGGGATCCAAGTGGAAAAAGGGTCCCAGCGCTCTCCCGCACCTCACTCTGCTAGCTGGTCAATCTTCACGAGACGTTTTCCACAATCGTGGTGAGACAAACAAAACAAGCCTGTAAGGTACCAAACAGGAAATAGTAGAGTGGATGTAGATTTGACCAATCAGAGGCCTCCTGTCTGCGCTCACCTACAATTTTGGAGAGGTGCAGCGGAGTGTCTGCGGAGGGGGCGGGGGCACATTTGCGTTCACTGCTACACACGCAGACGACCGGGTTTCTGAGTATAAACCAGCCATTAATCCACAGCTGGGCTTTTGAATTCACTATCAGTGAATTTCTCCTTTGTGAGATCAATAAAGTTTATTCTATTCTATCAGAGGCTTAGAAAGCCATGACATCATCATCTGAATTTTTAAAAGTACCAACAAACATGCTGGATAAAAACAATATAACCAAAGTACATTTATCAGCAACATTTCTGAATTTTATAAATCTAAAAAAGTTACATCAAGAAATACTTATTATACCTATTATTTATTATTTTTTTTAGAGTGAATTTTGGAAATGTTTCTGTAAATTGAAATTTGAAGAAGAAAAATGTATTTTTCTTTTCAAATGCATTTTAATTTGTATTATACTTTTTTAAATTATTTAACTTTTACAGAGTTTATTATTGTAAATGTTCCAGTTTCTCAGATTTTATGAATATTGTGTTGCATGGATCACGTTCGCACCATTAAAATGGGATCTGGGAAACACAATGTGTTGAGAATGCAATTAATAAGACTACCTAAAAACAGAAATAAAGTCAAATATAAAATCTGTAAAAAAATACAATCTAAGAAAACAGCAAAGTATTTTAACAATTATTTAAACAAAAATTTCAGTTTCATATTTGGATTCTACATTTTTCTAATTTCAAATAAAAAAAACAACAAAATTCACTCTATAAATATTGAAAGGTATTTAAAAAATAATACTGATGGCAATGTTGATTTCTATTACACAGTAAAACAAAACAATAATATTAATTATTAAAAGTGGTCGTAAATGTAATGTTTCTCTATTTAATAGTTGACTCTGACCAGGAGAAGTTTGAGAAACACAGATTTAACATTTTCTGCCCCAAAGAGCCAAACAACAGATCAGGACTAAACAATAAACTAATAACAATACAGACTAAAGCAGCTACAAGCATCTGACTCTGGGGGGAAAATACTGTAAACATCTAAAGAAGAAATATCTGCTGCTAAACGGACACAACAGGTAAAAACTGAGCGGAGCTGTACCTTTCCTCCTTGCTGCAGTTAGCGTTTGTGATATCCAAGCTTTTACTGAAAACAGATTTGCTAAAAAAGGAAAAAAAAGGAAAGAAAGAAAGAAAACGAAGAGACGGAGAGGAGAGGTGGTCACATAAAGGGAAAGCTTTAGAGTGGCGTGCAGCATTCAAGAAACTTAGCAGAGAAACCTAAAACTGGAGTCAATAATAAAACCAAAGCAACAATTTAACAATAAAAAAAATGCATGCAAAGTCTGGAAAAAAGGAGGAAATTCATGCAGGAGCGTTTAAAAGCCCGCTGGACCCCATCACCACGTTTCCATCCACTCATTCTGGGCATGAATGGTTTATTTCAAAGACTCTCTCTCTCTTTTTACAGGGTGAACATCTTATATATGTATAAAAAAAAAAACTGCAAACAGTTGAACTCAAAATGAGGAGGATGATCCTTTCAGCAGCCATTGAAAGGCTCTGACCTCTGGGCAGGACTGCTTGAGTTAAACTGGTCGTTTTCTGGCCTCTGGTTCATTCCTCACCAACACGCTCCAGGTCCAGTCTTTGGGGGGGGGTGGGGGGGTGGCCTTCCAGAACTCTGGATGTATTTGGGCCTCATGTAAGAGCCATGTCCAGAAAAATCTCATGTTTTCATTGAATGTTTTTATATAAAACCATTATTCTTATTTTTTATTTTATTTTTCCTTCTATAACTGTTTGACTCCTTTAACTCTGCTATTCAGCTTTCAGTCATAAGAACCTCGATCTCTGAACCAGTAAAGTTTTAATAATAACAATAGTAATTGGGGCGCAGTGGGCTGCCACTGTGCGGCGCCTTGGGAGCAATCGGGGGTTAAAGTTCTTGCTCAGACACCCAGAGTGGAGGCGGCGGGGATCGATCCAGGTATTTGTAACCTTTTCAGAGCATAAGTGCACTGCTCTAACCGCTAGAACAACACTCCCAAATACAGGTGCTGGTCATAAAATTAGAATATCATGAAAAAGTAGATTGATTTCAGTAATTCCATTTAAAAAGTGAAACTTGTATATTATATTCATACATTACATACAAACTCATATATTTCAGATGTTTATTTTGTTTAATTTTGATGATTACAAATGACAACAAATGAAAATCTCAAATTCATCATATCAGAAAATTAGAATATTGTGAAAAGGTTCAAAATTGATGGCCCCTGGTGCCACACTCTAATCAGCTAATTAACTCAAACCACCTGCAAAAGCCTTTAAATGGTCTTTCAGTCTAGTTCTATAGGCTACACAATCATGGGGAAGACTGCTGACTTGACAGTTGTCCAAAAGACGACCATCGACACCTTGCACAAGGAGGGCAAGACACAAAAGGTCATCGCTAAAGAGGCTGGCTGTTCACAGAGCTCAGTGTCCAAGCACATTAATAGAGAGGCGAAGGGAAGGAAAAGATGTGGTCGAAAAAAGTGTACAAGCAAGAGAGATAACCGCACCCTGGAGAGGATTGTGAAACAAAACCCATTCAAAAATGTGGGGGAGATTCACAAAGAGTGGACTGCAGCTGGAGTGAGTGCTTCAAGAACCACCACACACAGACGTATGAAAGACATGGGTTTCTGCTGTCGCATTCCTTGTGTCAAGCCACTCTTGAACCACAGACAGCGTCAGAAGCGTCTTGCCTGGGCTAAAGAGAAACAGGACTGGACTGCTGGTGAGTGGTCCAAAGTCATGTTCTCTGATGAAAGTAAATTTTGCATTTCCTTTGGATATCAAGGTCCCAGAGTCTGGAGGAAAAGAAGAGAGGCACTTCATCCACGTTGCTTGAAGTCCAGTGTAAAGTTTCCACAGTCAGTGATGGTTTGGGGTGCCATGTCATCTGCTGGTGTTGGTCCATTGTGTTTTCTGAGGTCCAGGGTCAACGCAGCCACATACCAGGAAGTTTTAGAGCACTTCATGCTTCCTGCAGCTGACCAACTTTTTGGAGATGCAGATTTCATTTTCCAACAGGACTTGGCACCTGCACACAGTGCCAAAGCTACCAGTACCTGGTTGAAGGACCATGGTATCCCTGTTCTTAATTGGCCAGCAAACTCTCCTGACCTTAACCCCATAGAAAATCTATGGGGTATTGTGAAGAAGAAGATGCAATACACCAGACCCAACAATTCAGAAGAGCTAAAAGCCACTATTAGAGCAACCTGGGCTATCATAACACCTGAGCAGTGCCACAGACTGATCGACTCCATGCCACGCCGCATTGCTGCAGTAATACAGGCCAAAGGAGGCCCAACTAAATACTGAGTGCTGTACATGCTCATACTTTTCATGTTCATACTTTTCAGTTGGCCAACATTTCTATAAATCCTTTGTTTTTATTGGTCTTCAGTAATATTCTAATTTTCTGATATGATGAATTTGAGATTTTCATTTGTTGTCATTTGTAATCATCAAAATTAAACAAAATAAACATCTGAAATATATGAGTTTGTATGTAATGTATGAATATAATATACAAGTTTCACTTTTTAAATGGAATTACTGAAATCAATCTACTTTTTCATGATATTCTAATTTTATGACCAGCACCTGTACTTCCTTATTTTCCACCTTCTGACAGTTAGAGAAGTCGTAGCCTTATATGGTATTATCAGGGCGGTAATTACAGATTTATATTTCTCAGGAACATGTCTCATGCACAGCAGGTTTACGAGGATCATTTACTCCAAGTTAAGAATGTTTGTTAAATCTTATGTGGTGATTCGTAAAATCCCACGATAGGAGAAAAAGTATGAGAAATTTACAACAAGGAAATGAAAATGATTTTGACCGATTTTCTGTTGGAACACAAAATTGGGTCCAAGTTTCCCGTCTCTCTGAGATGATCTTAGGTTGGAAAGCTTCACCAACACTTTAACTGGCCTGATAGGTTACAGTTGAACTTCTCCTTTACTGAACACCATCCTCCTTTATCAGAGAGAAGACTTCTCTCTTCCCTCAGTTATCCTCTTTCAGACATCTGTTGTGTCCGTTTGGTCCCAGAAGCTCCGCTGTTATCCACCTCCGGAAGACATGTGGCCGTTTATGGTTAACAGAGTTCACGGCCTTGGTAAATGGTAAATGTCCTGTACTTATATAGCGCCTTTATTCAAGCCAGGAGACTTGACCAAAGCGCTTTACACTACATTCATTGACCCATTCATTCACACACTGATGGTGGCGAGCTACATTGTAGCCACAGCTGCCCTGGAGCTCACTGACAGAAGCGGGGCTGCTGTACACTGGCGCCACCCTCTGACCACCATCAGTAGACAATGCAGGTGAAGTGTCTTGCCCAAGGACACAACGACACTGAAAGTCGGAGTCGGGGCTTGAACCGCCAAACCTTCGATTTCAGGGCAAACTCCTACATCCAACGCCCCTGTCGCCTTGGTGGTTCCTCGGTTCTTCCAAGACGAGAGTCTGGACTTTCCTCCAGACTTCAACCTAGTGACCTCTATATAACTTACCTAAAATAACTTTCACTGATGGTCACAGATTCTAGAAATGAGTCCAAAAAAGCTTTTAAATCTTCTATTTTCTTTTTCCATTTGTTCTGGGATTTTCTCTAAAACTACCGACTGTGCTTTATCACTACCACCTACCAGAGGCTAACATCAACTTGGCCTTGTGAAGGAGGAGAGATTCATTCATCTCAGTTGTTGGATCATCATCCCATCCTAATTTAAACCAAAGCAGCAGCTAAATAAATGCCATTCTGTCCCAGGAGGAGGGATGGAAACATCAGGTTATTTAAAGGTTTAGTGATGATTCATCTCATGGAGGAGATGATGAATCAGCAGATCTATGGACTTTTTGCTCATTTCACATAAAACAGCAAAATCATGCAAACAGAAAGAAGTTTGAACACCTTGGATATAAGAAAACAAACCATAACCTTTACAATCAGATTTTTTTTTCTATCTTCTGTTCATGCCGTTTCACTGAGACCTGGATTCTTGTCTCATTATACATGCAATATATTTACTAGACAATAACAAACCAAAGTGCCAAAAGTCAGTGAAAAACTAAATGCAGAAGCTGGTAGAACATCCTTCAGCAGCAGTAACTCTCACACTTAGATCATAAAGACGTCCTTGTTAGATCTAAGACTACAGGACGTTGGTTAGATGGAAACTTTTTGCATTTTATTTAGCCGCTCAAACTGTTGGCAAATCCGCATTTCTAAGAAGTGTTGGTCTGACAGCTTTAGTTGGATAAGCTTTGGAGACAACAGTTCCTGCTCAGCTCTACAGAATGCTGGGCTTTGAAGCAGCTACATTCAGATGAACCACAGGCTCTGACTCTATCTGAACAGTCAGAGTGGATGTGTAGGGCATCAAGATGACTGCATCTGTCAGCTTAATGAGAGGAACCTAAAAAAAAGCTCTTCCTTCATTAAACCCTTCAGATCAGATAAAGCAGGACGAGGTGGAGGGCAGAAATCTGTCTGGTTCCTCATAAACGTTTCCAGCTCTGACTCGAGTTTTTCAAGGCAAATATCAACCTGGGCTTCGTCTCGGGGACATCCCATTGACAACAAGCCCACATTCTGATCCCTCCACCACACCACAAACAAAACACCAAGACCCTCTTATTTCCTGTCCACTCCTCATAACGACAGCATGCCCCATGCACACTCTCCACACACGGACCTGGACATCCTGTTCATGCATTCACGGCTGCAGAGACGTTTGCCCAGAACTAAAAAGAATCGACTCAGAAACAGAAGTTTACTTCAGCTCTATGGCGCCGACTGAACACAGACAACAGAACGTGTCATGTATCAAACTGCAGTTCAGTGAAGCAGGGAAAAATTCGCAGCAGTCGGAGGAACATCCTGAGAACGCGATGAGCTGCTTCCCCGTTTCTCATGAACCCAGCTTAAATACATTTCTGATAAACCACCCTGCACCACCGAAGAAACGGCGCATCATCTGCTCTGATCCAGAGGCGTGTGCTCGACCATGCAGATGAAAACCGCCGCAGCCTCACCTCTGACCGTGGGTCGCCATGTCGATGGCTCGTCGCACCGGGACGGGGGAGCCCCCCTCTGTGACGGTCAGAACCTCCATCGATTTCCTCTCGGGTCTCCGCTTGCCGTGACGGCTCAGCATGGGCGAGTCCACCCGCTTCCTGGGAGGGTCTGCTGAGCCCAACGGGCCGAGTCCAGGAAAGAGAGAGAGAGACAAAGATGGGTAGAACTGAGCAAGATCACCTCAGCTGCAATAAATATGATCATCACGATCCAACAGATGCCTTTAAATCAGATTCATCTGCTCTAAATTCTAGTGTAACCAGTAGAATTTAGAGCCAAGCCCAGAAAGATGACAGAAGATGTTGCTCATCTCCACATTTTAGCTACTGAAACTGTAGGCAGAGAAAATTAGGTTCCTCTACGTCTGAAAGCCAAGCAGCTGGATGGAACAGGATTCAGGTACCGATTTCATTTCGGGGCGGCAGGTTCTGGTCCTCATGGCTCGGGTATCTCTCCTTCCGATCCAGCAGCAGGAAGTAGATCATCTTCTCCTGGTTGTCTCTGAGGAGAGAAGGGCAGACAGAGCTGAGCGCCGTGGTTCAGAGACGCAGCAGAAGACGCTCCATCACGGCCGGACAGATTAAAGGAATTCATCAAACTGACAGTTTCTGTCAACGTCTCCCTAACTCTGCTGGCCGTGCAGTTTTTATAAACCCATCCGCTTCGTCACTCACTCCTCAGACAGCAGGTCTTTGCTCAGCTTCTCCTTGTCTCGGAAGCAGCCCAGAGAGTGCATGCTCTCCAGGACGTCTGGATCGATCTCCTCGGATGAACCCAGCATCCTGATGGCCACCTTCCTGGGGACCGGCTGCTCCGGCTCAGGCTCGTTTTTCCCAGCTCTGCAACAAAAAGGAAGGAACCTTTAAAAAGGACTCTGCTGCTCCCCAAGGCGGGTGGGGTCAAAAACTGGACTTATCCCAGAAGAAACCAGATCGTCAAGCTAATTCCAGAGCTGAATCTTAAAGGAGAAGTTAAAATATGCACACCTTAAGCTTTCCTTTGTTGAAGCTACTATTTTTATGCAACTGTTTGATAATTTGACTAAAGCCAGAGTTTAATGAGCATCTACCAATGTTTATAAGGTGCTGAAAGCTGTAAACCAAGAAAAGTTTAAACTTAATCAGAATTATTTTAACCAAATACTTAATTAAATAACAATATCTTTCCAGAAGAGGGGGGCTGCAATGAGGCGAGCTGCAGAATTAAAGACAAATACTGATGCCCCACCTGTAACACCAAGCTGTTATGTTCTCCAGGTATCTGGACCACATATGTTACCCTGAAGGTTTTAATTCCACCTAAGCCTCCAGGTCTGGCTCAAATCTGGGAGGGCCTTTGTAGGCACCCAAATTGGAACTTTTAGGTCAACACAAAGAAAACCACAGTGAAGCACAGTGGCGGCAGTGTCATGATCTGGGATTGCTTTTACTCAGATGGAATGGATGTTTAGACCAATACATAACATTGATTTTAAACAACATTACAAATTTTGTTCTTTTGTTTCAATTAGGCTTCAAACTGTTTATCACTAATAAAATCTGACTTCACTCAGAAGTTAAATTTAAAATCATCCCTCTAGAGATTTAATATTTATATACTAAATCAAGATGCTGTCATCAGCGTAGGGATATTTCATCTTTTCTGCTGAAACTATTAAAACTCTGACCTGTTCAATGTAAAACATTCAGGTCCAAACACTAAAGCTTGTGGTATCCAAAAGGTACAACTCAGGTAACAATTATTTATTATATGAAAAAAAGTTTTAAAAGTTTTAATTGATCTTTTTTATGTTTCCTATTATTTTTACTCAGAAAATTTTAAGAAAAATGTTTTGAAAAAACAAAACAAAAAAAAATCTAATCATCCTAAATCCGGATCATGATTCTTTGCCATTTTTTTTTTACTTCTTTTAATGCGGCAAAAAAAGGCGGGATTAATGTGGTGGTTTGGTGAAAAATGATTTTTGGGTATTTCTATCTTAATGAAATGTTTCCTCACCTGTTTGCAGGTGAGGAAACAGACTGAAGACGTTTTATCATTATCTCCCTTTTATCTCCTCTTTCTTTCATCTTTTCTTCCTTTTCCTTTCCTGTTCTACTTCCATTGCAGTGTCCATATAATCTGTAAAACTCCCTGCATTAATTACAGTAAAACTAATTATATGCATAAATCAAGAGGAACACTATGGCGATAGCCGTACTGCTCCACCGGTGAAAGCAAAACCTGTTTCTTTTTGGCATCAAGACAATTATTCTTATTGCCACATCAGCAGACAGGACAGGACAAAAAAAAAATGAAACAGAACGGTGAAACTTTCCAGTGAGACACAATGAGCAGAACAAAAGTCAGGAGCGTTGATGTTCTCCTCTCCTAACACATTATTCAGCTTTTCAAGGCCCAGTAATAGTGAATCCATTAGAGATCATAGTGATGAGAGCAGCTCTCTCTGGTGACTAATGGACAGGCTTCTTTTAGAAGAAAAAAAAAAACCTTTGATGAGAGTATCATCATCCCTCAGCATCCTTTTATCCTCTCTAATAACGAGACAACGCACACTTCACAAGAAAATAAAAAGAGGAGACATGTACTTACAGATACCACGTGTGCTTCTGGATCTGCTCCAACTGCAAGAAACATCACAAAACATTCATGAGAAATAAAAGTCATAGCTCAGATAATCGTGGTGGTTCGGTTGAACCTGGTAGTTCAGGTGGACGGTCTGCTTACCGTTAACCGTTTGGTGGCGTCCACCTCGATCATTCCTCGCAGGAGGTTCTGACAATCTGGAGGGATGAAGTGGGGCATGTGGAAAACTCCCAGCTTGACCTTCTCCAGAAGGTTCCTCAGGTTGTCGTCGTCGAACGGCAGAGCGCCCTGAAAGTAGAGACGCATCGTTCTCTACAGGTTTTAACTTCATAATTGATAGCTTTAATATTTCTGGATTCTGAACCTTTTCTGCATGAGACATGAGATAAAACACTGAAAAATTCTAATCACTATGAACACAGATATAAGGTTTACACCTGAAGATGAAATAAGAGGAAAGCTGCCATCCCAGCTCTCCAGGAAGCAGAAGAATGAAGTTTTCTTCCTGAAACAGCAGAGCTACATCCTGAAACATCATTTATATTAGATCTAAACCTTTCATTTGTCGTTAAGACGGTTTATTTGCTCTATTAAGACCTAAACATTACAGTTAAACCTGCTCTATTTTAGGTCAGGACTTTGACTAGGCCATTCTGGCCCATGTTTCTCTGAGCAGATGTTCAGTTTGGATGTCCTGCTGGAAGGGCGCCCTCCAGCCCAGACACCTCTGGCTGCTTCTCTCCTTAAGGTGGCATCTGTTCATCAGATCTGCATCATCAGATCAGCAACTGAGCATTGCTCCTTTGCTAAGAAACAAACTTTTGTCCGTTTTGAAGCAAAGATCTATATAAATAGATTTTCTCATCCCCAGATGGTTTTATTATCCTGGCAGGTGGATCCCACCCCTCTATGACCCTGAGCCAATATAAAGCCCGTATTTTGTCTGAGTCGGACCTCATGGCCCGGCCTGTCAGGCAGGAAGTGGTTCGTTTTGGCCATCAGTCATCAGACATGATGTTTCACCGTCAGCCGGTTCTCCAGCTGGGGAGCCGCTCAGCAAGTTGATGACGGATGCCGTCTCCTCCTCATCAGAAACGAGGAGGATGCAGCCAGATGGCCGTTGACACGACAACGCTTATCACAACAAAGCTAGCGGGGACCTCTTCCCGCTCCGTTTATCATGGCGAAGGGACGCCTGCCTCCACGAGAAACATACGACCTGTAATTATCTCACCTCCTGTAAAGCTCACTGATCACTGTCACTAAACTTCAGAGGAAATCAGGAAGAAGGTGAGAAGATCTCAGAGCAGCACATGGTCCTCATGTCTGGATGGGAAAACTTAATCTGGATGATCCAACTTCCTGCGGCACAAACTGAACCAAATCCTCCTCCTGCTGGTTTTCCCCATGATGACTCCAGCGGGGTCATCTGGAGTCATTTCAGCCTTTATCAGCTTTAATCCTCATGTTTTCACTCATGTTTACGTCAAGATAAAGAAGTAAAAGCATCTTAGAGGTTAAGAAAGATGAAACCCTGCAGGATGTGATGGTCGGTGCAGCAGGAACGAATCATCACACCAGTGACTTAATAGTTCCTGAAATCCTGTTTATTCAACTTCATACTGTAAATCTCAAGGCTTAGAAAAAGACCTGGATATAAGAGATGGTATTTGTAAAGCATCACGAATAAAATAAAATAATAAAAAATCTGATAACTGCTGTTTTATATTGTTTTCCACCTCAGTGATCGGAGTGTTTGCCGTCGCTCCTGATGGTGATGATGCAGCAGCAGCTGCAGAGTTACTCACCACTAAAAGTGCAAACAGGATGACTCCACAGCTCCACGCGTCTGCTTTCCTCCCGTCGTACTTCTCTCCCTGAATGAAGCAAACCAGGACAAAACAACTATGACACACCGAAGCTTCCGTCCATGGGTGGTAAATGTTCTGAAACATCCAACCAGAACTCAGAGAAGGATTGAAATAATTTTGCAATTAAAAGATAAAAAATGGGATTGTTTAAACTCAGGAGTAAAATCCTGGGTTAAAGTTCTGCGCTAACATGTTTTAGTCCTCAAAAAGGAGAGAGAATGAAACAAAAAGGAGATGCGCTTCATTTTGCAGTCGGCATTAGGATGAAGAAGAGGAGCAGAGAGCTGAGACTGACTGAAGAGGAAGGAACAGAGAAAGCACTCACCCTGATCACCTCTGGGCAGGCGTAGTGTGGAGATCTGAAAGCAAGGGATGGAGGTCAGTCAGGAGAAGATTCTCTGCACAAAACAGTTTAAACTCAAGACAACAAGTGGAGGAAAATAACAAAGAGAAACAATCGGCACAGAACGGCTAAAAGAAGCAGCTCTTCACCCAAACCTCCACGTTTACAGGAGTAAAGTTCACCTCCAACATTATCAAATCAAAGCTTCATATCAGGTCAACTCTCATGTTAATGGAAACTGATTGTAAATCTGAAACATCATAAGGCGTCGCTTCTCAATTTCATTGAAACTAAAAATCATTACTGATTTGGAGTGAGCATGCCTGCTAAAAACTTTCTCTGACTCTGTGGTGGCATCAGCTTTCCTCTACGCTGCTGTCTGCTGGGCCCCTGGCAGCAGAGCGGGATAGAAAGAGACGAAACAAACTGATCAGAAAGGCCGTTTCTGTCCTTGGCTGCACTCTGGACTCAGTGGCTGAGAGGAGGGTCCTGTCCAAGCTTCCAACATAATAATAAAATACAAGTTGCATTGTAATACTTGGTGTATTTTATTTCTTTAGTTGATGAATGTGTGCAACATGTTGTTTGCATACCTGGATCATGTAAGAAAGATTATTTCCCCCTGGGGTCATGAAAGTATTTCTTATTCTGATTCTGTTCAAGCTTTTATGCATCATCAAACCTTCCACCCGCTGCACCAGACTGTAGGGGAACTGAGCAGCTCCTTTAGTCTTAAACATGCAGTGTGTAAACAGGAGCTCTACTGCAGGTCATTCATCAGACCTTACAATGCCACTGCACTATAATCTGGTGGAATAAAACTGTAATAACTTTTAATATTTATCTATTTAACAAACCAGAAACTGCACTTTACCTGCCACCACTTTACTATACAGAAAATACTGTAGATATAAGTCACCTTAAAGCTCTCTGTTATTTTTAGCACTCACTGTATACATCTGGATGCACTGTACAGTATATACTCCATGCACATTTTCCTCATTTTTGTAACTTCTATTGTTTATAAGAGCTGATGTCACAAGTCAAATTCTCTATTGTGAGATCAATTAAGTTTCATTCATTCATTCATTCATTCATTCATTACTGATTCAGAGCAAAGATATTAGCCAGTCATAACACATGATTATTTTTTCATTAAATCATTTGCAAGGCATTAAAAATCCAAAGATTGTTGAAAAATCTTTGAATCAGATCCTGATTGGTTAAACCTTCTCATGTTTAATCCTCAGGGATCAAAGATGGCGCCGGACCCTTTCAGAAGATCTGAGGAAGGCCAGGATTTTTATCTATTATAACATCTCTAGCTAAAAACATTTGAAGAAAATATGGAGGAAACTTTCTATGTTTAAGGTTGACAAATATGTGCTGTAAACTCTAAAGCCTTGGACTGAACTTTTCTCCTGCAGAAGAAATAAATAGTTTCTCCAGTTCTGCTCAACAAATGGTGCCAATTGATGTGCATCTTACTGCTTCCTATGCAGAGTTTTTCACTGACCGTCTAAAATTCAATCATCTTCCTTTTTAAATACTTAATTCTACTTATGTATTTCAAAAAAAGTGCAGAAATTTCACATCTATCCTCTGCAGGGTAACCGGTGGTGGGACTTACAGCTGCTGTTTGATTAGCAGAAAAAAAGCCAGTAAAAAACTGCTGAGTTGTGAAGTTAAAGTGGAAAAACTAAACTGTAATCCATCCTAAACAAGAAAAATTATTTGCTAACAAACAGCAGGGTTCTAGTGTGAAGCTTTAGGAGGAGTTTTACTTCCTGTCGCCCCGGCGACATCTGCAGGATCACATTAAGCTCAGTCTGGTCCCCATCAGAACCAACCAAGCAGAAAGCACGAATCTTCTAACAGCGCGTCATTGTAAACACACACTTTATCTTGGCTGATGACATTCCTAATTATGCAAATGGATGTGAGGCGGGTCGACTGGAAGCGCTCAAAACACACACGTCACAAAACACCAATTATAAAGTCATTACAGCCGAGCAAACTCTCCTCCCTCATCCGGACTCGACTCCGATTGTTTGTTTAGTGAATTTTCATTAATGACTTGATGTGACTTAAACCTGTCTGGGTGCAAGACCTGCAACAGTTTCTGATGTAGATAAAAAGCAAACATGGCTGCGCCTGATGCAGGACTTCTCTTCATGAACTGCTCTGTTTTCAACCACATATCACTTAGTCGGAGGTTAGAAATCTGGGTAGAAGTTTTTCATTGTTTTTGTGACTTATTGAGAACCTTTAGTGAACAAACATTCAGATTATATATATATGGGGAACAGCAAAACAGCTTTTGTTTTTCTTTTTTTTTGTAGTAAAAAAGAAAAATCTGTTTTCTTTTCCATAAATAAATATTTTGAATGGATGCGAGGTCTTTTACTGGATGCCCAGTTAGAGGAGAGGGAGCTCGCTTTCTTTCCCTGAAGACCCATCTACACTAAAGTGAGGGAGATGTTATTTTTCTCATCCGCCAAACCCAAGATTTATCTGTTGGAAAGACGACTTGTCAGGTGGACTTTGAAACAAGTGCAACAATAAATCTTGGCTTTAAGAGGCGAAAGAGGCTGAGGGATAGAGGGAACGGCACGGCTCATGGCAAACTGCTGGAGCCCAGAGTCAACAGCCAGACCATCAGAAGATGTCCACTTTTAGATGTTTAAAAATCTGTTGATCCATTTTTAAAATTAATCGACTCCAACTGCCTTTCAAGGAGAGAATAAAGGCCATAGAGATGTACCAAAAAAAATTAAATAAATAAAAATTATAGTGATAACAGAATGAAGCTGTGACATAACCAGTGTTGGAGCCAAATGCTTGATTTATGATTGAATATTTATTTCTAGTTTACTATTTTTGTCTGGTTTTGGTATGATATATAAGAACATGAAATATTTTGGTTTGAAGTATAAGTTGACTGACTTAATTATGAAATCATGAATTTGTTTAGTTGTGTTTTGCTGCCGTTCATAATTTACGCTGTTTCTGGCCTCCGCCCCTTCATTATGGACAGGTGACTGCAGCACCTGGATTATACTGGAGTTGGCTATTGGCCGGGTGAGCTCTTGGATTCAGTCAGCGCAGCCATACAGTTTTTGACCGCTTTTGATTATTGTTGTTTTTATAGTGGCAAAAAAGGAACGAAATGAGCCGATATGATCTGCCTGTCACGTCATGTTGCGGTAAGAAAATCTAAGTTTGTGTTTATTTTGGAAAATAAAGCGTCTTGATCAAGAGGAAAGAAAGTTTGTTGGATTGCATGGTCACATTAAACCAGTGGTTCCCAAAGTGTGGGGCGCGCCCCCTAGGGGGGCGCAATGCTATTGCAGGGGGGGGCGCGGGAAGTGGTATGGATGAATGAAGAAAAAAAAAAACAGTGCTTGCTTGACTGAGGGTAATAGACAGTTGTGAAACTGCAACCCAGATTTGAGAAGATCTGCAGCAACAAGCAGGCTCACTACAGCCACTGAAAAGATGGGAGGATTAAAGTACAAAGAAAAAACTCTCAGGGAGCTGTTCAATGTTTTCACTCCATTTTGCACAGAGGCTTTTTTAATGTATTGATGATAGCTAAGTTAAATATTGTGACAAATAAAAAAAACGAAATATGTTTAAAATAACACAGACAACAAAGAATCCTCTTCTAATCTACAGTATAGAACTATGAAAAAAATACAGTTACACAAAAGTGTTCCACTGTAAAGATGGTGTAGTTTGTTTTGGTGCAACCTGAAGTGTGAAATAAACTTCAGTGGAGTTTGAAAACAAAATATGTGTATAGGTTTATTATTTCTGGTTGAACGATGTGTGTGCCCAGTTTATTTATTTATTTATTTTTTTTTTTTTTGGGGGGGGGGGCGTGGAAATGTTATTATTATCCAAAGGGGGGCCCAGAAGAAAATCTTTGGGAACCACTGCATTAAACAACATCTGACTGAGCTGAAGTGAGTCTAACGCATCTTTCCTCAATAGCAAAGTGACCAGATTTCCAGAAATCCAATCTGGGGACATTTCCAGCTCATAGATAAAAAGAAATACATATAATCTGAATGAAAATAGGAAACAGGACAGTGATGTTTTTATTCATTTTTAAATATAATAGCCTGATTAATATCATATCTCTGATGTTAAAAAAGGGCATTAATTAAAGGTCTTACATTTGCTACGAAGCTTATTGCAGGGTTTTTAAATCTGCTGTGCTCAGCCAACTTTACCTTCATGTTGTTAAAACAAATGGATGCTTGTTATAATCTATGGATTCAGAAGGCCGTTCAGGCGTGTTCTTCAGCTAAACACGGATCCTGCAGGTGCTAATGAGGCCTCAGAAACCCGTGGATCAGATAAGAAACATGTGCATCACAAAATGTGAGCAGGCGATAAAAGAAGGAGCAGCGTGTCCAGCTCTATTGTTTAAATGATAATGAGGACTGTGGCTCGGCACCTGTAATCTCCCTCGCTCTGTCAGGCGTTTCTGAGTAGCACGGCTTTAGCTGTTCCGCATGCATGACTCTGCCGGCCGCTAACTCTGCAGAGCTGAAGCCTTTGGACCTGCAATCATCCTGCAGGGCTTTCAGAGGCCTCCCCAACAGACACAGCTCTGCTCTACAGTTTGATCCACTCATCACAGCCATGCAAGCTGGATGGAGATTCAATTCATTCAATTCATGCAAGTTGTTTTTGAATTTCTCATCCACAAGGAATCAAAATAATACTGACACTTATATATATATATATATATATATATATATACATAATTACATTCATTTCTCAGCCACACGTTTTGTAGCTTCTGTCATTTAATTATTTGTTGCACAAAATTTCCAAATCCACAATGATGGTGAACAAAGGGCTTAAAAATCAGTGCATAGAAAAAAAGAACAATAAAAGAGAAAAACCTAAAGAAGCCAAAGTGGTGAAAATAAAGTTTGATTTGTTGCTGTCTGGGAGTGTGGAGTAGAAGGGGAGCTTATGGTGACTGTGGGAAGACTGGGGGATGTGGCAAAGGTGTTCTCCATAGAAGGCGAAGATGAAAGACCAGCCTGAACTCTGCAGGCTGTTTGTTTGTCATATCTGGATGATAATACTGCAGAATCAGTGGAGCTTATTTGAAACAGTCAGCATCTCCTAAAACAGTCCATACATTTTAAACACTAAGCTAAGAGTTTTGCAAGAATATTTGCTAAAGCTGAAACAAATAATCAGATTAATTGATAATTGAAATAGTCGTCAACTAATTTAGTAATCGATTAATCATTAACTGGAGTATGGAGACTCTAAAATATGCCTATAGCTGACAGAGAGACCCACTTATAACAGGAATTATACCAAATAAAAAAAATATATAAACATTTTGCACTTAATGTTTTTTTTTCTTTCAATAGGCTTTATCCAGAACTCCTCAAGTGGAAAAGTAGTTTCACCTGGATTAAATCTGTGAAAGAATCATCTTGGAGGAAACTTTGGCTTTTCGATTATTTATCGATTAATTGGAAAAACGTATCTACAGATTAATCGATTTGCAAAATAATTGTTAGTTGCAGCCCTAATATTTCCAGACGTTTGTTGTTTGCCCCTTTTCATCCAACATGGAGGTTTTATTAGCATCATATTTGTACTGGATCACCCGACTGTGTCCACATTTCCATCATCTGACACAAATTGTTTCTCATAGATTAAAGAAATCTGGTTAGGATGCTTAAAAAAACAAAGCAGAACCCACTAAGTTTGCTACTGTCTAGAAATGAAGGAACACCAGGTCTCCGTCTGAGCTGTTTGGACCTGATGACAGAACGATGTTCAGAGGAGTAACTGTGAGGCTTTCAAGCCCAAAAAAACAGCATTAACTCTCAGGCATGGTTTGGTAGAGTCATGCTGTGGGGCAGCTTATTTGCCAGTAGTGCTGGTGAAATTCTTAATTCTTGTTTTCTAAAATCACTGTGTTTTAAAGCTGCCTCATCTTTCGAATTTGGTAAAGATGATGCAAAGCATAAAATGAAGACACAGGAGAAAACAAATAAAAAGACTGAAATGAAGTAAAAAGGATAGCAGCTACTCACCCACAGCTGGTCTCCAGCAGACTGTCCCCGACCTGCAGAGACGCCATGCCAAAGTCCGCTATCCTGATGTTGTTCTTCTCATCTAACAACAAGTTCTCAGGCTTCAAATCTCTGTGGCTGCAGGATGACAAGGAGACGGTGATCAGGAAGTAAAAACAGCTGCAGCATCTGTGTCCCACTGCTGCATTAGCTACAAAGAAAAGGGCTGAAGAAATGAGCTGCGATATATAATCTCAACTCTCTGCGCACCAACAATCCACCCAAACTCCCAGATGTTCTTCTTTCATCGACTGAAAGCGAAGCAAGAAGCAGCCTTTGACTGAGTCACAGCGAGTGCTGCAAGGCTGAGATTCTGCACAGAAGAACCTCTACCTAACTTTTCAGGCAGCTTGATGCCTGATAGCTTTAGCTGGTCGGTGAGCGATTCTTATTTATTAAAATTTATTTCAGCAGGTAGAGATTTACTGCTTCCAAAGCAAGGATGAAACTAATGGTTGACAGAAGGAACACGATTCTGAATGATGTTTAATTTCCCATTCTGACACTTTTCCTTATTTTTCTTGACGTCTCGTCTTCTTTCTTTCTTTTGTGCCTTATTTGGATGTGCTGCACCAAAGCTAAATTGCGCCAAGCTTCTCCTACAATTAGTCCCTGATCGACTGCTGTGTCAAAATGACAAAGAAAAGTTTAACTCGTTTCTTTAGCGATCACCGCTCCTCTGTCTGCATGCGGTGCTGCTGTTTGACACCTCAGTTCTATCTACACTGGAAAAAATCTAAATCTAGACAAGTCATTTTTTCTTAAAATAAGTGAATTTGTTCTTGGATTGAGGAGGTAAAAGATACACTTTGCCAATGGAAAAAGACTATTTACACTTAAAATAAGAAAAAACAATTGCATCGTCTTATTTCAAGTGCATATTTTCTAATTATCTTATTTTAAGAGTAAAAATACTAATTCCATTTGCAAGCTATCTCATTTACCTGCTCAAATTAAGGGTAAATACACTTAATTTAAAACGTTTTTACTGATTTCTAAATCATTTTTCCAGTGTAGTAGCCTGAGGTGAGGGAAGAGCATTGAACGCTCTCACAGGGTGGATTCACCGCTGGACGCTTCACTGTGTGGTTTGCATAGGAATTCTAAGTTAATCCACCACGTTTCCCACAGCCACCGCGCCGTCCTGAAAGCACCATGACGAGCACCACGCCAGCATCACAGGCGTTGGTTCTCTGTTTGTATTCTAGCTTAAAAATATTGTATTCAAGCTCTTGCAGCAGCACAGACGTTCCCAGCACTAATGTCAACGTCCACAGCTGCATCCAGCCCACACTGGACCAGGTGACGAGCTTCACAGCAACGTAATACCACATCTGAAAAACAAAACAACTTCCTGGTAAAATAGGTTAAACCCTGGATGTTTGTCTTAGTATCGGGCTTAAGGAGAAAAACTAGCCTCAGTGGCGTCTTTGCTTTAAATGTTGTATTTTAAACAGCAAATGTGAAGCTCTGAAAGGTGACGCTTTATGCATCCGTCTGCTGTCATAGCTCTGTTTTCAGTTTTACAAATAGAAATTTTACTTCTGTTTACAGCAAAAGTTTAACTCTTCAAGGCATATTTTATACCCTTGGACCATAATGAAAGGAAGGAATTCTGCTAAAATTAATGTTCATGTAGTTCATGTCAGGTTTCTAGTAGTTTTTCAAAGATTCAGGGTTTCTACAAAACCTAAATAAATATATCTTTAAATTAAGCTCATAATTTAAAACAATCAATACTGTATGTTAATTATAAAATATGTTTTCTATATGTATATAATGTTTATTTAATTTAATTACGTAGCAAAAAACGTTATTTGAATTAAATAGGTTATTTTTTTTATATGTTTTTCGATTAAGCTGTGATTGATTAATCATGGACCCTAGAATGAATTCAATTAAATGTTTTAATCAAGTCTGACCACTAATTGAATCAGATTTGATCAGTTACTCATGAGTTACCGTACTTGAGTAGCCTTTGACCAAATACTGTTTTATTCCTGATCTTTTGCAGATCTATTTTTCAGTTCTGCTTTTCTAGAAACTATTAAAAACATGAATACAACTGAAGAAATAAGCTAATTTTCTTTTTCCACCTTTAAGAGGCTCTGAAAGATGTGTGTCTCTGATCTTTTCTCACAGCTTTAAATAGATAAACCAAAGCCTTAGATTAGACTGACAGCTGCAGGGATGCAGTCTTTACTTGGATTAATTAACCCAAAGGCTCTTATTTTGAAATAAGAATATCGTCATTGGAAACCTTCAGCATAAAGTTCTGCTGCTGATCATAAACGTGGTAAACTTTAGTCCAGAACTGTGTCTCTGTGATTCATCTAAAAAAATAAATCTAATAATAACAGAGTGTGGAATAAAAGGAGTCCTTCAAAGCCAAACACTTGACGTGGGACGCTGAGAGTCAGGAGCAGAGTGTCTTTGATGTGCAATTGCTTTTAGATAGAGAGGGCTGCAGCCACGAGAGGAGGAACGATGAGAGGAGATCAAGAGGAGCCACTGCCCCCCCGCTACCTGCTGATGGGGAGAGGAGACCAGCAATCACTTTATCTCAGCGCCATCATATTCTCAGAATATGGACCCGATGCTCCTATTTACTGTCAGAACCTCACAGAGGACCCAAATCTAAACAGAAAACCTTGGTTCTTTAAACATTGCTGCAGTCTTTTCTTGTTTTTTATTTTTATTTTTTGCCACTCGGAGGAAGCACCACAGCTGCGTCTGTAGTATCAATAGTTTGAATCCGGTTGGAGGTTCGGATTAAACAGGCAACCAGCGGGGTCAGGCAGCGGCCATAAATCAGATGCAGCAGCATCTTTTCATGCATCTCTTAAGCCAATCAGGAACCATACAGGCTCCACTGGCTTGGTTCTGGTTTTCTATCAGATGTGGCGCCGAAATGAGCAGATAAAACAAGAAACCTCAGAGTCTGGAGATACGAACCATATGGAGTGGCTGTGACAGAAGTCCAGAGCGGAGATGATCTGTCTGAAGAACTTTCTGGCTTCTTTGGGGGTCAGCCGGCCTTTCTTCACCAGGTAGTCGAACAGTTCACCTCCGGACACATGTTCTAGCACCAGGTACCTGGAGAGAAGGACAAAGACCTTATCAGATGGATCATTACCTAACGATTGACTGGCGTTACAGGGCGTGCAGCGACAGCTGTCCTAAAATATTCTCCAAATTTGTTTTGATATTTTTTGTAGGTTGATGAACTTTAAACTCATTTAAACGTATAAGCCTAATAAGCTTTCCTGGTTAATGATTGGCTGCTTCACTAAGGTGATCTGTAAAGGTCTATCCTGAAAATGCGTTTACACACACAGGACAAAACTCTAAATAGGCCACGAAAGGTTGATGAAATAATGATCAACTAATCATCATTACCTATATATATATATATATGCATTGGTGTAAAAATTATACATACATGTAATTGTACATGTATGCATATTTTTTAAATGCTGCTATAGGCTTAGACTGCTTGATGACATAGAAACCCTTTTTCATCATATCTCTATTCTCCCACTCTGCAGAATCTGTTAGTTCAATCTCTAACGTTCTGCTCTCTCTGCTTTTTCTCATAGTAGCTTCATCTGGTCTGTTCCTGTTTGGCTGTGACTCCATCCTGGAGAGAAATATCAGCTGTGCTGCTGCCATCAACACCTTTGTTTCTAGATGTTGGAGCTTGGCCTGTTTTCCAGTGTAGTCCTGTTTCTCTGACTGTGACTAACTGGATGTGCTCTCTTCATCCTCTGACATGGGAGCTGGCTCGGAGCTCGTCTGCCTGGCTGTGTGTTTCCTGGACGGGGCCGCCTGTGGAGCTGGTTGGCAGTTGCCTTTTGTATCTATGCTTCTTTTTCTATGTCTGCTTCTGTCTCCTTGAACCCCAGTGGGCCTCAGCAGATGGCCGCTCACACTGAGCCTGGTTCTGCTGGAGGTTTCTTCCTGTTTAAAGAGAGATTTCCTCTCCACTGTCGCTGCAAGCATGCTTACTGTGAGGGATTGCTGAAGAGTCAATGAGTCGATGCAATCAGCTGGTTTTTCTTAGACAGAAAACTGAACCAATTTGACTGGATGATCTGGTTGAATTTTAAAGAGCCTTGACATGTGTTGTGAATGGGAAATAAACTGAATTAAAATCTAATAAAAAATGGATCAACTGATTAATAAATAAATGATAAAAGTGCTCATCAGATTAATCAAATCACTATAATAATCAATAGCTGCAAGTTTTACTGTCGAACTTCCAGATACTAATGGAGGGATTTATACTCCTGTTATTTCTTCTACAGCTTCGTTTACTTCACAGAATATTAAGAAGTTTTAAGACAATATATTTACCTTAATTTCTGTTGTTAGATATTTTTCAGTTATTTGCAATAATTTTTTGCCTTTTATTCTTGTTTATTTTGTCATTTTTTTGTTATGAGTCTTATTGAACAACAATCAGAGGCAGCTTTGCATAAATTAGCTAACAAAGAAATTGATCTGATTCATCTAATTGAAATTCTCATCTATATTTAAATTTCTTTAGATACAGTATATATCTTAAATGTTCAATTTTGAGGCTAAAACTGCAAAAATAATGCATGTTGCTAAAATCAGTAGGAAATGAAATAGATTTTCAAAGCTATGTTCTAATGAAAGACAGATTTAAATTTAGCATTTCCTATCTGCTCAGATTGTTTTATCGTCCATCTAACTGTAGGAGGCAGTGATCGAATAATTCAGTCATAAACTACTGGCCCTAACATACACTGATGTAGAACATAAATCTCACAAAATCCCCGACTTGTGCAGCTTTCGGTGTTTGCGGTTTAAAATGTTTCATCCATCTGCGGTGCCAATTTATCTTGGGAACATCTCTGATCCCTCCTCGTGCTTCCAGTGAGCTCGTCCCGTGGCCTCCACGTCCTCGCCGCCTGATTTATTAGCAAATTAGGAGAACCCGTTGAAGCGTTTACCTGTCAGGCCTGTTTAAATTAGAGTCGCAGCCGGCTGTGATTTGTGAGTGAGGGGGATTTCAGTTTGCATCCATGATGACCGTCCGTCCGTCGCCGTCCTCCCAACATTAAGAAAACAAATTCCAGCTCCATTTGACGGCGGCGGCTTTATCAATTATTGAGCAGAGCATTAAGCGTAGCCGCTGGAGCGCAGCTGCAACATGCACCAGATTAATGTGCTCAATAAAAGAAGGACAAGCAGGAAAGCTGCTGTTGAAGGTGGCAGTTTGGACTGATGGAGACACGCGCAACAATTCATGCTCTAATGAGAAAACAAGCGAATAAACTGCTCCTCATGTAACTGTTAAACTCCTCATCTTCATCTTTATTAAACGCTCCTCACAGAAAGGACATTTTATCTGCACAATTCCATTACTGCTAAACATTAAATGATCATTGATCCTTTGAACTCTAAGGTTTGCAGATCTTTTATCACTTAGAGGCATTAAAAATCATTCCCACTAATTCTTCTCAAAAGTCTGAAACTTAACTGGTTAAGATAAACAAGGAGTTCAAACATGTTTTTCATTGGAACCAAGAGCAGCAAAGATGCAGATCAGATACAAACCATGACACTTCCCCCGCCATGCCTTACAGATAGCATAGCGATTTTAGATTGCGATTATCTCAACACTAACCGCTGCAAAGGTAAAATGCTGCAGTCAAACACCAGGTCATTTGGGACCCGACCCGTAGATCATTCATTAGGCTAGGTTAATACCTGTCGTATTGAACAGGGTGTGGGGGCGCACTTGTTCATCTCTACTGTCTTTAAATGGCCCTGAAGCTTCAAGCTGCACCATTTAGTGTAAATTTAATGATTTTAAAGAAATACGTTACTTCCTGGTGTACTTTTAAGGTGAAGTTTATTGGCCTGGTTCATGGGAAGGATCAAGGACTTCTTCTGATAATCACTATCAATTTATTCCAAATAAAATAACATTTAAATGATTTACATGAGTCAATTAATTGAGTGTTTTTTTTTTTTCTCTTTTCATAGTTTCTTATTAAAGTATTTGAACTGGTTGTTTTGTATTTATAATGTTGGAGTTGATCGTCTCTATTTTGATTTGTGATGATGCTGATTGGTTTGAATTAACATGTTTTCATTGGACGCCGGGGAGAGAGGTCTCTGTCTCTGCTAAGGCCAAGCTAAGCAAAGCTTCTGGTGGAGCTGAGCTCTTCTTAAAGGTTATGTTTAAAAGGGTTACGACCTAAATTTGGCTTTTTTTCACTGGTTTCTACAAGCATGCTTGGTGTGAGGGATTGCTGGAGAGTCAATGAGTCGATGCAATCAGCTGGTTTTCCTTAGATAGAAAACGTTTCACCAAACTGAATGGAAGGTTTGTTAAATTGTCTTTATAAAGTGCCTTGAGATGACATGATGTGAAATAAAACTTAATTGAATTGAATTCTATTTCTAAGAGAATAATCAATAATTATTGATATTAACTTTCGTAGGGATGCATTTTTAAGCAATATTTCCCAGCACATGTCAGCCTGTTTTATAAACACCAACTCTAATATTCGGAATAGTTTAAGGGAAAAACTAAAAAAACATAACTCCATTTATATGTTCTGGCTTATATATAAAAGAGTAGCCATTACACAGAAAGAAGCATTTTTTTCTAGCCTTCCACATTTTTTTTTTTTAAATTAAAGACTAAAATGAATGGCTTGCGAGTCTTTTTTATTAAAAATATGTACAGAAAGCACCAATTTGTCATTTTTGATGATCTCGGAGCCCCAATGAGGGGCCTGAGGAACAACACGGGGCCCCGTAGCTGCATCTGCAGACCCCTCACAGCTAATGGTGAGCAAAAGGCTCATTCTCTGGTTTGACCATCAACCATTTCTCCAGCAGTCATTTAGTTGGTCTGTGAGGGCAGCTACAGAGGCCTAATGGTGTCTGCTGAGTGATCATGATGCTGGAAGTTTCTCTCTGCTGCCTAAAAATAATGATTTTCTTTGACAGCACTCATTGGAATGATCCACACCCAGACCTGCTAACTGAGTGAAGGTCTGAAGGAGAACTGTAGCTCGGCAGCATCTGGAAGAAGGAAAAGATGATTTCTACGCAAACTGTGTCTGAATGAAGGAACCACTGAGCCTTCTAGCAGCTCGGTTCTCCCTGGCCAGCTGGTTTGTTGAAGTTAAAGGTGGACGGCACCAATGAAGAAGTAAATGTGGGGCGGAGTTTGAGACTAGGGGTGTAAATAATAATCGTTTTGTATCGATGCATCGATCCAGCGGCCGACGATCCGATGCATCGATACGTCCGCAAGAGAATCGATTCATGTTTTTTTTTTCCCTCCGGTCTATTTTTATCCATTTGCTCCTGGGCGTAATTCTCCCTCCCGTGCTGCGGTGGCGCTAAACCTATTTTGCCCTCCTACCTCGCTTCCTGGTTATACTCTTACAGCAGTGTGTTGCAGTGAGCTTGACGCAGACATTTTTAAATTATGCTCAATATTGAAGCGTGGTCTGTGCTACACGCTGTGGGTCTAGATACGGCCGAGGCGGCGAGGAAGTGGGGGCGAGTTTAGTCCGACGACGGAGGGACATGAGGGCCAAAAAGAGCGGAGATCCAGGCGGTTGTTTTCCGCAATTTCGGTCTTAATAACAAAACAAGCCGGCCTCCTGTCTGCAGCGCTGTCTGCGGTCAGCTACAATTTGGGAGCGTCTGTGGAGGGGGCGGGACGTCTGGAGGTATTGAATTGCACTCATTGCACTGATTATGTGCAGTATTTTTCGATGCAAAGCCTTTCAGAATCTATAACGCAGGGATATTATTATTTGTCAGTGAAAGAGGTTTTCTACTTCTGTAATTTGCAGTTGTTTCTAAAAAAAAAAAAATGCATAACAATATTACAGCTTTCATTGATTTATTTCACATTTGAAACATTGTCTAGGTGAGATTTGCACCCCTAGTTGAGACTGAGGAAGTCCTGTATCAGTCAACCTCAGGGTCACCCCCTTTGCTCTGTGGAGCCTTCTCTACCTGTCCTCAGCTCCATTCAGGCTGCTTGGCTCAAAGCTGACCCGTTCAGACTTGAATCCTAAATACGGTGGAATAAAGATGTTGGAGGGTAATGAAATTCTAAATGTAACTATTAGAAATGTGAAACATGGATGCTGAGAGTGGGTCAGTCTGTCAGAAACAACCAGGTAACCTTTGTCCCCGAGTCCAGAGATTATTTTCAGCATCAGCGTTTATTTTAAGAGGAGTAATTGTTCAAAGTGGATGTGAATTATCTTCTTCTCTGTGCTAACAAACTCAGCTCTGTTCCTCAGAGATCTGCTGGTTTCCTTTAATGGATGAAGTTTTTCATTAGGACCGATGTAGAATCGCTGTTAAGAGGCTTTTGTGTTTTTCTACTTTTCTAATTATCAGACTGTGAGGCTTGTTGACTGGAGCACATGCAGGTTCAGTGAGGAGGAATAAAAAGATCCTGTAGGACCTGAACTACTAACAAAAGGTTTTTAATGGAATTCGATTCAATTCAAAAATACTTTATCAGAGAAATGATTCCAGTATTTTATCACTGAGTTGTTTTAGGTGTTAATATATGCAGGCAGGAAGCTGTCTGTACTTCACCGGAGCTGGAGACGCTTCTGACTGAAGACACTCTGTAGGTGTTTAACAATCTGATGAAGCAGATGCTCACTGTTTTTAATACATATTACTTATCATCATTTTATGAGGAATTATGCTTGTAAAATAAAATTCCCAGAGGCTTTAGAGGAGCGTTTAACTTAAATCTCAAATCTAAACATTTTATCCAAACAGAAGTCTATAAACTGCAACTAAATGTGCAAATTGTTCCTGTTATAAAATCATATTTTAGTATTTAAATTATTAGTAATAACTGAACACATATTTATATTGATGGATATCCTAAAAACATTGTAGTATCTTCATTATCTCTGGTTTTACAAAACAAAATCATTCTTCCAACAAGATGATCAGCAGCTGACAGCTTATCACAGGTAAGGTTTTTAGAAATGTACATTTTAAGGTCTGTAATAAACCTTAGATTTTCTAAATAAGATTCACTTTTACTGCATTAATTAATCAATAACGACTTTGATTGTTATAAACACAACAAAGAAAGAACTATAATTAGGACTCCAACTAATTATTATGAGTTTGTTTAGATGAATCGGTTAATAATCTGATAAGAAAATGTTCCTTAAAGAAGATTTTTTACTAAATTAAACCAGATGAAACCAACTTTTCCACTTGAGGAGTTCTGGATGGAGAATATTGATGAGAAAAAAAAAAGGTTTTTCATCTTGAATGCAACATTTTTCATGTTTTTTTTATTTTTATATTTTTTATATTTTGGTATAATTCCTGCTCTAAGTGGGTCGCTCTGTCAGCTAAAGGCATGTTTTACACTCTATGTACTCAAGTAAACAATCAATTACTACATTAGTTGAAGACTATTTCAATATCCTATTAATCCGATTAATTATTTCAGCCCTAATGATAATATTGAAGCATTTAAATCAATACTGAATTTAATCGTGCCCCAAAGAATTGAGATGTTATTGAACAGTGAGGTTCCTAACCCAGAGCAGCATGTTCGCTGTCAAACACGCAGCTGGGAGCTCCGGGACCTTGGCAGCTCTTTCTACATCCAGCTGCCATATTCTCCCAGTGTGGCCAGCTTACTCACATGTCCAAACAAACTGGTGGGTTAGTCTAATATGGTGTGTTCCTCTGTGTTAGGACTGGATCAATAAACTGCAGAAAAATGACAGGAACTTACAGGTATTTCTTGTTTTCATAGACGTCGTGCAGTTTTAGAACGTGGGGATGCTCGATGAGTTTCAGAATGGCAATCTCCCGCTCCACCTGCAGAGAAAAACACAAACATGAATCAGTCACAAGCAGAGGTACTAATGTTTATTACTTCAGTAGAAGTAGAAAACCTATGGTTTAAAAACACTTTGGTAGAAGGTAGAAGATGCAGCGTCTGTGCCATGGGGGTCTCTGGGCCTTGTTAATAAAGCCGTTAACAGATTGGAGGAAACTGTTCTTGTGGCGTGAGGTTCTGGTCCTGATGGACCGCAGCCTCCTGCCAGAAGGAAGTGACTAAAATAGATTGTGGCTGGGGTGCGAGGGATCAGCCAAAATCTTCCCTGCATGCCTCAGCGTCCTGGGATTCGAACCATGAGCTTAAATTAAACAAAACTAACAAGTTTATTTTTCAAATGTAAGGAGTAGAAGTAAAAAGTTGTCTACAAATAATTATTAAATAAAAGTTATGGTTTAATGGACTCAGATTGGGACGGAGAAAATTCTGGACCATCAGAGAACCTGATGAAACCTGCAGCATCTTTGGGTTACATCATCAGTCAGAGATGGAGGAGATGCTTCACACCCATGTTGTTTTTGGTGGGGGGGGCATCTGAAGCAGAAATTCCCCCTTTAACCCCCCCGCCGGTTCACTCGTAACAATCAATGATCTGTGAAGCTGTTGTGTTTAAAGTCTGACACTTTCAGTTTAACACTAATGTGCTGCAGCAACCAGCTGGTCACGCTCCAACAGTCAGAAACAAGAACATCTGCTTGTTGCAGCGACAGAAAATGGAAACGATTCCTGTTCCCAGCACGTCTCCTTCAGGCTGGAGGAGAGACAATAACGATTCGCCTCAACCGCTTCGTGTTGACTAACAGCTCAAATTCACTGATTTAATAAACCAAGGAGGAAATCAGGTGGAAGCAAAGACAGAACAATAAAAAACAAGCCTTTAATTAACAGATAAATGTATAATTTATTACAGAAACAAAAAGAATCAAAAGAAAGCAGATGTTTCTATTTTTGGTTTAACTTGAAATCTTGCTTTTGTCCAGAAATCATCTAAAACCCAATTTTTCAAAAAGTCTCCATCATAGATTATTTTATAGACATCCCTCCTGCTCCCAACACCAGGACAGAAAGGCATCAGCAATACCTCAGAGGAGCAACTGCCTCAGCCTGAGAGAGGTTATTTTGGATCTGAAACTTTTCTAAATAAAAAGCCATTTAAAATATTCTCATCAGTTTTCTGGACATATTGGTTGGTAACTGAAAACAAAAGGTTGCACACATACAGGTATAGAGAACAATCTATATCTACATCTAGATATACGGTAGTCTATTGTATAGATTTAGGAAATTTTGTTTCCTCAATCTATAAAATAGAGTAAATTTTATTGGTGTTTGATCCAGCCATAGGAGAGAGGAATATCAACATCATACATAACTTGATTAAAACATCTGAAATATGTTTAAAACTAAAAAGGAACTCTTTAAAATAAAACCAGGATTTTAATAATATCTTACCTAAATAAATAACAACATAAATCAATCTAATGTTATTTAATTCACTTTAAAGACAGTTAGCAGAGACATGGTGGAGGAGGCTGTGAATGAATTAAGTGGGCAGGATCTATTTTATAACAAAAAAAAGAGATTATGTTTGATATTAGATCGAACTCCTGCTTTTTAATCCAGGGGAGATCTTCTCTATGAATGAAGGAGATCACAGCAGCAATCGCTGTTCACTGAAGGCAGCAAGCTCAGAGCAATTGGTGTTTCAGTGTTGTTGCCAAAAGTCTCCAACCACAAAGACAAAAAAAAAAAAAAAAAAATCACTGGATTTCTTACTAGTTGCATTTTTAATGGGTAACAGGGTCTGAAAAGTCTCAGCCACAGCCAAGGATAAGGGAGGACTGAAGCGGGTCATCTGGTCTGCAGAGAAGGTGATTGGCTGCAATCTTCCGTCTCTCCAGGTTTTATACGCCTCCAGGACTCTGAGGCTTGCTGGGAAGATTGTGGCTGATCCCTTACACCCAGCCACAAACTATGTCAGTCACTTCCCTTTGGCAGGAGGCTGCAGTCAATTAGGAGCAAAATCTCACACCACAAGAACAGTTTCTTCCCACCCGCTACCCGCCTTATCAACAAGGCCCAGAGACACCATCACCACCAAGGGAAATTCCTTTTAAGTGCAAACCTATTTGGCAAATAACATGATACTGATTCTGACAAAGTGGCAAAGTTGCAAACAGTTGATTTGTGCCTAGCAGTGGTTGAGTTGGGCTCTAAACCAACACTTCCTATCAAATGTAAGACCATCAGTCTGACAGCTGACGCCCAAACTGAGCCGTTAGCAGGACAGTGATCCATAACACAGAAAAATGGCTGAAAATGGAAAGAAGAGAATCCAAATGTTTCATCTTCCATCAAACCTTAACGTTAAAACGATAATTTGCTCAAAGACTCTGTTCTCTGATTTCTATTAAAAGTGCCTTCACAGAATAGTTTTACCCGCCTTAAATGAGCGGTCTTCCAGACGCTGCCTCGAGCAGAACTAACGCCACCTGCTGTTCTGTCCATTCGCTGCCTGCTGGCACCTGAGCCGGCCAGAGGCCACGCTGACTTTAGACCTCAGAGCTGCAGGAAACTAACTGACAGAGCAGATTCTGTCTCTAAATCATGTTACCACACACCTCCAGGCTCTTGTTTATCATGAGGAAAATGTTCAGAAAAGACCAGAGCTGAGCAAGAAGAGGGAACCCACAAACCCAGACATGCAGCAAAGGCAAATCATACAGCAATGAACACGTAATCTTTGATTTTAATATTCATCAGCTACTGGAGGAATTAAAGTAGGTCTGAAACAATTAGTCAGATTAATCTATTATGGAAATAATTTAGTAATCGATTAATGGTTAACTGGAGAATAGTGACTGTAAAACCTGCCTTTAGCTGACAGAGTGACCCACTTAGCGTAAGAATTATACCAAGATTGTAAAAATATATAAACATTTTGCATTTAAGATAAAAAAATTTTTTCATCTGTCAATCTGTTCTACCCAGACATCCTTAAAGTCTTAAATCCTTGTTTGGCTGTGACGTCATCCTGGAAAGAAACATCAGCTGTGCTGCTTCCATCAACACCCTTGTTTATAGATGTTGGAGATCGGCCTGTTTTCCAGTGTGGTCCTGTTTCTCTGGCCGTGACTGAGTGGATGTGCTCTCTTCGTCCTCTGGCATGGGAGCTGCCTTGGAGCTCGTCTGCCTGGCTGTGTGTTTCCTGGACGGGGCCGCCTTTTACAGCTGCTTTTTGTATCTCTGTTTCTGTCTCCTTGAACCCCAGTCGGCCTCGGCAGATGGCCGCTCACACTGAGCCTGGTTCTGCTGGAGGTTTCTTCCTGTTAAAAGGGAGTTTTTCCTCTCCACTGTCGCTACAAGCATGCTTAGTGTGGGGGATTGTATTTGAGTCAATGAGTCAATGCAATCAACTGGTTTTCCTTAGATAGAAAACTTTGTATCAATTTGACTGGATGATCTGGTTGAACTGTAAAGTGCCTTGAGATGACATGTGTTGTGAATTTGGCGCTATATAAATAAACTGAATTGAATTGAATTAAAGGAGAAGTTTTAGTTACACCTGGTTTAATTTCTTAAAAAAATCTTCCATTTTTTAATTTAAAATCTGCCTATCTGATTATTAATAAAAAAAATAAATGAAAAATTAATCGAGTTGCAAAATAATCGTTGCAGTCCTAGATTAAAGTCATGTCTTCACTGCAAAAAATGGAAATCTAAGTAAGTTATTTTTTCTTAAAGTAAGTGCATTTTTTCTCCAATTGAGGACAAAAGTGAGAGACTTTGCCAATGGAACAACACAATTTACATTTAAAATAAAAGAAAGCAATTGCATTATCTTATTTCATGTTTATATTATCTAATTATCTTATTTTAAGAGTAAAGATACTAATTTTATTGGCAAATCCCCATATTTACCTACTCAAATTAAGTGTAAATACACTTAATTTAATAAATTTTTACTTATTTCTAGATCGTTTTTGCAGTGTTTGCAGGAGAACATTTCAAATGTCTTCATCTCAAACCATTGGAAAAGTTTCTCTTATGTTCCAGAGGAGTTTGAGAACGTGCCAATAACATAAGTTATAGAATTGAATAATACAGACTTAGAGCGTCAGTCTCCAGCTTATGATGCGGCTTTAAAGGCCTGATGAAGAAGCCTGCAACCCAGCAGCATAAATATTTGAATCTGTTTCCATTGGCTAGGTTAGAGAAAGAGGAAATCTATGTGACCCCCCCCCCCCCCGATGTCATTAATCCTCATCCTGTTAAAAGTAAAATTTTTATGCCTCTTTATGAGGGGGGCAGATAAAATGTGAGTCGCCATCTCAGGTTGATGTGACATCTTGAAGAGGATGGATGGTCTAACAGGACAAGACCCCTGAAAATTCAATTTCCCTTCTATAAAATCTGCCGCTCTACGAAGCTCTGTCCCGGTGAGGAGGCGCTGGAAGCTGACAGCAAATAAAAAATGGAACACATCCCTGACTGTTGCAGCAGGTCAGGAGGAAGAAACTCCACAGACATCCAAACGCTCTTCAAGGGTGCCAGTGGCGTTGGGTGTAGGGGTTTGAGCCCCAGGGCAGCTGTGGCTACAATGTACCTTTCCACCATCAGTGAATGGGTGAATAACTGAATGTAAAGCGCTTTGAAGTCTCCTGCTATACAAGTACAGGCCATTTACCATTCACTTTTTGGAACTAAAACACCAGACACTGAGTGTTGAGGTATGTTTACAGTAGCCATGTTTTTTTTTATTAGAATAGGACGTTCAGAACATTCCTTCATGCTGAACAGTTCACCTGAGAGTAGGTAAAGTGTTACTGAAACCTTTCTATGGTAAACTGCTGCTGTGTTTGGAAAAAGATGTTTTTGAAATAACTGGAAGCTGGAGGACATAGGGAGCCCTTTTCCTCATTCTGCTTCATTCTATCTCTATTCTCCCACTCTGCTCTGCTCTCTCTGCTTTTTCTCATAGTAGCTTCATCTGGTCTGTTCCTGTTTGGCTGTGACTCCATCCTGGAGAGAAATATCAGCTGTGCTGCTGCCATCAACACCTTGGTTTCTAGATGTTGGAGCTTGGCCTGTTTTCCAGTGTAGTCCTGTTTCTCTGACTGTGACTAACTGGATGTGCTCTCTTCATCCTCTGACATGGGAGCTGGCTCGGAGCTCGTCTGCCTGGCTGTGTGTTTCCTGGACGGGGCCGCCTGTGGAGCTGGTTGACAGTTGCCTTTTGTATCTATGCTTCTTTTTCTATGTCTGCTTCTGTCTCCTTGAACCCCAGTGGGCCTCAGCAGATGGCCGCTCACACTGAGCCTGGTTCTGCTGGAGGTTTCTTCTTGTTCAAAGAGAGTTTTCCTCTCCACTGTCGCTACAAGCATGCTTAGTGTGAGGGATTGCTGAAGAGTCGATGAGTCGATGCAATCTGGTGGTTTCCTTAGATAGAGCATTTTGAACCTTGAATCTGACTGGATAATCTGGTTGAGTTGTCTCTGTAAAGTGCCTTAAGATGACATGTGCTGTTAATTGACATTATAGAAATATTATAGATCTTCCTGTTTTCCTCCGGCCCCAGAGAGATCAGCTCATACTTTGAGATATTCCTACTTTACTTTAGGACGTGATCCCTGTGTTCTACTCCAGCGTCCATACATGCCCCTGAAGGTCCCAACACATCCCTCATTTCTACACCTTTACACATCCGCCTGTGCTGCCATCAGATCTGTTTTCATCCCCTCTCTGCCTGATTCACGCAGCAGAGGCTAATTAAAGGCGTGTACAGGGTAAGCAGGCTCTGAACTCTGAGGCCAATTAAACCTGATTATGTCCCATATGTTTTTTTATGTGTGTAATAAAGTGTGCTTGTCTGCAGCGACGGTTGGTAGGTTGCAGGTGATACTCTGGGTTAGCCGTCGTCCCTGGTGAACAGAGGCAGCAGAAATATTTCCTATTGTGACTCGTGAAAAAATGGAGCTCATATTTAAGCCTACAGTAAGTCAGGTTGTGCAGGACACAGACAAAGAGGAGCCGCTGTAAATTTAATTACCTTCTGCACGTCTGTGATATTTATATAAAGCAATTAGCACTGGTTCTATTCCTGTGTTGTGGGAGAAATAGAAATCTGTGTGACATTTCACAACCCAGCATCTCTATCCTGAGAAACCTCATTACAAGTGCGAACGCTCTACGTCTCTTTCATGGGGTGAGTCAGTGTGAGGACGTCTTGGTCATCCAGAGTTCAACTTAAGCTGCTTTTTTTTATCCACCTCAGCCGCTTCAGCTGCACCTTTTCTGCCTCTCAGGATGTTTTATTCAGCATGACATCAAACCTACGTCGTTTTTTAACCAGATCACGGCTTCTAAGACCCAACAGAAGAAAAAAACACTCCCACCTGGTGTCTGGGTTGGATTTCAGTCATAACACACTGATCTAATACTGAGTAGATAGATGTACACAGTCTGACTGTAAATCAGCTCCTGTTTGATTAAAACCTCTGATTTTATAGGAAGATTTCATACTTTATACCTTCAGCCTTGCTTTGCCATCCGGAACTTCCTGCCTCTTCATCCTCTTCTCTGATCATGGCAAAGCGAAATAAAGCCCAAATAACAGAACAGATGTCTTGTTGTTTTTTAATTCTGTCATTTGACAGCATAGAGATTGGTCAGGGTTCAACCAGACCTCAAAGTGACCTTCAAACTCTGCTGGAAAAAGCTTTATCTAGATTTTTCAATCTCTAAATCTAAAATTGATTTAAAGCAACATAAGATAGAAAAAATATCCTATATTTTTCAAATATATAAAACATCACAAATGTACAATTTGTGTGATAGATTAGATTATAGAAATGGCAGGATTCTTCAGGGAAAAAAACACATTCTATGCATTATAGTTCCATGTTGTTCCTTATTATTTTATTTCAATTTCATTCTAAACTTTGCGTTACCCTATAAGCTCCTGCTAACCCAATACTAAGCTGCATTTTTATGCAAAAAGTACCACTTTTTTTTCTTATGTTGAGTTAATATACATTCTCTATTGTCCTGCATGTCATAACTGAGGATTGAATCCAGGGTGGCAGTGGGCTGGTGAGGGAAAGAGGACAAACTGCAATGCAAACACCCTCTAAGTGACAAATTAGAGGGACGAATGACCCTGTGATGCCTTTGGTCAGAAGCAGTATCCTGAGAGAATCCATGCATAGTAGGGGAGAACATGAAAACAGGGCTGAAACCAAAGACCTTCTTGCTGCGAGGCAACAGAACTACCAACTAAAACCACTGTGCTTAAAGGCTACCTCTTTCTAAGACCACAGAGGCAGTTAAAGTGGAGCAGTAACTAAAGATCTCAAAGCGCAGCAGGATGTTGGAGGTTCTAACTCTGTATTTCTTTAGCCTCTCATTGATCATTGAATAACTCCTGTAATCTATTGCTGCTTGTTCTCTTTGAAGCTGAGGAAACCCTCTTTCTCCTCAGCTCAGACAGGCGTGATGTAAACAGTCACACAAAAATAAACTCCTCAAAGATCATGTGGCTAATTACTGTAACATCATTTCTATGGATTTAAATCAGATGCTTCCTCTTCAGTTAACCACATACTAACAGCATGTTTCCCCACCGTGTTTATCCCTCTCCTCTAAGGCTGTGGGAACTCTGGGGGACTAAAGACAGACTGTTTCAACATTTCCCTCCAAGCACTAGATGGAAGATCACAAACCTGCCAAAGATCCCAGGCTGAATCCAGACATGAAGTGATTATCCTGCTCCGGCGCTACGAGGCAGGATCACAGCCTCAGTGAGGTAACTTCAGGTTCATCTCTAAGTTTTCAGCGACTTAAAGTGGTTCAGTTCTTACAGAGGAGTAACTGCGTCACCTATCTTGCTGCTAAGCAACACACGAGGCAACAGTTGAAAAGTTTAAACCTCTGTAAGTTCAGCCCAGAGGTCACATCCACACCAGCAGACACCCGGCGGTGAAACAAACCAAAGCAGCCTTTAAAAACCTCCATCACCAGCATCCTTCATTAAGCACTTATAAAACCACCGGATCAGATCAGGACAGAGCCGATAAACCTGCAGGAAGAACAAACTGCATCCTGATCGAGATTTATCTGGGGAACAACTAAAATAAACTAAGCAAATGGTTTGGAAACTGAATCAAACTTTAGAGCATTTGAAAAGTTTAAAATCCTGTAACTTTTAAAAAATATAATCATCATCATCCAAACCTGCATGTTTGGATGATGATGATTGCTTCCAAACCTGCCAACCTGCCAAACTTGCCAACATATACTTCCTCCCTCCGATCCTCAGAGATTCTGTGAATCATTTCTAAAGCCAACCGACTCCTCCGATCGACGCCTCCTCCCGCCAGAGCTCCTCTTAATGAATTATGAGGATTGACTCTGGTTACGGCGCGCTGCTTCCAAATCTCTCTTTAATTGAAACACGATCCAGGGCTGAGGGGCACCGGGGGCCATAAATTGGAACATCCGCTTGGTAATCAAACCGCCATCTGTTGCTATGACGTTCTGGGGAGCGAGGAGAGGCCGGCAACTGTCGGCATGGCGCTGCGTGGTCCGACAGACGACAGGGAGCGTTTGGGAGCTTTATGGAGCAACACAAATCCATTCGGCGAGGAGACGGGAGGAGCAGGTCTGCTCTGTGACACCATAATAAAACAAAGGGAAGAAAATGAAGCCTGGAGCAGAATAGAAAGGGAAACAAACAATAAAGATAAAGAAATATGACAAGATAAAATATTGGTCCTACAAACCAGTGGAAAACAACATGGAGTCACTATTAGTACATGTTCAGGAGAGTTTTGGAATACCTGCATAGTGCATCACTGCACACCACCTGGTTAATATTAGCTTGGAAAATCCTTTAACACGCCTCAAATTAAGATAATACTTGAGTCATTGTTGCTTTTAAAATAAAATTATGAGAGTAAAACAAGGAAAACAGCAATTTAAATCTATGATCTGTTTGCAGTGAATAAATCATTTACGATTTAAAGCCTGTTAATAAAAAAAAACAGAAACCCTCAGACTGTTGGACCCTTTCTGTAACAGTGTCCCTTTGACAGACGGCTGCAACACTTTCAACAAGCTGCTAAAACTGCTGTTATTTCATATTGTTCATCTTTAATGTGCCGTCACGCTATTTAATACGTCCTAATATTCAGATCAGAGCAGCCGATTGTTCTGGATTTTACTACTGGATTTTTTCCAACAATCCTGGAAAAGTATTTTATCTTCTGTAACAACAGCCTGCATTTCATTTTACGCAAATAAAGTGACAAAAAAAACATCTTTCTTCTTCATTAAACTGTTAAACTGCATTAATGTGTGATGTAGAAAAGCAGACAATAGAAAACAATCCGTCTTCAGACAGCAACAGTCTATTTGGTGGGTGGGGGGGGTTGATGTGTGTTGTTCTGTGAACAAAGGAGACGTTCATATGCAAAACATACCATACCATACCAACTTTATTTATGAAGCACTTTATACACCGAACAGGACCAAAGTGCTGTACACAATCATAAAATACAATAAAATTATAAAATAGAGAAAAAAAAAAAAAAAAACGAGTGTAAAATACATATTAGTATACAAAAAGAATAAAACAAAGTAAAACGTCTCAAATTGTGTCAAAAGCCAAGGAAAAAAGATGAGTCTTAAGAAGGGACTTAAAAGCAGTAAGAGAAGAGGCCTGTCTTATGCTCAGAGGCAGATCGTTCCACAGCTTAGGAGCTGCCACAGAAAAAGCACGGTCTCCTCTGAGCTTGCATTTCGTCTTTGGGACCCTCAGAAGCAACTGATCAGCTGACCTGAGGGAACGGGAGGGTGTATAAGAATGTAACAGCTCAGACAGATAAGAAGGAGCAAGGCCATTAAGAGTTTTAAAAACAAATAAAAGAATTTTAAAATTAATCCTAAAATGTACTGGCAGCCAGTGTAAGGGAGCTAAAACAGGGGAAATGTGGTCAAATTTTCGTGTATCTGTTAAAAGACGTGCAGCAGCATTTTGAACCCTCTGAAGATGAGAAATATACAAGTCGCTGACCCCTGTATAAAGTGAGTTACAGTAATCCAGCCGTGTGGTCACAAATGCATGGATCACTGTTTCGAAATGCTGTCTGGAAAGAATGGGTTTTACTTTTGCTAGCTGCCTTAAGTGGAAAAAGCTGGACTTTATAACGGCTCTGATGTGCGCTTCCATTTTAAGACCAGCATCCATCTTAACCCCTAAATTTGTAATAACCGGCTTAACGTACTGAGCCAAGGAGCCAAGACTGGTCACAGAATCAGCAGTGGATCTGCCAAAGATCATTACGTCCGTCTTGTCCTCATTGAGTTTTAAAAAATGTAGGGCCACCCAGGCCTTCACATCTTCAAGACATAAAAACAGAGACCGAAGAGAGGTGGAGTTTACATTCTTTAGCGGTAAGTATATCTGTGTGTCATCTGCATAGCAGTGAAAGGCAATCCCATGTTTTCTAAAACTAGAGCCGAGCGGAAGAAGGTAAAGTGAGAAAAGGAGCGGGCCTAGAACTGAGCCCTGTGGGACACCACACGACAGTGGAGCAGAGGGGGACCTATGGCCATCAAGACAGACACAAAAAGTACGTTCAGCCAAATATGATCTAAACCAATCTAGAGCTATGTGACCGACGCCCACCCACTGTTCCAGACGGGAAAGTAAAATGACATGATCAACTGTGTCAAAAGCAGATGATAAATCCAACAGCACCAAAACAACAACGTCACCTGAATCAGTTGCTAAAAGTATATCATTAAAAACTTTTAAAAGGGCTGACTCTGTGCTATGAAATGGTTTAAAACCAGACTGAAAAACCTCTAATACATTATGTTCATTAAGATAGGCCATTAGCTGATTACAGACTACCTTCTCAAGAATTTTTGAAATAAAAGGCAATTTAGAGATAGGTCGATAATTTGCCAGAACAGTAGGATCCAAAGCTGGTTTCTTAAGTAGAGGCTGCAGAACTGCATGCTTCAGAGCTTTAGGAACAACGCCTGAGGACAAGCTACTATTTACAAGAGCAAGGACAGAAGGACCTATAGCAGAGAAAGCTTCTTTAAATAATTGGGGCGAAATAACATCATCTGGAGAACCAGTTGGCCTTAAGTGATTAACCACCTCCTGCAATAATTGCAAGTTCACACATTCAAAGCTGTGGAAAACACCAGAACAAGGCACCACAACTGAAGGATCATAAGAAGAGGGGATAATCTGGGCCCTAATAGAAGCAACTTTCTTATCAAAAAAGTGTAAGAAGTTTTCACATGCAGCAGGTGAGGTCTCCATAAAGCCACTATGTGAATCATTTAGAACAGAGTTAATAATTTTAAATAGGATAGCAGGATTCTGACTATTTGATACAATCAAACCCGACAGGTATTTTCTTTGGCTGCCTTTTGCAATCCTTTGATAACAGCGCCAACATTCCTTTAATGTTTGGAGAGACACCTGTAATTTGTCCTTTCTCCATTTGCGTTCTGCTCTGCGGCAGTCTCTCCTGGCAGCCCGAGTGACCTCATTTAACCAGGGTTCATGCTTAGATTTTGGAAATCTAATTTTTAGAGGTGCCACCAAATCCAAGGCTGCTTTACTGGTAGAATAAAACCAGTTGCTGAGTTCCTCAGTGTTATTTCCCACATCCTCTGGAATAGTACAGTTCTGATTAAAAACAGAAGAAAACTGACCAGCAGTAGTAGGGTTAAAAACACGACAGAGCCGAGCTGCAGCTCGAGTTTTAGCTTTTCCATGGGACAGCGTTGTTTCAAACAAAACAGGCATATGGTCAGAATAGAATGAGTCACCAATTTCTAAGTTAAAGACTGGTAGACCATAAGATAAAACCAAATCAAGAGTGTGACCATGTTCATGAGTAGCACCAGTCACAGACTGCACAAAATTAAAAGAATCAATAACATTAAGAAATGACTGAGCCATAGGTGAAGTCGGACAGCAGACATGAATATTAAAATCACCAACAATGAGAACTCGGTCATATTTTGGCATGATATCGGCCAAGAAATCAGAAAAGTCATTTATAAAATTTTTGTTATACTTTGGTGGCCGATAGACTGCAGCACACAACACAGTGTGAGAGCTGCCAAGTTCAAATAGGCTCAGCTCAAAGCTACTAAACGAGGGTACGGGCAACTGCTTGCAAGTAAAACTACTTTTAAAAACAGTCACTATTCCTCCACCAGAGCCCGACATCCTTGGAGAATTAAAATAGCTGCAGTTCCCTGGGACAAGTTCATTAAAAATGCTGGAATCACCCAAGCCACGTGTCCATGATTCTGTTATAAATAAAAAATCTAATCCTTGAGAGGAAAAGAAATCCCTAATTACGAAAGTTTTATTTGCCAGCGACCTGGCATTTACCAAACCGATCCTGACAGAAATCGGCGGATCCACGTCATCAGCTGCCGTCCGGGACTCCCGGCAGAGAGGGCGCAGGATGCTAGGATTCACCCTGCGTCTACAGGGCCGAGAAGCGCAGGGACCACGGGACTGGAACGCTCCATCCCGGCCTCCACCGACAGGAACCAGACAGGAATCCACGGGATCCAACACACGCAATGGACAGGAAAGGCGAGGCACCAGACCACACATCGCTGAGGCAGAGAAACCGCGCCGCAGGGCAGCCTTCAATCGCACCAGCCGACCGCTGCGCCTTCCACGGCGGCGCGCCCGCTTCCAACAGAAATGCAAAATCCAGAAACGACACAGGTGAGCTGGAATGCCCAACGGCCGGGTCGAAGTTTTTTCTGCATTATACGTCCTCAGTAACGTGTTTCCAGCTGAGGCACCAATGTCCAGCAATGTTTGGCGATCATACACAATTAGAGAGTTTACACTTGTAATAAAATTAAAACCTGACAGGAGACAGAAACAAAACAGGAGGAGAGTCAGACGGCAAGCCTCAAACACTGGCGCCATCTTGCTTCCACTCAGCTTCCTCTGAACATCTCCCAACACTCCGCAAAGTTCATAATAAAAAGGGACGACGAGGACAGCAGCAGCATCTGAAACGCAAACAAGGTGGAGACGATGCCTGGACACGGACAGACGGACGGAGGGACACAAGGACAGACAGAGGGACACGGTCCCAGCCTGCAGCTTCACGCAGCTCCATAACTTTGGAAACAAAGAAATAAAATAAACTAATAACTGGCTGCGTGCTGCTATGGCAACGGCTTCTTCTTTAGGAAGGAGGGTTCCTGTGGTGGTGCACACCCCCACCTCCCTGACAGGCACCGGGAGGGAAAAAAGGTTGGCATCGAACTGAGAAAGCCCAAACTCTGGAGAGGAAAGCAGCAGCGTCTGATTCCCTCGGCCCGAAGATTCCTGTCTGAGCAGAAGCAGCTGCTGGATCTCAGCTGACAGAAACCAAGCTGCAAAGCTAACAATGAGAAAAACTAACCATCATACTTCCTCCTCCCAGCTTCATCTTTAAAGGTCTCAGTTCATCATTTCACGTCAGAATTAAAAATTACATCTCTTCTCTCCTGAGTCATGAAATTTAAAATCTAAAAACCCAAACAACTTGTGGTGATCACCAATAACGGGAGTCATTTTAATTAGAATAAATGTTTGCATCCTTCTTCAGTCTGTTGATGTTCATGCATGTCACCATGACAACTAATCTGAGCCCAAACTTTCAGAGGAACCTTGCACCAATAAGATGCTGGATTGCCCCCTTTGGGTGATGATGCAGACCGACAGCAGAAAGATTCACTTCATGCTTCATTACACCAGAAATAATCATAAACTTCCAATTTGGAGACGAAATCAAAGGCAGTTCTGCTCTTAGAACAGCTCTACCTTCCAAACTTATCTTTCTCCTCTGACTTTACATTTACAGAGAAATTAATAATAACAATCAGATTAATAATTACTGGTGCAATTAAGAAAAAGTCTGCTGATACTGATTTACATAAACCACAGCCAGAACAAAATGCTTTTCATTCTTATTATGCCCTCTGCAGATGGCTTAAAAACATCATTATATGGAAATAAAACGAATTGGAACATTAAAGTCGTAGGGAAACGGCTGTTCCAACTGTTGCATTTCTGAATTCTCCTGAGCGGTGCACGACTTTACACAAGTGAATATAAGTGGCCGGCCTCTTGGAAGCATCTTGCTAACCAGTTAGCATCTTAGTGCTAGCAGGTTCCCAATGGGAAATTCCATTGGGACCAAGTAGCACTAAATTGGTGCCTTAGAAACGACGCTGTCAAGGAACGCTATGGACAGCGGAAACATGCAAGAGGAGGAGAGTTTAGTGTCGGAGGTCGTGGATGAGTCTCCTCCGTCATCCATTTTTTATTTAGAGGAGGGAAGCGGGGACGAAGATGTTGTGGAAGAGGACGCCAGGGTGGCAGAAGCTTGGTTTGGTGTAGAAGGCTTCCAGCCGTACATGTTTGAGCCCTTGCCTCGCAACGCTGCCAGTTCTGTTAGCTCTACGCCTGCCGAAGACACAGACGTCCATCCCCGTGAACACTGGGACGCAACTCAATGGGAAAGGAAAGGATTCTGATTTCAACCGTTGCGTATATTAGCTGCGACACATGAATCAAGATGCTATGACCGAAAACATTTGATTGACAGATGACCTTTGATATATGATTGGCCGAATTTAGGTGAACAAGCTGACGTAGAACTAACTGGCCTTCATAAAATAATGAAAAAAAAAACAAAACACAGATTTTAAAACAGAATTTCTTTTTAAATAGAAATGTTCTAACTTTTGGGACAATACGGTCTGATAAAGAGTACATTTATATACATGTTTAAACCAGAATATCAAATTTAAATATGACTTCCCATGACTTTAAAAGTCATTTTTAAAAGCATTTACTGTCCCACCTGGACAAGAATTAGTGGAAAACAGCTGGTAGAACTGATGCTGTGATCTGCCCAACTTCTTTTTCAATTAAATAGATTTCCTGTTTAAAACCATGTGTCATTTTAAAAAGCATCCTATTAATTATGAAGGACTTATTAGAGATGAATCAAAATCAATAACAATAAGTTATAAACAGAAACTTTCATTATTCTCCACTGTATTTTCTGCATTTGTTTAGATAAACTGGGATTATAGTTTGATCAGAAACTTTCTTTAACTAAAAGAAAAAATAATCTAATACTCCCCTCCAAAAAAATAAATTAAAAGAACATAAAAACTGAAGAAATAAAACAAAACAAAAAAACAATGAAACTGAAAAAAGAAAATATTCAAGCAAAAAGAAATTCCAAAAACTAGTTTTCAATTTCAACTTTCAAACATGCTGCCCCTAAGTGGGGGCGGGCTTAGGCTAATGATTGACAGTTTAGGTGCTTGATGCATTCAGGAACCACCGGAACCAGAAGTTTATTTTTTTAGATTCAACTCATATTTTTCAGTATATTATCTAAAGATTATAAAGCACTACTTTTTAGTTTCAAAGCAGTCAAGTTTCTAAATCATTTTTTAGTTTCATATGATTTTTTTATCTAGTTTGAAAAGAACATTTTGAACTTTATGGCCCCAATTTATCTCCGTATTATCCTCTTATCATATCTAGCTCTAGTTAAATGATTTTGAACGGGCTGCTACGTTTTATTAAAGGCTGCTGCTCCTTACTGGGTGGCAGCCTGTTTAAAGGAGGATAAAATGTGAATTAAACTAAAGATTTAAAAAATTATTATTATTCATCTCCTTCTGTGTGAAGGCGGTAAGATATGCACTAAGAGTTGGGAGCTTTTTTCACACTCAGAGATGATCAACATCCTTAAACTGCAGATCATCACAAACTCCTCTAGACTTCAGATCAGGTCCCTGCAGCCAGGAACCAATCAGCAGCGAGCTCCCTCCCCACTGATACGTTTCAGTTTAAAGCCACAGCTAAAGTTATCTTGGCAGCAATTATTAAATGTTCCTTCCATCAACGTCGGACCCCGCAGCAGCATCAGCGTTAGCGGCCAATTAACTGGAGAGCGAGGGAGAGCTCCCCACGCTGCCCGTTAAGATGAAAGTGGCAAGGTCACCTGACCTCCACCAGCTTATCTCCAAATCACACTGGTTTCATAACCAAGCACTTCAGGTTGGCACAGAGGCAGAGAAGCAAAAAGTCTTTTTTTAGAAGAAAATTGGTCCCTGCTGGTGATTAACAGCCCATCCAGTCTCATCCTCACTCTGTTTATCTGCTCTGTAAGAGAGTCATTTTCTGCTGTAACCGACCCGTCTTTACATGACTAATGCAGACTGAAACACTGGAAGTGCTGACTTAATCTGACAGAAAATAATCCCTTCAAACAGACTTTTTTTTTGGGGTTTTATATCGCAGCAAAGCTTCAAAAATTGCCAAAATATTTTATCTTAAGTATATAATCAATTAATTAATCAATTATTGAATTAATCAACTAATTTTGTAATCGATTATTTGCTAACTGGAGTATAGAGACTCTAAAACATGTCTTTAGCTGACAGAGCGACCCACTTAGAGCAGGAATTATACCAAGATTGTAAAAAAAACAAAGACTAAAAATATTTTGAATTTACACACTGTTAATCTGCTCTATCCAGAACTCCTCAAGTGGAAAAGTTTTAGTTTCACCTGGATTCATTCTGAAAAAAATCTCCTTTAAGGAACGTTTGGCTATCGGATTATTAATCGATTAATAGAAAAAATAATAAACAGATTAATCAATTAGCAAGATAATCATTAGTTGCAGCCTTAATTCAAACTTTAAATAATTTTTTCTTGTTTTTCTTGAGGGTTCAGCCTCGTCTCTCTCGTTGTTCCAATCAGGATTTGGAGCCGATCTGAGGAAAAGGCTGAGTCACTGAAAGACAGACGTTTCCAACAACAGAATAGACTCTAAAACTAAACAAACTGATTTTAGAAGCACATTCAGACTAGGTCTGAATGTGCTTCAGTCTGAATGTCCACAGGTCCAGCTGATATCAAGCTTAGATACCTCAGACATCCCACCTGCTGAGATTCACCACAGTTTGTCTTCTATTGGCTCTATGTACAAATCAGTTCATCCAGTAATGAAAGACAGGAAATAAAAGAGCTGCCTTAAGTTCAGCAAGAAGTGAACTTGGAGCAGTTTGTTTCCCAGCAGCTGCAGCCCAACAGATTATTACTTAATAGTTTTAAAACATAAATTCCTTCATCAGTTTACTAATCTGCAATACTTTTTTTTCTTGTCTTTCACTCTAAGGTTTCCAACTGCAGCAGTGCTTGAGCTTGAAAGTTATTATTTTAACTGAGCTACTCTAATTCATAAAGTTGGCTTTTATTTTATTAGATCTTAATCTTTGTCTTCAAATGGATCAAAACTTAAAATTCAAATGCTTTTTTAGCCTCTAAATGCATCAAACAGGCTAGTTTAAAAAAATCCAACAAATATTATGGGGCATTAGTTGCAGCCTGTTAATGTCTTTTTGGCCATTTTTATGACGGATTAATGTAAATAAGGAATCTTTCCTAAACCAAAGTAACATTTCTGTGAGAGATGATCAACCATTAAAAAGAAGAACGTGTTCAACCCGTCACACCCAGCAGGGAATGCGGCGTTGGCCGGTGAATAGGAGTCAGTGCGTCACACGTGACTCACTCGGCCTTCGATTCAGCTGCATCCACCTGTTTGTTCAGGGCGTAGGAGGGACGCCAGTAATCACAGGAGCCATAAAGAGCAGGCGCCTACCGCTGCGTGAGCCCTAACACCTGCTCTGTACGACACCGTGGCCGCTTCAATACGTGTGGGTGACACGGTGACAGCTTTAAAGTGCACCTGCATCACTTTTCACTCTATTTTTGGCTGCTGTGGGAGTGAAACATGAATGTTTCTACAGAACCAAGCATCCAACAAGTAAAAGTGAAGCTCAAAACATTGGAAACAATTCCTAATTAAAAAATAAAACAATGATACTGCATGACTTTATCTGGCTGGACTGTTGGTTAGACATTTCCATGATTAGTTTTCAAGAAAGAAAACCAGATCACTCAGGAGGACCTTCAGAAAAGATGTGAGACTAAGAGTAGAAAGCTTAGATTTAAGAACTGCTTAGTAAGTTGGGGAATTCCAGACATTATGACGGCATCAGAAGTCACCACAGTAATCAGCACTAGTTAGTTTAAAACATCCTGTTTACATGGCCATGTGAAACAGTCTTACCTTCATAAGAACAGACTCGCTGAGCTTTTCTCTGTTGACGATCTTTATGGCGACCTTTTGACCTGTGACACAGTGGATGCCCAACTTCACCAGACCTGAAACACAAACATTAAACATCATTCACATCAATTCTAATGCAACATGACTGGATTCCAAAGGTCAATGATTTGGTTAAAAAAGTGAACATTCAGGTCAGAGGTCATGAATGGAGGGTGAATGTAAACTGGTTCTCAGGACCTTGAATATTAATTTTTTTTTCTTTTCCCAGTGTTTTATTTTCATTACACGGCCACAAGTACAGAGCAACAAAATTCACCTTCTGCATTTAACCAATCCCCTTGGGGAGCAGTGGGCTGCCAGTGTGTGGCACAGGGGAACAGTGTGGGGATAAGGGTCTTTGCTCAGGGATCCAGAGAGGCAGTCTGTGGGAGTGGGACTGGAACTCAGAACCTCCGGATTCCAAGTGCACCGCCCTATCCACTAGGCCACCACTCCTGCAAATCTCACAGCAGAAAAGCAATAAAAACCATTCAGTAACCCAGACGACTATCAAAACCTTCACCAAACCAACCTGCTCCCCACCGGTCCGTTATGCCGGGTAAATGCTGTACGATATTTTCGTTGATCTCAGCTAAAGCTCAAACTGTACGATGAAACCGCAGGATTTAAAAGTTCACAGCTAATAGTGTCTGTTCTTCCACGACACGGCCCAAAACTCTGATGCGATCACCCTGCTCACACTACATGTCCAGAAACCACACGTCAGACTCAGGCGTTGGTCGGACTCATCAACCTGGAAGAGGAAGAACTCCTTTGCGCCAGGTTTTTTGTAAATCGCCGGATAGCTCTGCTTCAACAGCAGGATTTTCTAACCAACACCTCACGAGGGCCGACTGGATTTCCATGTTTGATTTTCACCTGACCTTACGATTCCTGATTGGGAGGTGGTCGTGTGGTCGGTCCTGAAAGGGCAAAAAGTCGTATATGCCCTGCTTTAGTAAACAACCAAATTCATTCACACTTATTAGAAATCAGGGCATTTTAAGCACTCTTCTCTGCTTCCATCCCTGCTACTAATCATCTTGTTTAAACATTAGAAAAAACGTAACTGTGAAACATGAGGATAATCTGTCATAAAACCTAATGAAAGGTAATTCCACTAGACCTGGTTTGTAGTCTCCTTTTATCTGTGCACCCATAGGCGGAATAGAAGTCGGGCATCCTGAGAATTAGCTCTGAAATTTTGCTAACTTTCAATACAAAATCAAAATAATGTAAAACAGAAAATCAGATTAATCAGTTGGTCCCATGTAACCCATGAAATATCCTCCTTTTACATTCAGACAATTTATCAAGAAATCAGGTACAATTTCACCGGAATCAGTGTCTAAAGTCATAAGGTAGAGTTAGCATCAACTGACACGAATTCTTTCTCACAGCAGCTTGGTCTGACCCAAGATGGCCGCTCTGTGGGCACACCTCTCACCCGATGATGTGGGGTCTATCCATGTCTATGGCTGTGTCCACTCTTCATGGTCTATAGATAATGAACCCCATATTCACCAAAAGAAACAAAACTTTTCAGTAAATTTGACCGTCCAAGTTCCTTCCGGGAAAAAAGTTTTCTTCTAGCTGGAAAAAAAACATGGAAAAATTCTGGGAAAAAAATGCCATCTGGGAGAAACTTCCAACCCTGCTACAGAACTCAGAACTTCAGGATTCAAAGCTCTGTGCACTGAGCACTAGACCTCCACCTCCTCATGGTATTTATTGTTCATCTGTTAACGCTTCATTTTAATGTAATTCTTATACATTTTTCTAAGGTCCACATTTGTGTGACCATTTTTTCTATAATCCTTTTGCAGCTGTAAATACCAGAATTTTCCCATTGTGGGTCAATAAAGGGATTTTCTATTGTATTCTATTCTAAAATTCATCCTGCAAACTTTGCCACATCAGCACATTGGAACAGGACTGAAGAGCCTCAGACCAAAACTTCAAAACTGTATTTAATGAATAAAACAGTCTGCATGCCTTGAACCAAACTTTTATAATATAAAGGAGGGATCCTACTTCACACTAAACCACATCTTACAAATATGAGACAAGAGAATGCATGAAATAGCTTTGATGTTCCTGCTTATCAAACATATATGCTGATGGAGCAACCAGGCAGATATAAATGTAATAGATCTGCCTACTCTTACTCCCAGATCTCCTTTTTGTTGTGCACCCCTGATAGAACTGTTGTAGCGGAACACAAATGTCAACAAGCAATACCTTTATCTTTCCGCAGCCACAATGGCTCTATCCATCTCTATTAAAGCTCTGACACCAGGGACTGCGAGTCTCACTTTGTACTGAAGGTCTGCAGGCGGCGGAGGAAATGCCACTGCGCATATGCACCTCTTCATTACCTCACGCTGCCTGTACATTTCACAGGGGATCAGTTTGAAAGGTGCGTTCCCTGCAGGCGCTTCGCTGGGAAATGAGCAAAGGTAAGAACAATGGGGGTGGGGGGGTGAGGTTGGGGGGTGTTCTGACCAGTATGGCAGCCTGGGGCATCTTTTATGTCACCAGTTAGATCTGAAATGGCATCTGGAATGATGTTGGTCAGGTCTCATTGATCTTCGTGTTCCACAAGACAGAGGATGGCTTCATCTGCGTACCATCAATCATGACAAAGAGAGCGCTTTAAAGGTTGTATATGTATATGGACCCATTCCTCCCGAACACCACAGAGGAGTATCCGAAAAGAAGCTTAGAACGGCGGGAACACCGGGAATGCCAGAGAGTCAGAGGTGAAGGTTTGTTCTCACAATGAAAATATTTGAATAGCAAACTTTCTAATGTTCTGCGTGGATGCACGGTGCAGAAGTGGGTACCGTTGCTGACTTGCATCAAGAACATTTCAGGTTCAATTCCCAGCCCAGGTTCTTTCTGCATTGAGTTTGCATGTTCTCCCTGAGCATGCGTGGGTTCTCTCTGGGTACTCCTGCTTCTTCCCACAGTCCAAAATAATGAATGTTAAAATTATTTGGCTTCTCTAAATTCTCCTTAGGTGTGAGTGTGTGTGAATGGTTGTGTCCTTTTTGTCTCTGTGTTGCCCTTCGATGGACTGGCCACCTATCCAGGGTGGACCCCGCCTCTCACCCAATAACAGATGGAGATACGCACCAGCATCCCTTGTGACCCAGCAGGGATACGTGTGATAGAAAATGGATGGATGGATTTTTTCTGTGTCAGATACTAAAGATCATTGTTTTCCATCCAAAGTCATCCAACTGATGATTGGGATCATAGCTGCTGAAAAAAAACTTTATAATAATGTTGATCCACAAAAAAATTAAGATGACCGAGTTTTAGCTTTGAGTTCATTTCAAGATCTTTGATACTGAAGGAATATTCAGAAATCTTGTATCAAGCCGAGATGAGATTTAATACCGTAATTTTCGGACTATAAGCCGTGACTTTTTCCCCATTTTTCAACCATTTTTCGACCTTGTGGCTTATATAACAATGCGGCTTATCTATAGACTTTTACAACTAACGGCCACTAGGGGTAATACAGTACCTAAAGCTATGGATTTTATCATCCACCATGTTGACGTCACATTTGCTTCAACAGACTAGTAGCCGAGCGTGGGAATGCGAACGTCATCCAGAAGCAGACTCTGAGAAAGACGGACATTGCGAGCGCAAGACAGTTTGTGTGACACCCTCATTATGGAAAACAAACGTTGAAATTCATATGATGCAGCTTTTAAGTTAAGTCAGTCAATTTGGCAGTAAACGAAGGAAATAGAACCGCTGCACGTAACCTTGGAATCAACGAGTCAGTGGTGACACGTTGGAGACGCCAGCAGGAACAATTGTCTCAATTTAATTGTGTTGAAATGTTAAACAGGAGCTTCCCCAAACAGTTGCCTCTTTCCCGACAATCCTCTCTGTGCATGAACCATATGGTAATTAAACAAAAAAAACCTGCAGCTTATAGTCCGGTGTTGCTTGTTTATGTACAAATCATGCAATTTAGCTTCTGCGGCTTATAGTCCGAAAATTACGGTACATTGGTTTATTCAAAACTTAAATCAAACTTTTCAGAGAAAAACATTTACATAAAGTCAAGAAAATGTATTTTAAATTTAAGAATAAAGAACTGCGAGGTAATTTAGACTCTCTGCTCCCACAGGAACGTTTCTATCACTATTATCAGTGTTTAGGGTTAGGGTTCATTAAAAATTATTAAAAGTCATTAAATTAATATTTTTTTAAATTAAGGCCTTAATTGGCCTTAAAATTCATTAAATGTGATTATTGTGGAATTTAAAATGCTTTATTAAAAAAAAAAAGTTTATAAAAGCAATTAAAATATTTGCGCAGAACTGCTTTTGGTTGATTGTAAACCCGTAGGTTCGGAAAAGAAGCTGGAGGTGGGAAAAAAGCTAGATTTCAACAAAAGTGGCTGGAAAAAAAGGATAACAAGGATTTGGGACATGGCTGCAGAATCCACTGATGAATCGGCCAATGAATTATTGGGCGAAAGAATCAGCTGTCTGATGTATCAGCCTTTCTTTAATGATCAATAATTAATAGATGTAGTAGGAGGCAGTGTAACATGTTTGATACGATCACCACCTTTGCATCAAATTGCTTGAATTTCTACAGTTTTGCATTTTATTTATCAGAGATACATTTCTGTTTCAGCTTTAACTAAAACAAACAAACAAAAAAAAGGTTGAAAGTTCAGAGCCCCTATGGTTGGCTTTTATTGTGAAGATTTTTCTGTCCAGAGGCTGTAAAGCCTTTCATTACTGTTATTAACACTCTGACACAGTGGAGGGAAAATAATTCGAATACGCTGCTAATAAATTGAAAAGACGACATCGATGGCCCCGACATCCAGGCTAATGTTTCATTACCAAGAACAGAAGGGAAGTCTAGGGGCCATTCGAGGCCCTTGGACTGTTGCTGTGTAAATAAAAATGAGGCAAACGTCCAAACAATCAACTTTCACATAGCTTCATGTTGCCTGATCATGTTCTGGTTTCCATTCAGAACCCAAACTAAAGCTGGAAGATGAATTGTATGATTTCAGCAGTGATGTCATCTTCATTCCAGACATAAATACCAAACAGGTTTAATCATAAATATGTTTCCACACAGAAACAAAGGAAGGCATTTAGGCTGGAAGCATTGGCCACATGGGTCCACTGAGAGCTGTATACATGACTTATCTACACTAAAAACACATTTATAACCTCATCCTTATCTGTAGAGATCCTCCGTATCCCATAATGACCCCCCCAATCTATAAACGTGTAGTTTTTCTCTGAGGAGAAGCGATAAAGCTTAGATACCTAGCAGAATAACAGCCATAGAAATCATTTTGGATTTGACATTTTTCTGCACGCCTCTCGATTATTGCAAACAAAGAGGCTCCAAACGGGGCCCAAAGTAATAATCCTGACATTTTCCCATCATGAAACATCTACTAAGTCTCTCCCTGCCTCGATGGTCGGCTCTAACATTCACTGTTTGGAACAACCATGCTGTTGTCTGGCTTTGTTTGGGGATTCATTTACCTTTAGAAAGGTTTATGAGGTGATTT